>NC_091188.1:23800941-23968441 GCF_040958095.1 Procambarus clarkii | reverse complement strand
AATAAAACCAAAACTGAAAAAGTACAAAGGTTTGCAACAAGATTGGTGCCGGAGCTAAAAAGAGTTAAGCTACGAGGATAGGCTAATAAAACTAAATTGCACATCCCCTGAGACTAACAGGAACAGAGGGGATATGATCACAACATTCAAGATACTGAGGGAAATAGATAAGGAGAAAATGGATACTCTTCAAATTGAGAGAACGTATGACAAGAGGACACACGGGGATGCCACAAATGAGTTTAAGCAATGTAAGGAAATACTCATGCCCTGTATGGGGTAATCAACAAGTGGAATGCATTGGAAAAAGACGTTGTGGAAATCATCTCCATGCACCAACTTTAAGCCCAGATTCGACAAAATATTTGAACGTCAAAATTGTTGATAAAGGTAAGGTAAGGTAATTATCAAAATAAGGCACCAAACCGGGAAGGCTATGTAGCACCATCAAGGTGTGAAATAATCAGAGGGCGCTAAATATCACTAAGAATGCCAATACGAGAACAAAAACGCATAAGGCGAACGATATCAAAAGTATCCGATTCACCTAGAATTCTATCGAGGGCCAAGTGACCGCGAGGGACGGTCGGAAAGCAAGACACACGCTCGTCCTGGAAGTCAGGACATTCAACAAGGATATGCACAACTGTAAGAGGGACAACGCAATTCGGACAATAAGGAGCAGGACGACGCTCCATTAAGTGACCGTGGGTTAAGCGGGTATGACCAACCCGCAGCCGTGCCAAAGCAGTTTCCCACCGCCGGTTACGGTGGTAGGAGGAAGGCCACGGGGTCACACTACGTATGAGAGTACGCAGCTTGTTACCAACCACAGAGGACCAACAACCCTGCCAACGGGCAAGAATGGAAGAATGAATAACAGGATAAAAGTCGGAATAAGGAATACTTTTATGGGAGATGGGACAAGAACGGATAGCTTCCTTAGCGGCAGCATCCGCACGCTCATTGAAAGAAACACCAATATGGCTGGGAACCCAGCAAAACTCTACTGATTTAAATTTACTAGAAATAAGAAACAGCCAATGTTGAATCTCGATGACCACCGGATGGACAGGATTAAAGGACCCGAGAGCCATGAGGGCATTACGAGAGTCAACTACAACCACAAAGGAGGAATGAGAATGAGAAAGCAAGAGACGAAGAGCATAGAGAATAGCACAAAGTTCTGCCGTAAAGACGCTAGCCTCCGAAGGGAGGCGAGACATATAAGTACGGTCAGGAAAAACAACAGAGTAGCCCACACCGTCCGCAGACTTAGACCCATCGGTGAAGATGGAAATAGAGTGGGAGTGCGAAGAAAAGTGCTCAAGGAAGAGGCTTTTCAGAATAGTAGGAGGGGTAAAGGCTTTAGTAATACAAGTCAAGGACGTACAAAACTTGGGAAGGGGGACTCTCCACGGAGGTAAGGAAGGAACAATGCGAGGAGAAACATTAGAAATATGAACAGAAAGAGAATCCTGTAAGCGAGATAACCGGACAAAAAGTGGGAGACAATGAAGAGGAACAGGAACCACAGGAGGAGGAAAAGTCAATGCACGACAGAGGCGAGAGGAAGGATGTTGGAAGGACCGCGCAAGATAGCGAAGACAGTAGCGATCACGGCGGTCCTGAAGAGAGAGAAAGCCAGTGTCAACATACAAACTAAGGGCGGGAGTCGAACGAAAGGCACCAGAACTGAGACGCAACCCAGTATGGTGCAAAGCATCAAGACGGCGAAGAGTAGAAGGAGAAGCAGAAGAGTATGCAGGGCAACCATAATGGAGTTTAGACAGGACGAGAGAGGAGTGCAAATAGAGGAGCGGCGCCTATCCGCTCCCCAAGAAGTATGGGACAAAACCTTAAGGAGGTTAAGGGCCATAGAGCATTCAACTCGGAGGTAAGAGATATGGGCTGACCAAGACAAACGAGTGTCAAAGACCAACCCCAAAAGCTTCGCGGAATCCCTGTACACAATGGGATGACCATAAAGCGACAAAGAGGGACGAAGAACGACATGCTTCCGAGTAAAAGTCATAGCACAAGTCTTAGACGCAGAGAACTTGAAGCCATGATCGGTGGCCCAATTGTTGATAAAGTGAAACGCAAAATGGACAGGTCTAACCGGCTAGTACAGCCGGGTACGGGCTCTACTGACAATCGTGAGTTCCGGGTTCAAATCCCGGGCGGGGCTGAAATGGGTAGGCGCATTTCTTATCAGCTAATACCCCTGTACACCTAGCAGTAAATAGGTACTTAAGAGTTAGTCAGCTTGTTGTGGGGTTGCAAGATCTGTAATTGGACCCAGAAGGGGAGACCTTGATACAAGCCTAATATCTATCAGGGGCTGGCTGTCCCCCATACACAATGAATTATTATTATTATTATTATTATTATTATTATTATTATTATTATTATTGCCCAAATCGCTATGCGTGCAAGTGGCTTTACAAGAATGTAAAGTCAACTTCATTTCTATGTTCTCTCTTAACCCCCAATTTACCTTCTTGTATATAAATAAATAAATTATTATATATAACTAAATCTCACGCCACCGTTGTCAATGTTTAGGAAGTAGGAGTAGGAAAAGGAGCCGGAGAAGTAGAAGTAGAAGAGTGGGAGAAGGAGAAACAGAGTGGAATTAGAGGAGGAGAACTAGGAAGATGAAAAGGAGGAATGTTGGTGTTACGTATCAGTACTGTATCAGAAGTACTGATACTCACAGGATGAATAGGATTGAATTTACATATAATGAGTATGATTGAATAGTGTACTTAAATATATATAGTGGCTGATATATATAGATGATGTATTAGAGTGTGCAGGGTATAATGTATTATACAGTATAGTGTATGAGAGAGAAGGGCTTGAATTTGGTGGACAGGTATTAGTCAAGTACATTTCCAGTCTGGACGTGTTCAAGAACGAGGCGAGAGCCGAGCAAGGTTGTGTTGTCGTCTGGTATCATCATTAATACACAGTAAGTCTTTCATTTTAGTTATTTAAGAATGCTTGTGTTTTTAGTCTTCTCAATAATAAACACACCTGGCCTCAATTAAATCACAACTTCAATTTTTTTATTATTATTATTAACACATTTAGGTACATCTGCATTTGTACAGCTACCCTAGACTATATGTACCCTAGAATGCAATCCTAGAATACATGAAGAGCAGTATAGTGTGTGCAAAAAAATAGCTATGAAGATATCCTCAAGAACACGACAGTGAATGAAATAGTTACCAAACTCCAAGTACCTCATGCCAACGGGTCTGAATGGTCTAATAACTGGGCATTCGGTGCTGTAGTGTGGGAGATCATGTCGCAGTTCCTGCTCACCGAATTTGCACCTGGATTGCTCATGATTGGGAGAGCCGTCACCTGTAGCCACCTGCCACAGGTAACGGTAACCCAACCTGATCCTGGCAACCACTGTGTCGCACAGTCTGGTGGACGTTTTGTGCAGCCCATAAACATAGGTTTTATATCTGAACAAATCATAGCTTTTTATACTGGTGCTTTCAAGCCGTTGGGAGTCAGTAATTTCTCTCCTATCAGATATGAGTGTTTCGAAGTTATGCCGATGACATTCATTGTTGCAAATACCCAAATAAGACTGCAAGCTCAATTTGATTTACTCGCTGCTAAAATCATTAAATATGGTCTTTTTATTTCCATATCTAAATCCAGAACTCTCCATCCCCCCAAAAAAACTCTAACTTTCAAGGTCAACAACCAGAACATTAAATCGTGTGGGCAACACAAATACCTTGGAGTTGGTATCAACAGTGACATTGTAAACGATCTACATCGTAGGTTAAAAGAAAGACTTAAACCATTGAAAACACTTACTGGTAAGAATATTGGTATCAATATTAAATATGCTAGATCATTCTATCATATGTTTGTTAGATCTCTAGTTGATTATCATGCTTTGCATCTAATTAACTTCCTCGCCTCTGTGCTGGACAAACTTGAAGTAGTACAGAATGAAGCCAGGTGGATAATTCTTGGTGCCCCAAGATCCACAAGAATCATCAACATAAGGGAAGAACTGAAGCTTCCAACCATACAGGAGAGAGTCATGCGTCAACACGACCGTTTGCCTTAAAGTCATGAGAGATCCTACATCACCTGCATTGCGAAGTAGGGTCTCGCAAGTGATTCAGTGCTGTTAACACCTTATTGATTGGTGCCAACATACCGACTCACTCCTTTTATGATAAATGGCTGAGTAAAAATGCCTAAAATCTCATCCAACTGAACATTCCTTTTAAGTGATACCTGTCTCCGATTTTCCTCTTTATCTGCACTCTACCACTCAAGTATCATACACACCCGTCACCAAGAAAGGTAATGAGAATCTTGCTCTTCTCAAAGTTGTCACACTCGAAACAATTGTCTCCTCCATCGAAAATTTAAGATCTCACGAGCACTGTGTCTACACCGACGGCTCAGTCCAATCTTCTACTGGACGGACTGCAGCAGCATGTAGGTTTTATAGAAATAATATTTGTGTGAGAACCGACCTGTGATATTTATATTTATTTAATATATGTAAATTTATATGGAATTTATATTTACGTTAATTTATATCTTTCGATAGTAATTTGTATGTTAAGTGGACTGTATTTCTGCAAATTCTCACAAATCGATCCTTACACATCAGGGAGGGTTTATATTAAATCTAATTATATATATATATATATATATATATATATATATATATATATATATATATATATATATATATATATATATATATATATATATATATATATATATATATATATATATACATATATATGCAGCCAATCAAACTATAGTATTAAACTACATATATTAGTAAATACATTGAGGAGGTGCCTTATGTTATTGTACAGCAGGGTTAGTCCACCAGGTATAACTAGGATGTAGACACAAAATTATCCTCGAGAGAGGCTAGCTTCCATCACCCAAGTAACTGATGTACCAAGATTAATTCTTGCTTCCTCTTCTTGTTCCTGTCAAAGGGCACTAGCTGTAAAGCCGAAATTCTAATATATGTCAGCTATATCAGAGAAAACACTCTATATTATTAGATAAGGAACAAGGCTTAATTACCTGTGTTGAGTCGATCGTTCTTGTTCTAACCGGAAATAATCCTATCTAACATAACATTACTGGCCAATAATGACTTAGATAAGATTCCGGAATGACACTTCCCTTGTGGTTGTTGACAGCGTGTTCATGATGGTAGAGCACTAATAGATTTGATCGCCATAACACTTCGTCCAAGAGAAATTATAGGAGCTGAAGTTGGAGCTGAATTTGCTCCAACGACTCTGGTCTTAACAAATGCTGACCCCCTACTACTACTCTGACGCTACTGGCTCACTTTGTCCAGATGTCAGTAAGTGATAGAAGGGTCACATTTACTCTATTTTGATACTGATAATTAAGTTAATTCAAATGAGATGTTTTTATGATATTAAAAGTCCAAAGCCTAATGTATTTAAGAATAATTCCCAACAGAATAGCTGGTGAATTTATAGTACTATGTGGCAATGATATCCCGTTTTCTATTGATGGAAAATTCCACTACAAGCTACATTTTCTATGGGTTAACTTGTGTATACAACACAATAGCAATATTATCTGCATGTTGCATTTAATATTAATAAATGGTGTCGGGTTTTCCGACAATTTGCACAAAGACTATCAGTGTCAGGGAAAAACAACTGGCTGACCACCACACAAACAGAACTAGCGGCACTACAACTAGCTACCAGTACATTAAAAAACATTGGAGGAGGAATAATATTGTGTGATTAAAACTCTGCTCCTCAAACAATTGAAAACTGATCCTGGAAGATTGACAGCAAGAACCTCATACTACCAATTATAAATGACCTAATAATTGCGCAGAGTAAAGGGTTCCAAATCTCCTGTGTATGGATACCATCACACATAAATTTAACTCATCATAATGACAAAGACATTCCAGCCAAATTAGCGTGTAACAAAGATGACGTTGAATAAGACCTAGGTATCCCTATCTCTGCTTTAAAGACTAAATTGTTCCAAACAACGTCAATCAACTAATCTAGGGATATGGAAAGTCTACGGTAAAAGAAATACCAGTTTATTGGGTGAACTTGTCACACATAACTGTGGCTATTTCATTATTTACAAACACGTGAAAGTTAATAAGATACTGCTAAGTTAAACGGGCCAAGCTTAAGGTACACGAAACTCAACAACATTGGTGCACTAGGTTTAAACTAGATGTTAATTTAAATTAGTGATGAGCTTAAGTGTTAATGATAACTAGTGATGTGGTTAAGTTGTACTAAATTTCATTATATCCAGCTTTAAGTCATAAGAACTATCAATATCAAAGCCTCTCTAGACTGCAAAACGTTAAAGTTTCTAGCGCTGCGCACCTTAGTCCCCAGACGTTAACAAACTTAAGGGTTACTCAGATTCTCGCAAAAACTAAGGCCATTAGGCAACCCGTTCTCTCACTTTCTTATAGTCAATATTGACTTATTAAATACGTGCATGTGACATACTAATTTATTGTGAATATTTTAGTTTACTTTGAAAAGCTTCATAGAAAACACCGACCATACCAAACCTTCTTAGTATGTTAAGATAAGCATCTTATTGCTTCGTAATTACAATTATTACTTAACCAATTATAGGTATAGGTTAAGTAATAATTGTAACTACGAAGCAATAAGATGTTTATCCTAACATACTAAGAAGGTTAGGTAAGGTCGGTGTTTTCTATGAAGCTTTTCAAGGTAAACTAAAATATTTACAATAAATTACTATGTGACAAATGCACGTATTTAATAAGTCAATATTGACTATAAGAAAGTGCGAGAACGGGTTGCATTAGGACTGGCAAAGTATCTGGCTGTAATCATTGAAAACACTTTGAGGCCCAAATGGCTTGGCTAACACACAAGTCCCCACCTGGACACACAAAATCATAAGGAACACTGCAGGCATGACAAGGAAAACATCAGACAAAACCTAACGATCACTTTCCAGCAACATTCGGGAACACTACAGGCAACACTGTCACACCTCGGGCAGTTAACAATACCGAGGCGGGACCAAAGAGCCAGAGCTCAACTCCCGAAAGCATAACTAGGTGAGTACTAAGGAACACTGGAGGCAAAACTGTCAGACCTCAGGCAACACATAGAGCACTGGTGGTCATACTAAGTCATCCCTCAATCAACACAAGGGAACACTGCAGGCAACACAAATCACCCCTAAGCCAACACAAAGGAACACTACAGGCAACACTGTGTCACCCCGCAGCCAACACAAAGGAACACTACAGACAACACTAAGTCACCCCGCAGCCAACACAAAGGAACACTACAGACAACACTAAGTCACCCCGCAGCCAACACAAAGGAACATAACAGCCAACACAAAGGAACACAACAGACAACACTAAGTCACCCCGCAGCCAACACAAAGGAACACAACAGGCAACACTAAGTCACCCCGCAGCCAACACAAAGGAACACAACAGGCAACACTAAGTCACCCCGCAGCCAACACAAAGGAACACAACAGGCAACACTAAGTCACCCCGCAGCCAACACAAAGGAACACAACAGGCAACACTAAGTCACCCCGCAGCCAACACAAAGGAACACTACAGGCAACAGTAAGTCACCCCGCAGCCAACACAAAGGAACACAACAGGCAACACTAAGTCACCCCGCAGCCAACACAAAGGAACACAACAGGCAACACTAAGTCACCCCGCAGCCAACACAAAGGAACACAACAGGCAACACTAAGTCACCCCTCAGCCAACACAAAGGAACACAACAGGCAACACTAAGTCACCCCTCAGCCATCACATAGGAACACTACATGCAACAGTCGCCACAAGTCATCACTCCCCAACACCCAAAATGACCAGCCTGGGAACGCAACTGTGATTTAAAATGCAAAGGAAAAGCGCAGTAAAAAGTGATTTATGGGTCGATGTTTAGACAAGTGGTGGAGGGAAGAGGCGAGACTGAGGTTAGGAGGGCGGGACGAGACCTCCGGGACCGCCCGCCAGGCTCCAGTACACTGGTAAATACATTAGAGGCGCTCGCTACACCCACTGCCTGGAATCATAAAAATTGGCTTCTATGTTGAATAATGTATGATTGAAGCCTACTGGAATGTATGTTTAATATGTTTACTCGAGGTTTCTAAGATTCTACACATAAACGATATTTAATATAGAAAATGGGACGTAAGCGTGTTGCCATCTTGGCTCCAACACATATTGAACTGCTCCTAATGATGCTCGACAATCTTCTTAAAAGGAAACCAACAGTATTTACAGGTTTTTCTTCCAACCAGATCAGGAGAATGCTTTGTTTCTCACGTCCAGAAAAGGTTTAACTTTTACAGAAAATATTACGTGGTTAAAACGCTGAAGAGAAGGAGGATAGAAAGAAAATAAGTAACGACAATTCAGAAAAATAAGCTGACAACATTTCTGGAAAATACTGTCGATCTTAAAATATAATGGTCTGACTAAGACAATGAAGTGGTGATGGAGGAGTGAGAGCAGAGACTGCCACAAGACTGGTATAATTACTCTGACACCTGAGTATTGCTGGTATAATTACTCCTGACACCTGAGTATTGCTGGTATAATTACACCTGAGTATTGCTGGTATAATTATTCTGACACCTGAGTATTGCTGGTATAATTACTCTGACACCTGAGTATTGCTGGTATAATTACTCTGACACCTGAGTATTGCTGGTATAATTACACCTGAGTATTGCTGGTATAATTACTCTGACACCTGAGTATTGCTGGTATAATTACACCAGAGTATTGCTGGTATAATTATTCTGACACCTGAGTATTGCTGATATAATTACACTTGACACCTGAGTATTGCTGGTATAATTATTCTGACACCTGAGTATTGCTGGTATAATTACTCTGACACCTGAGTATTGCTGGTATAATTACTCTGACACCTGAGTATTGCTGGTATAATTACACCTGAGTATTGCTGGTATAATTATTCTGACACCTGAGTATTGCTGGTATAATTATTCTGACACTTGAGTATTGCTGGTATAATTATTCTGACACCTGAGTATTGCTGGTATAATTACACCTGAGTATTGCTGGTATAATTATTCTGACACCTGAGTATTGCTGGTATAATTATTCTGACACCTGAGTATTGCTGGTATAATTATTCTTGACACCTGAGTATTGCTGATATAATTAATTCTGACACCTGAGTATTGCTGATATAATTATTCTGACAACTGAGTATTGCTGGTATAATTACTCTTGACACCTGAGTATTGCGCTGGTATAATTAATCTGACACCGGAGTATTGCTGGTATAATTATTCTTGACACCTGAGTATTGCTGGTATAATTATTCTGACACCTGAGTATTGCTGGTATAATTATTCTGACACCTGGGTATTGCTGGTATAATAATTTGACACCTGAGTATTGCTGGATTGCTGGTATAATTATTCTTGACACCTGAGTATTGCTGGTATAATTAATCTCACACCGGAGTATTGCTGGTATAATTAATTTGACACCTGAGTATTGCTGGTATAATTAATCTGACACCTGAGTATTGCTGGTATAATTAATCTGAGACCGGAGTATTGCTGGTATAATTAATCTGACACCTGAGTATTGCTGGTAAAATTAATCTGAGACCGGAGTATTGCTGGTATAATTATTCTTGATACCTGTGCATTGCTGGTACAATTTCTCATGACACTTGAATATTGCATTTACCTCTGAAATTGAAATCTGAGTATCTACACTTGAAACTGTGTAGGGAGTCAGCCTCCACCACATCACTACTAACATCACATTTGTTAACTATTCTGTCACTGAAAAAATCTTTCTAATGTCGTTCTGGCTCATTTGGGAACTAAATTTCCACCTGTGTCCCCTTGTTCGTGTTCCACCCGTGCTAAATAGTTTTTCTTTGTCCACCTTGTCAATTCCCCCTGAGAAAGTTGTAGGTGGTTACCATGTCTCCCCGTTTACTTTTGTCTTTCATTGCAACTTTCTAGACTATGGACATTGTTGCTGGGCTCTTCCTCAACATTTCAGCAAAGGTGGCACCCATTGCAGAGGTCCATGCCATTGCTATATTCTCTGCTACCTGGGGATTGGTTGCCTGACCTGAGTCTGCAGAGGACTTTTTTTTTAGGGTTTTTATTTACTGCGCTGCACTCAGTTCCGTCTGTAGTTTAATTATGGTTTGCCTCGTGTCTTTCAATTCGCCACGGATTTCCCTCCATGGACGACCAATCATCTCCATGTGTGACTGGCCCTGTCCCTTTTTAGTACATAGGGTAAGTGTTAGATTACAAGGGTCAGAAAGGCTCTATGGCTCATTTGGCCACTCAGTTTCCACCTGTGTCCCCTAGTGCGTGTGTCCCTTGTGTTAAATAGACTGTCTTTTTCTACCCTATCAATTTCCTTAAGAATCTTGAATGTGGTGATCATGTCCCCTAACTCTTCTGTCTTCCAGCGAAATGAGGTTTAATTCCCGTAGTCTCTCCTCGTAGCTCATACCTCTCAACTCGGGTATTAGTTTGGTGACAAACCTTTGAACCTTTTCCAGTTTAGTCTTATCCTTGACTAGATAGGGACTCCATGCTGTTGTTGCATACTCCAGGATTGGCCCGACATATGTGGAATACAAAGTTCTGAATGATTCCTTACACAAGTTTCTGAATGCCGTTCTTATGTTGGCCAGTTTGGCATATGCCGCTGATGTTATCCTCTTGATATGGGCTGCAGGGGACAGGTCAGGCGTGATATCAACCCCACAAGTCTTTTTCTCTCTCTCTGACTTGAAGAATTTCATCTCCCAGATGATACCTTGTAACTGGCCTCCTGCTCCCTACACCTATCTTCATTACATTACATTTTCTTGGGTTAAACTCTAACAACCATTTGTTCGACCATTCCTTCAGCTTGTCCAGGTCTTCTGGAAGCCTCAAGCTGTCCTCCTCTGTCTTAATCCTTCTCATAATTTTGGCATCGTCAGCAAACATTGCGAGAAATGAGTCTATACCCTCCGGGAGATTGGACTCTATCATATCTTTCTTGAAACTTGAAACATGCGTACGTACGTGTGTGTTTGTGTGTGTGTGTGTGTGTGTGTGTGTGTGTGTGTGTGTGTGTGTGTGTGTGTGTGTGTGTGTGTGTGTGTGTGGTGTGTGTGTGTGTGTGTGTGTGTTTGGTGTGTGTGTGTGTGTGTGTGTGTGTGTGTGTGTGTGTGTGTGTGTGTGTGTGTGTGTGTGTGTGTGTGTGTGTGTGTGTGTGTGTGTGTGTGTGTGTGTGTGTGTGTGTGTGTGTGTGTGTGTGTGTGGTGTGTGTGTGTGTGTGTGTGTGTGTGTGTGTGTGTGTGTGTGTGTGTGTGTGTGTGTGTGTGTGTGTGTGTGTGTGTGTGTGTGTGTGTGTGTGTGTGTGTGTGTGTGTGTGTGTGTGTGTGTGTGTGTGTGTGTGTGTGTGTGAGTGTGTGTGTGTGTGAGAGAGAGTGTGTGTGTGATTCCACCAACCACATTGTCTGCCCAGCACATGGTCCCTCCAGCATATTGTCTGCCCGGAACATGAACCATGAACGGAGGTGCACCCGGCAAATTGTCTACCCGGATCATGGTTCGTCCTGCTCATGGTCTCACCTCATCATGGTAGGTCTGGCACATGGTTCGAGCCGCTCCAACTCTCTCCTGCAGGAACTCGCTCATCGTATTAACTCAAGTTTACCAAAATTATCTCGGCTAAAGTTGGTGAAATACGCTTAAGGTGCGGTTACCGACTGTGCTAACTCTCGAGGCTTTAACAGCTCCAGGATAATGTGTCCTCTTCCTCCTCCTCCTCCTTTTCCTGTGTCCTCCGGTGTGTCCTCCTCCTCCTCATCTTCCTCTTCTTCCTCTCCTCCTCTTGTGTCGTCTGCAGTTTTCCTCCTCATTTATGTATTCTGGTTTAGATTTTCTTTTCCTCTGTGAACTCTGTGTTATTTGTTTTCTCCTTTTATGTGTACTTTGGTCCAATTTTCCGTCATTCTTTAATCTACATTCACTTTCAGCTTCGTCTGTGAGAATTTGTTAATGTCCTTCTTCTTTGCACTCTGGTATAGTTTCAGCTGAAAGTCTCCTCTAGTTTGTCCTTCTCCGGTGATATATTTAGTTCTACTGCTGTGTACTCTCATCCATTTTTCCCAGTGTGAAGTCTAGCCTAGGATTGCTCATGTGTGAACTATGAGTGAAGAATAAGACCTTGCCGACAAGCATATTGCAGCGAGGACACTCGAGTGTGTGAGTGCTTGACGGGCAGAGGTTGAACACGTCTTCAGCTGGAGTACCGGGGAGAGGAGCTCCCCCAGAGCTCAGTATGGGTCCAGCTCTCATGAGTGTGTAGCGTTGAGCGGGTGTATATGTGTGTATGAGTAGGTGAGACCACCAGGAGACGAGCCCGGAGGATGTACTTGAAGGGTTCTCAGTTATCATGTCATTAAATGCATAGATTATTGATAGAGGATACACAAGATAGTCTGCATAAGGGACGCTCAGGTTTAAACAAAATTACTGTCATTATTATCATTTTTTTTGTGTGTGTTCTACGGAATAGTTTCACGTCTCCTGTGTACACTCGTTTAGTTTTCCTCCTGTATATACTGGCATAGTTTTCTTCTCATTAGTCCTCTTATTTAGCTTATCTCGCTGCCAGACCCACAGTGTGAGTACTCTCCCCCGCTGCCAGACCCACAGGGTGAGTACTCTCCCCCGCAGCCAGACCCATAATGTGAGAACTCTTCCCCGCTGCCTGACCCACAGTGTGAGTACTCCCCCCCCCCCGCTGCCAGACCCACAGTGTGAGTACTCTCCCCCGCTGCCAGACCCACAATGTGAGAACTCTTCCCCGCTGCCTGACCCACAGTGTGAGTACTCCCCCCCCCCGCTGCCAGACCCATAGTGTGAGTACTCTCACCAGCTGCCAGACCCACATTGTGAGTACTCTACCCCTCTGCCAGACCCACAGTGTGAGTACTCTCCCCCGCTGCAAAACCCGTATTGAGAGTACTCTCCCCCACTGCCAGATGCACAATGTGAGTACTAACCCCCCCACTGCCAGACCCACAATGTGAGAACTCCCCCCCCCCTGCTGCAAGACCCACAATGTGAGTACTTTTCCCCGCTGACAGACCCACAATGTGAGTACTAACCTCCCCCACCCCCACGGCTAGACCCACAATGTGAGTACTTCCTTCCCCATCTGCTACCAGACCCACAATGTGAGTACTCTCCCCCTGCTGCTAGACCCGCAATGTGAGTACTCCCCCCCTCTGCCAGACCCACAATGTGAGTACTCTCCCCCCCCCCCGCTGCCAGATCCACAATGTGAGTACTCCCCCCCCATGCTGCCAGACCCACAAGGTGAGTACTCCCCACCCCCCCTGCCAGACCCAAAATGTGAGTACCTCCCCCCCCCCCCCCGCTGCCAGACCCACAATGTGAGTACCCCCCTCCCCCGCTGCCAGACCCGCATTGTGAGTAAATCCCCCCCCCCCCACCCGCTATCAGTTCCACGATGCGAGTACTCTCAGCCCCGCTGCCAGACCCACAGTGTGAGTACTCTCAGCCCCGCTGCCAGACCCACAATGTGAGTACTCTCAGCCCCGCTGCCAGACCCACAATGTGAGTACTCTTCCCACTGCTGTCATACCCACAATGTGAGTACTCCTCCCCCCCCCCACTACCAGAACCACAGTGTGAGTACTCCCCCCCCCTGCTGTCAGGTCCACAATGTGAGTACTCTCCCCCCGCTGTCAGACCCACACTGTGAGTAATCCCACCCCCGCTGTCAGACCCACACTGTGAGTACTCCCCCACCCCGCTGCCACTCCCACAATGTGCATGAGTACTACCATCCTTGCTGCCAGACCCACAATGTGAGTACTCTCCCCCCGCTGCTAGACCCACAATATGAGTACCCCCCCCTCTCGCTGCCAGAGACACAATGTGAGTACTCCCCTCCCTGCTGCCAGACCCACAATGTGAGTACTCCCCCCCCCTGCCAGACCCACAATGTGAGTACTCCCCCAACCCTGACAGACCCACAATGTGAGTACTCCCCCCCCCCGCTGCCAGACCCACAATGTGAGTACTCTCCCCCTGCTGCTAGACCCACAATGTGAGTACTCCCCCCCCTGCCAGACCCACAATGTGAGTACTCTCCCCCCCCCCCCCCCGCTGCCAGATCCACAATGTGAGTACTCCCCCCCCCATGCTGCCAGACCCACAAGGTGAGTACTCCCCACCCCCCCTGCCAGACCCAAAATGTGAGTACCTCCCCCCCCCCCCCGCTGCCAGACCCACAATGTGAGTACCCCCCTCCCCCGCTGCCAGACCCGCATTGTGAGTAAATCCACCCCCCCCCCCCCGCTGTCAGTTCCACGATGCGAGTACTCTCAGCCCCGCTGCCAGACCCACAATGTGAGTTCTCTCAGCCCCGCTGCCAGACCCACAATGTGAGTACTCTCAGCCCCGCTGCCAGACCCACAATGTGAGTACTCTTCCCACTGCTGTCATACCCACAATGTGAGTACTCCTCCCCCCCCCACTACCAGAACCACAGTGTGAGTACTCCCCCCCCCCCCTGCTGCCAGGTCCACAATGTGAGTACTCTCCCCCCGCTGTCAGACCCACACTGTGAGTAATCCCACCCCCCGCTGTCAGACCCACACTGTGAGTACTCCCCCACCCCGCTGCCACTCCCACAATGTGCATGAGTACTACCATCCTTGCTGCCAGACCCACAATGTGAGTACTCTCCCCCCGCTGCTAGACCCACAATATGAGTACCCCCCCCCCTCTCGCTGCCAGAGACACAATGTGAGTACTCCCCTCCCTGCTGCCAGACCCACAATGTGAGTGCTCCCCCCCCTGCCAGACCCACAATGTGAGTACTCCCCCTCCCCTGACAGACCCACAATGTGAGTACTCCCCCCCCCCCCGCTGCCAGACACACAATGTGAGTACTCCCCCCCCCCCCGCCCCCACGGCCAGACCCACAATGTGAGTACTCTCCGCCCCCCCCCACACTGCCAGACCCACAATGTGAGTACTCCCCCCCATGCTGCCTGACCCACAATGTGTGTACTCTCCCCCCCCCACTGCCAGACCCACAATGTGAGTACTCCCCCCCCATGCTGCCAGACCCACAATGTGAGCACTCTATCCCCCCCCTGCTACCTGACCCACAATGTGGGTACTCCCCCCCCCCTGCCAGACCCACAATGTGAGTAGTCCCCCCCCCCCCACTGCCAGACCTACAATGTCAGTACTCCCACCACCGCTGCCAGACCCACAATGTCAGTACTCCCTCCCTCCGCTGCCAGACCCACAATGTGAGTAGTCCCCCCCCCCCCCCCCGCTGCCAGACCCACAGTGTGTGTACCTCCCCCCCTCCGCTGCCAGATCCGCAATGTGAGTACCTCCCCCCCCCCCACCGCTGCCAGACCCACAGTGTGAGTACCTCCCCCCCTCCGCTGCCAGATCCGCAATGTGAGTACCTAACCCCCCCCCCCCCCGCTGCCAGACCCACAGTGTGAGTACCTCCCCACCTCCGCTGCCAGATCCGCAATGTGAGTACCTCCCCCCCCCGCTGCCAGACCCACAGTGTGAGTACCTCCCCACCTCCGCTGCCAGATCCGCAATGTGAGTACCTCCCCCCCCGCTGCCAGACCCACAATGTGAGTACTCTCCCCCCCCCCCGCTGCCAGACCCACAATGTGAGTACTCTCCCCCCCCCCCACTGCCAGACCCACAATGTGAGTACTCTCCCCCCCACTGCCAGACCCACAATGTGAGTACTCTCCCCCGCTGCCAGACCCACAATGTGAGTACTCTCCCCCCCACTGCCAGACCCACAATGTGAGTACTCCCTCCCCCTCTCCCCGCTGCCAGACCCACAATGTGAGTACTCTCCCCCCCCACTGCCAGACCCACGATGTGAGTACTCTCCCCCCCACTGCCAGACCCACAATGTGAGTACTCCCCCCCGCTGCCAGACCCACAATGTGAGTACTCTCCCCCCCACTGCCAGACCCACAATGTGAGTACTCCCTCCCCCTCTCCCCGCTGCCAGACACACAATGTGAGTTTCAATCTTACTTGAAACGTACGCACGTACGTACGTGTGTGTGTGTGTACTCACCTATTTGTACTCACCTATTTGTGCTTGCGGGGGTTGAGCTTTGGCTCTTTGGTCCCGCCTCTCAACTGTCAATCAACTGGTGTACAGATTCCTGAGCCTACTGGGCTCTATCATATCTACATTTAAAACTGTGTATGGAGTCAGCCTCCACCACATCACTGCCTAATGCATTCCATCCGTTAACTACTCTGACACTGAAAAAGTTCCTTCTAACGTCTCTGTGGCTCATGTGAGTACTCAGTTTCCACCTGTGTCCCCTTGTTCGCGTCCCACCAGTGTTGAATAGTTTATCCTTGTTTACCCGGTCGATTCCTCTGAGGATTTTGTAGGTTGTGATCATGTCTCCCCTTACTCTTCTGTCTTCCAGTGTCGTAAGGTGCATTTCCCGCAGCCTTTCCTCGTAACTCATGCCTCTTAGTTCTGGGACTAGTCTAGTGGCATACCTTTGGACTTTTTCCAGCTTCGTCTTGTGCTTGACAAGGTACGGGCTCCATGCTGGGGCCGCATACTCCAGGATTGGTCTTACATATGTGGTGTACAAGATTCTGAATGATTCCTTACACAGGTTCCTGAACGCTGTTCTGATGTTAGCCAGCCTCGCATATGCCGCAGACGTTATTCTTTTTATGTGGGCTTCAGGAGACAGGTTTGGTGTGATATCAACTCCTAGATCTTTCTCTCTGTTCGTTTCATTAAGTACTTCATCTCCTATTCTGTATCCTGTGTTTGGCCTCCTATTTCCACCACCTAGTTTCATTACTTTGCATTTACTCGGGTTGAACTTCAACAGCCATTTGTTGGACCATTCACTCAGTCTGTCTAGGTCATCTTGTAGCCTCCTACTATCGTCCTCAGTTTCAATCCTCCTCATAATTTTTGCATCATCGGCAAACATTGAGAGAAACGATTCTATACCCTCTGGAAGATCATTTACATATATCAGAAACAGTATAGGTCCAAGGACTGACCCCTGCGGTACTCCACTCGTAACGTCTCGCCAATCTGAGACCTCACCCCTCACACTGACTCGTTGTCTCCTGTTACTTAGGTATTCCTGTATCCAACGGAGTACCTTCCCTTTCACTCCAGCCTGCATCTCCAGTTTTTTCACTTGCCTCTTGTGTGGCACTGTGTCAAAGGCTTTCTGACAATCCAAAAATATGCAGTCTGCCCACCCTTCTCTTTCTTGCCTTATTTTTGTTGCCTGGTCGTAGAATTCAAGTAACCCTGTGAGGCAGGACCTGCCATCCCTGAATCCATGTTGATGCTGTGTTACAAAGTTCTTTCGCTCCAGATGTTCCACTAGCTTTCTTCGCACAATCTTCTCCATCAACTTGCATGGTATGCAGGTTAGGGACACTGGTCTGTAATTCAGTGCCTCCTGGTGTGTGTGTGTGTGTGTGTGTGTGTGTGTGTGTGTGTGTGTGTGTGTGTGTGTGTGTGTGTGTGTGTGTGTGTGTGTGTGTGTGTGTGTGTGTGTGTGAGAGAGAGTGTGTGTGTGAGAGTGTGTGTGTGTGAGAGTGTGTGTGTGTGAGAGTGTGTGTGTGTGAGAGTGTGTGTGTGAGAGAGAGTGTGTGTGTGATTCCACCAACCACATTGTCTGCCCAGCACATGGTCCCTCCAGCATATTGTCTGCCCGGAACATGAACCATGAACGGAGGTGCACCCGGCAAACTGTCTACCCGGATCATGGTTCGTCCTGCTCATGGTCTCACCTCATCATGGTGTGAGTGTGAGTACTCCCCCTCCCCCCGCTGCCAGACCCACATTGTGAGTACTCCCCCCCCGCTGCCAGACCCACATTGTGAGTACTCCCCCCCGCTGCCAGACCCACAGTGTGAGTACTCCCCCTCCCCCCGCTGCCAGACCCACAGTGTGAGTACTCCCCCCCGCTGCCAGACCCACATTGTGAGTACTCCCCCCCGCTGCCAGACCCACAGTGTGAGTACTTCCCCTCCCCCCGCTGCCAGACCCACAGTGTGAGTACTCCCCCCCGCTGCCAGACCCACAGTGTGAGTACTCCCCCTCCCCCTGCTGCCAGACCCACAGTGTGAGTACTCCTCCCCGCTGCCAGACCCACAGTGTGAGTACTCCCCCCCGCTGCCAGACCCACAGTGTGAGTACTCCCCCTCCCCCCCGCTGCCAGACCCACAGTGTGAGTACTCCCCCCCGCTGCCAGACCCACAGTGTGAGTACTCCCCCTCCCCCCGCTGCCAGACCCACAGTGTGAGTACTCCTCCCCGCTGCCAGACCCACAGTGTGAGTACTCCCCCTCCCCCCGCTGCCAGACCCACAGTGTGAGTACTCCCCCCCGCTGCCAGACCCACAGTGTGAGTACTCCCCCTCCCCCCACTGCCAGACCCACATTGTGAGTACTCCCCCTCCCCTCACTACCAGACCCACAGTGTGAGTACTCCCCCTCCCCCCACTGCCAGACCCACAGTGTGAGTACTCCCCCTCCCCTCACTACCAGACCCACAGTGTGAGTACTCCCCCTCCCCCCGCTGACAGACCCACAGTGTGAGTACTCCCCCTCCCCTCACTACCAGACCCACAGTGTGAGTACTCCCCCTCCCCCCGCTGCCAGACCCACAGTGTGAGTATTCCCCCCCCCCCCCCCCCCGCCGACTGCCAGACCAATAATGTGAGTACTCTTCCCCCACCCGCTGCCTGACCCAGTGTGTGAGTACTCCCCCCTCCGCTGGCAGACACACAGTGTGAGTACTCCCCCTCCCCCTGCTGCAAGACGCACAATGTGAGTCCTCCCCCCCCCCCCCTGCTGCCAGACAAGGACGGGTTGTGTGAGGACGGGTTGTGTGAGGACGGGTTGTGTGAGGACGGGTTGTGTGAGGACGGGTTGTGTGAGGACGGGTTGTGTGAGGACGGGTTGTGTGAGGACGGGTTGTGTGAGGACGGGTTGTGTGAGGACGGGTTGTCAGAGGACGGGTTGTGTGAGGACGGGTTGTGTGAAGACGGGTTGTGTGAGGACGGGTTGTCTGTGGGCGGGTTGTCAGAGGACGGGTTGTGTGAGGACGGGTTGTGTGAGGACGGGTTGTGTGAAGACGGGTTGTGTGAGGACGGGTTGTGTGAGGACGGGTTGTCAGAGGACGGGTTGTGTGAGGACAGGTTGTCTGAGGACGGGTTGTCTGAGGACGGGTTGTCTGAGGACGGGTTGTGTGAGGACGGGTTGTCTGAGGACGGGTTGTCTGAGGACGGGTTGTCTGAGGACGGGTTGTCTGAGGACGGGTTGTCTGAGGACGGGTTGTCTGAGGACGGGTTGTCTGAGGACGGGTTGTGTGAGGACGGGTTGTGTGAGGACGGGTTGTGTGAGGACGGGTTGTGTGAGGACGGGTTGTGTGAGGACGGGTTGTCTGAGGACGGGTTGTGTGAGGACGGGTTGTGTGAAGACGGGTTGTGTGAGGACGGGTTGTGTGAGGACGGGTTGTCTGAGGACGGGTTGTCTGAGGACGGGTTGTCTGAGGACGGGTTGTCTGAGGACGGGTTGTCTGAGGACGGGTTGTGTGGGGACGGGTTGTCTGAGGACGGGTTGTCTGAGGACGGGTTGTCTGAGGACGGGTTGTCAGAGGACGGGTTGTCTGAGGACGGGTTGTCTGAAGACGGGTTGTCTGAGGACGGGTTGTGTGAGGACGGGTTGTGTGAGGACGGGTTGTCAGAGGACGGGTTGTCAGAGGACGGGTTGTCAGAGGACGGGTTGTGTGAGGACGGGTTGTGTGAGGACGGGTTGTGTGAGGACGGGTTGTCTGAGGGCGGGTTGTCAGAGGGCGGGTTGTCAGAGGACGGGTTGTGTGAGGACGGGTTGTGTGTGGACGGGTTGTGTGAGGACGGGTTGTCTGAGGACGGGTTGTCTGAGGACGGGTTGTCTGAGGACGGGTTGTGTGAGGACGGGTTGTGTGAGGGCGGGTTGTGTGAGGACGGGTTGTGTGAGGACGGGTTGTCTGAGGACGGGTTGTGTGAGGACGGGTTGTGTGAGGGCGGGTTGTGTGAGGACGGGTTGTGTGAGGACGGGTTGTGTGAGGACGGGTTGTGTGAAGACGGGTTGTGTGAAGACGGATTGTGTGAAGACGGGTTGTGTGAGGACGGGTTGTCAGAGGACGGGTTGTGTGAGGACGGGTTGTCTGAGGACGGGTTGTCAGAGGACGGGTTGTATGAGGACGGGTTGTCTGAGGACGGGTTGTCTGAGGACGGGTTGTGTGAGGACGGGTTGTGTGAGGACGGGTTGTGTGAGGGCGGGTTGTGTGAGGACGGGTTGTGTGAGGACGGGTTGTGTGAAGACGGGTTGTGTGAAGACGGGTTGTGTGAAGACGGGTTGTGTGAGGACGGGTTGTCAGAGGACGGGTTGTGTGAGGACGGGTTGTCTGAGGACGGGTTGTCAGAGGACGGGTTGTGTGAGGACGGGTTGTCTGAGGACGGGTTGTCTGAGGACGGGTTGTGTGAGGACGGGTTGTCTGAGGACGGGTTGTCTGAGGACGGGTTGTCTGAGGACGGGTTGTCTGAGGACGGGTTGTCTGAGGACGGGTTGTCTGAGGACGGGTTGTCTGAGGACGGGTTGTCTGAGGACGGGTTGTGTGAGGACGGGTTGTCTGAGGACGGGTTGTCTGAGGACGGGTTGTCTGAGGACGGGTTGTGTGAGGACGGGTTGTCTGGGGACGGGTTGTGTGAGGACGGGTTGTGTGAGGATGGGTTGTCTGAGGACGGGTTGTGTGAGGACGGGTTGTGTGAGGACGGGTTGTGTGAGGACGGGTTGTCTGAGGACGGGTTGTGTGAGGACGGGTTGTCTGAGGACGGGTTGTCTGAGGACGGGTTGTCTGAGGATGGGTTGTCAGTGGACGGGTAAAGGACGGGAGGACAGAGAAACAAAAACAGAGGACGTGAACGAAGCCAAGTTTGAGAAAAGTTCTAAAGTCATCAGTAACGAGTCGTGTGTACAATGCTTGTCGTTCATAAATACAAAATATTACACACACAAAAGCAACTGAGAGTTTCATAGTTATATAATGTACCTTTAGTCCCTGGTTCAACACTAGATATTGAAATGTAGGTCAATAATTGGGATGTATTTTATTCAATTTTCCGCCCCAGACCCACCAGGCGCGTCTCTTGGTCTTAAGATGTGACACTTGAGGCTCCTTGGTCTTAAGTTGTGACCAGCTGGGGCTCCTTGGTCTTAAGACGTGACCAGCAGAGGCTCCTTGGTCTTAAGTCGTGACCAGCTGGGGCTCCTTGGTCTTAAGTCGTGACCAGCTGGGGCTCCTAGGTCTTAAGACGTGACCAGCTGGGGCTCCTTGGTCTTAAGTCGTGACCAGCAGAGGCTCCTTGGTCTTAAGTCGTGACCAGCTGGGGCTCCTTGGTCTTAAGTCGTGACTAGCTGGGGCTCCTAGGTCTTAAGACGTGACCAGCTGGGGCTCCTGGATGGTGCGGGGATCCATCCTCCAGCGATGTTCTGTAACTGTCCACCTCTTAAGACACATTCATCAATTGATATCGTGTTCTCGATAATGCTTTTTTCTCAGGTATATATTAATTTGATCATATAAAGGTTATAAGTGTGTGTATAGTCCTCGGTTAAATTAGGCTACGTGTTTAAGGTTCGATTGGCAAATATTTAAATTTGCAATACGTAGAGAATCGTTAAATAAGATACGTGTTCAAAAAAGGAAGTGCTGAACCGGCGTCCTGGTTCGAATCCCACCACTGTAAATACATCATTCACGCGCTAAAATTATAAATAAATGTAAACATAACATCAATACCTAATCAAAGCTAATCTAGGCCTAATTATACACACAATTCAGACTAATATTAATTTTATTTTGAGAAAATAACAATTTTAAATACGCAGCGTAATAACATTGATGAATGCGTGTCTGCGGTCATACCGCCGCTTGAACGAGCCCAGTCAGAGGACGGACTGCCATAAACGGAGGGTTCGGCGGCCGTATTAACGAGCATTTGGTCACTTTTCTCAAGAAAAGCTTAGTACACGGAAAAGAAAGAATAGAGACAGATGGCAACAAAGGCAGGCGCGATCATAACTAACCAGGAACAAGGAACACAAACAAAACACTCCTGCCATAATACCTCAACACAGCAACAACTCACACACAAAAACACATTCAATTAGGTGTCGACTTTGTGTTGGCCGTCACTCGCATATAAATGGAAATGTTTGTGAAGTAGAGAACAATGAGGCATTGATCTCCCGACACACAGAGCGACGGGGCGTCTGTTTGTCCTCCACCACCAGTACCGCTCCCTGTGGTGGCTGTCTCCCTGTGGTGGCTGTCTCCCTGTGGTGGCTGTCTCCCTGTGGTGGCTGTCTCCCTGTGGTGGCTGTCTCCCTGTGGTGGCTGTCTCCCTGTGGTGTCTGTCTCCCTGTAGTGTCTGTCTCCCTGTGGTGGCTGTCTCCCTGTGGTGGCTGTCTCCCTGTGGTGGCTGTCTCCCTGTGGTGGCTGTCTCCCTGTGGTGGCTGTCTCCCTGTGGTGTCTGTCTCACTGTGGTGTCTGTCTCCCTGTGGTGTCTGTCTCCCTGTGGCGTCTGTTTCCCTGTGGTGTCTGTCTCCCTGTGGTGTCTGTCTCCCTGTGGTGTCTGTCTCCCTGTGGTGTGTGTCTCCCTGTGGTGTGTGTCTCCCTGTGGTGTGTGGCTCCCTGTGGTGTCTGTCTCCCTGTGGTGTCTGTCTCACTCTGGTGTCTGTCTCACTGTGGTGTCTGTCTCACTGTGGTGTCTGTCTCACTGTGGTGTCTGTCTCACTGTGGTGTCTGTCTCACTGTGGTGTCTGTCACCCTGTGGTGTCTGTCACCCTGTGGTGTCTGTCTCCCTGTGGTGTCTGTCTCCCTGTGGTGTCTGTCTCCCTGTGGTGTCTGTCTCCCTGTGGTGTCTGTCTCCCTGAGGTGTCTGTCTCCCTGTGGTGTCTGTCTCCCTGTGGTGTCTGTCACCCTGTGGTGTCTGTCTCCCTGTGGTGTCTGTCTCCCTGTGGTGTCTGTCTCCCTGTGGTGTCTGTCTCCCTGTGGTGTCTGTCTCCCTGTGGTGTCTGTCTCCCTGTGGTGTCTGTCTCCCTGTGGCGTCTGTTTCCCAGCGGTGTCTGTCAACCTGTGGTGTTTGTCAACCTGTGGTGTCTGTCACCCTGTGGTGTCTGTCTCCCTGTGGTGTCTGTCAACCACTGGTGTGTGTCTCCCTGTGGTGTCTGTCTCCCTATGGTGTCTGTCACCCTGTGGTGTCTGTCACCATATGGTGTCTGTCACCCTGTGGTGTGTGTCACCCTGTGGCGTGTGTCTATCTGTGGTGTGTGTCTCCCTGTGGTATCTGTCACCCTGTGGTGTCTGTCACCCTGTGGTGTCTGTCACCCTTTGGTGTGGCGTCTGTCACCATGTTGTGCCTGTCTCACTGTGGTGTCTGTCACCCTGTGGTGTCTGTCACCCTTTGGTGTGGCGTCTGTCACCATGTGGTGCCTGTCTCCCTGTGGTGTCTGTCACCCTGTGGTGTGTGTCTATCTGTGGTGTGTCATTCCCTGTGGTGCCTGTCACCCTGTGGTGTCTGTCACCCTGTAGTGTGTGTCTATCTGTGGTGTGTCATTCCCTGTGGTGTCTGTGACCCTGTGGTGTCTGTGACCCTGTGGTGTCTGTCACCCTGTGGAGTCTGTCTCCCTGTGGGGTCTGTCTGCCTGTGGTGTCTGTCTCCATGTGGTGTGTGTCTCCCTGTGGCGTCTGTCTCCCTGTGGTGTCTGTCTCCATGTGGTGTCTGCCTCCCTGTGGTGTCTGTCACCCTGTGGTGTCTGTCTCCCTGAGGTGTGTGGCTCCCTGTGGTGTGTGGCTCCCTGTGGTGTCTGTCTCCCTGCGGTGTTTGTCTCCCTGTGGTGTCTGTCAACCTGTGGTGTCTGTCACCCTGTGGTGTCTGTCACCTTGTGGTGTCTGTCACCCTGTGGTGTCTGTCACCCTGTGGTGTCTGTCACCCTGCGGTGTCTGTCTCCCTGTGGTGTCTGTCTCCCTGTGGTGTCTGTCTCCCTGTGGTGTGTGTCTCCCTGTGGTGTGTGGCTCCCTGTGGTGTCTGTCTCCCTGTGGTGTCTGTCTCCCTGTGGTGTCTGTCTCACTGTGGTGTCTGTCAACCTGTGGTGTCTGTCAACCTGTGGTGTCTGTCAACCTGTGGTGTCTGTCAACCTGTGGTGTCTGTCTCCCTGTGGTGTCTGTCTCCCTGTGGTGTCTGTCTCCCTGTGGTGTCTGTCTCCCTGTGGTGTCTGTCTCCCTGTGGTGTCTGTCTCCCTGTGGTGTCTGTCTCCCTGTGGTGTCTGTCTCCCTGTGGTGTCTGTCTCCCTGTGGTGTCTGTCACCCTGTGGTGTCTGTCACCCTGTGGTGTGGCGTCTGTCACCCTGTGGTGTGTGTTTATCTTTGGCGTCTGTCACCCTGCGATGTCTGTCTCCCTGTGGTGTGTGTCTCCCTTTGGTGTCTGTCACCTTGTGGTGTCTGTCACCCTGTGGTGTCTGTCACCCTTTGGTGTGGCGTCTGTCACCCTGTGGTGTCTGTCACCCTTTGGTGTGGCGTCTGTCACCCTGTGGTGTGTGTTTATCTGTGGCGTCTGTCACCCTGTTGCGTCTGTCACCCTGTGGTGTCTGTCACCTTGTGGTGTCTGTCACCTTGTGGTGTCTGTCACCCTGTGGTGTCTGTCACCCTGTGGCGTCTGTCACCCTGTGGCGTCTGTCATCCTGTGGTTTGTGTCTCCCTGTGGCGTCTGTCACCCTGTGGTGTGTGTCTGACTGTGGTGAGTGTCTGCCTGTGGTGTGTGTCTCCCTGTGGTCTCTCTCTCCCTGTGGTCTCTCTCTACCGGTGGTGTCTCTCTCCCTGTGGTGTCTCTCTCCCTGTGGTGTCTCTTTCCCTGTGGTGTCTCTCTCCCTGTGGTGTCTCTCTACCTGTAGCGTCTGTCTCCCTGTGGCGTCTGTCTCTTTGTGGTGTGTGTCTCCCTGTGGTGTGTGTCTCCCTGTGGTCTCTCTCTCTCCCTGTGGTCTCTCTCTCCCTGTGGTGTCTCTCTCCTTGTGGTGTCTGTCACCCTGTGGTGTGTGTATCTGTGGTGTGTCATTCCCTGTGGTGTCTGTCACCCTGTGGTGTCTGTCACCCTGTGGTGTCTGTGACCCTGTGGTGTCTGTCACCTTGTGGAGTCTGTCTCCCTGTGGTGTCTGTCTCCCTGTGGTGTCTGTCTCCCTGTGGTGTCTGTCTCCCAGTGGTGTCTGTCTCCCTGTGGTGTCTGTCTCCCTGTGGTGTCTGTCTCCCTGTGGTGTCTGTCTCCCTGTGGTGTGTGGCTCCCTGTGGTGTGTGGCTCCCTGTGGTGTCTGTCTCCCTGTGGTGTCTGTCTCCCTGTGGTGTCTGTCTCCCTGTGGTGTCTGTCTCACTGTGGTGTCTGTCTCACTGTGGTGTCTGTCAACCTGTGGTGTCTGTCACCCTGTGGTGTCTGTCACCCTGTGGTATCTGCCTCCCTGTGGTGTCTGTCTCACTGTGGTGTCTGTCTCACTGTGGTGTCTGTCAACCTGTGGTGTCTGTCTCCCTGTGGTGTGTGTCTATCTGTGGTGTGTCATTCCCTGTGGTGCCTGTCACCCTGTGGTGTCTGTCACCCTGTAGTGTGTGTCTATCCGTGGTGTGTCATTTCCTGTGGTGTCTGTGACCCTGTGGTGTCTGTGACCCTGTGGTGTCTGTCACCCTGTGGAGTCTGTCTCCCTGTGGGGTCTGTCTGCCTGTGGTGTCTGTCTCCATGTGGTGTGTGTCTCCCTGTGGCGTCTGTCTCCCTGTGGTGTCTGTCTCCATGTGGTGTCTGCCTCCCTGTGGTGTCTGTCACCCTGTGGTGTTTGTCTCCCTGAGGTGTGTGGCTCCCTGTGGTGTGTGGCTCCCTGTGGTGTCTGTCTCCCTGCGGTGTTTGTCTCCCTGTGGTGTCTGTCAACCTGTGGTGTCTGTCACCCTGTGGTGTCTGTCACCTTGTGGTGTCTGTCACCCTGTGGTGTCTGTCACCCTGTGGTGTCTGTCACCCTGCGGTGTCTGTCTCCCTGTGGTGTCTGTCTCCCTGTGGTGTCTGTCTCCCTGTGGTGTGTGTCTCCCTGTGGTGTGTGGCTCCCTGTGGTGTCTGTCTCCCTGTGGTGTCTGTCTCCCTGTGGTGTCTGTCTCACTGTGGTGTCTGTCAACCTGTGGTGTCTGTCAACCTGTGGTGTCTGTCAACCTGTGGTGTCTGTCAACCTGTGGTGTCTGTCTCCCTGTGGTGTCTGTCTCCCTGTGGTGTCTGTCTCCCTGTGGTGTCTGTCTCCCTGTGGTGTCTGTCTCCCTGTGGTGTCTGTCTCCCTGTGGTGTCTGTCTCCCTGTGGTGTCTGTCTCCCTGTGGTGTCTGTCTCCCTGTGGTGTCTGTCTCCCTGTGGTGTCTGTCTCCCTGTGGTGTCTGTCACCCTGTGGTGTCTGTCACCCTGTGGTGTGGCGTCTGTCACCCTGTGGTGTGTGTTTATCTGTGGCGTCTGTCACCCTGCGATGTCTGTCTCCCTGTGGTGTGTGTCTCCCTTTGGTGTCTGTCACCTTGTGGTGTCTGTCACCCTGTGGTGTCTGTCACCCTTTGGTGTGGCGTCTGTCACCCTGTGGTGTCTGTCACCCTTTGGTGTGGCGTCTGTCACCCTGTGGTTCCTGTCACCCTTTGGTGTGGCGTCTGTCACCCTGTGGTGTGTGTTTATCTGTGGCGTCTGTCACCCTGTTGCGTCTGTCACCCTGTGGTGTCTGTCACCTTGTGGTGTCTGTCACCTTGTGGTGTCTGTCACCCTGTGGTGTCTGTCACCCTGTGGCGTCTGTCACCCTGTGGCGTCTGTCATCCTGTGGTGTGTGTCTCCCTGTGGCGTCTGTCACCCTGTGGTGTGTGTCTGACTGTGGTGAGTGTCTGCCTGTGGTGTGTGTCTCCCTGTGGTCTCTCTCTCCCTGTGGTCTCTCTCTACCGGTGGTGTCTCTCTCCCTGTGGTGTCTCTCTCCCTGTGGTGTCTCTTTCCCTGTGGTGTCTCTCTCCCTGTGGTGTCTCTCTACCTGTAGCGTCTGTCTCCCTGTGGCGTCTGTCTCTTTGTGGTGTGTGTCTCCCTGTGGTGTGTGTCTCCCTGTGGTCTCTCTCTCTCCCTGTGGTCTCTCTCTCCCTGTGGTGTCTCTCTCCTTGTGGTGTCTGTCACCCTGTGGTGTGTGTATCTGTGGTGTGTCATTCCCTGTGGTGTCTGTCACCCTGTGGTGTCTGTCACCCTGTGGTGTCTGTGACCCTGTGGTGTCTGTCACCCTGTGGAGTCTGTCTCCCTGTGGTGTCTGTCTCCCTGTGGTGTCTGTCTCCCTGTGGTGTCTGTCTCCCAGTGGTGTCTGTCTCCCTGTGGTGTCTGTCTCCCTGTGGTGTCTGTCTCCCTGTGGTGTCTGTCTCCCTGTGGTGTGTGGCTCCCTGTGGTGTGTGGCTCCCTGTGGTGTCTGTCCCCCTGTGGTGTCGGTCTCCCTGTGGTGTCTGTCTCCCTGTGGTGTCTGTCTCACTGTGGTGTCTGTCTCACTGTGGTGTCTGTCACCCTGTGGTGTCTGTGACCCTGTGGTGTCTGTCACCCTGTGGAGTCTGTCTCCCTGTGGTGTCTGTCTCCCTGTGGTGTCTGTCTCCCTGTGGTGTCTGTCTCCCAGTGGTGTCTGTCTCCCTGTGGTGTCTGTCTCCCTGTGGTGTCTGTCTCCCTGTGGTGTCTGTCTCCCTGTGGTGTGTGGCTCCCTGTGGTGTGTGGCTCCCTGTGGTGTCTGTCCCCCTGTGGTGTCGGTCTCCCTGTGGTGTCTGTCTCCCTGTGGTGTCTGTCTCACTGTGGTGTCTGTCTCACTGTGGTGTCTGTCAACCTGTGGTGTCTGTCTCCCTGTGGTGTCCGTTTCCTTGTAGTGTATGTCAACCTGTGATGTCTGTCACCCTGCGATGTCTGTCTCCCTGTGGTGTGTGTCTCCCTTTGGTGTCTGTCACCTTGTGGTATCTGTCACCCTGTGGTGTCTGTCACCCTTTGGTGTGGCGTCTGTCACCCTGTGGTGTGTGTTTATCTGTGGCGTCTGTCACCCTGTGGCGTCTGTCACCCTGTGGTGTCTGTCACCTTGTGGTGTCTGTCACCTTGTGGTGTCTGTCACCCTGAGGTGTCTGTCACCCTGTGGTGTCTGTCACCCTGTGGCGTCTGTCACCCTGTGGCGTCTGTCATCCTGTGGTGTGTGTCTCCCTGTGGCGTCTGTCACCCTGTGGTGTCTGTCACACTGTGGTGTGTGTCTGACTGTGGTGAGTGTCTGCCTGTGGTGTGTGTCTCCCTGTGGTGTGTGTCTCCCTGTGGTCTCTCTCTCCCTGTGGTCTCTCTCTACCGGTGGTGTCTCTCTCCCTGTGGTGTCTCTCTCCCTGTGGTGTCTCTCTCCCTGTGGTGTCTCTTTCCCTGTGGTGTCTCTCTCCCTGTGGTGTCTCTCTACCTGTAGCGTCTGTCTCCCTGTGGCGTCTGTCTCCCTGTGGTGTGTGTCTCCCTGTGGTGTGTGTCTCCCTGTGGTCTCTCTCTCTCCCTGTGGTCTCTCTCTCCCTGTGGTGTCTCTCTCCCTGTGGTGTCTGTCACCCTGTGGTGTGTGTCTATCTGTGGTGTGTCATTCCCTGTGGTGTCTGTCACCCTGTGGTGTCTGTCACCCTGTGGTGTCTGTGACCCTGTGGTGTCTGTCACCCTGTGGAGTCTGTCTCCCTGTGGTGTCTGTCTCCCTGTGGTGTCTGTCTCCCTGTCGTGTGTGTCTCCCTGTGGCGTCTGTCTCCCTGTGGTGTCTGTCTCCATGTGGTGTGTGTCTCCCTGTGGCGTCTGTCTCCCTGTGGTGTCTGTCTCCATGTGGTGTCTGCCTCCCTGTGGTGTGTGGCTTCCTGTGGTGTCTGTCACCCTGAGGTGTCTGTCTCCCTGTGGTGTGTGCATGGCTCCCTGTGGTGTCTGTCTCCCTGTGGTGTCTGTCTCCCTGTGGTGTTTGTCTCCCTGTGGTGTCTGTCAACCTGTGGTGTCTGTCACCCTGTGGTGTCTGTCACCCTGTGGTGTCTGTCTCCCTGTGGTGTCTGTCTCCCTGTGGTGTCTGTCTCCCTGTGGCGTCTGTCTCCATGTGGTGTCTGCCTCCCTGTGGTGTGTGGCTCCCTGTGGTGTCTGTCACCCTGTGGTGTCTGTCACCCTGGGGTGTCTGTCTCCCTGTGATGTGTGCATGGTTCCCTGTGGTGTCTGTCTCCCTATGGTGTCTGTCACCCTGTGGTGTCTGTCACCATGTTGTGTCTGTCACCCTGTGGTGTGTGTCACCATGTGGTGTGTGTCACCCTGTGGTGTGTGTCACCCTGTGGCGTGTGTCTATCTGTGGTGTATGTCTCCCTGTGGTATCTGTCACCCTGTGGTGTCTGTCACCCTATGGTGTCTGTCACCCTTTGGTGTGGCGTCCGTCACCATGTGGTGCCTGTCTCCCTGTTGTGTCTGTCACCCTGTGGTGTCTGTCACCCTTTGGTGTGGCGTCTGTCACCATATGGTGCCAGTCTCCCTGTGGTGTCTGTCACCCTGTGGTGTGTGTCTATCTGTGGTGTCTGTCTCCCTGTGGTGTCTGTCACCCTGTGGTGTGTGTCTATCTGTGGTGTGTCATTCCCTGTGGTGTCTGTCACCCTGTGGTGTGTGTCTATCTGTGGTGTGTCATTCCCTGTGGTGTCTGTCTCCCTGTGGTGTCTGTCAACCTGTGGTGTTTGTCACCCTGTTGTGTCTGTCACCCTGTGGCGTCTGTCACCCTGTGGTGTCTGCCAACCTGTGGTGTGTGTCTCCCTGTGGTGTCTGTCACCCTGTGGTGTCTGTCACCCTGTGGTGTCTGTGACCCTGTGGAGTCTGTCTCCCTGTGGTGTCTGTCTCCCTGTGGCGTCTGTTCCCCAGCGGTGTCTGTCAACCTGTGGTGTCTGTCACCCTGTGGTGTCTGTCACCCTGTGGTGTCTGTCACCCTGTGGTGTCTGTCACCCTGTGGTGTCTGTCACCCTGTGGTGTCTGTCTCCCTGTGGTGTCTGTCTCCCTGTGGTGTCTGTCTCCCTGTGGTGTCTGTCTCCCTATGGTGTCTGTCTCCCTGTGGCGTGTCTCCCCCTGTGGTGTCTGTCTCCCTGTGGTGTCTGTCTCCCTGTGGTGTCTGTCTCTCTGTGGTGTCTGTCTCTCTGTGGTGTTTGTCTCCTTGTGGTGTCTGTCACCCTGTGGTGTCTGTCTCCCGGTGGTGTTTGTCTCCCTGTGGTGTCTGTCACCCTGTGGCGTCTGTCTCCCTGTGGTGTCTGTCTCCCTGTGGTGTCTGTCTCCCTGTGGTGTCTGTCTCCCTGTGGTGTGTGTCTCCCTGTGGTGTCTGTCTCCCTGTGGTGTCTGTTTCCCAGCGGTGTTTGTCAACCTGTGGTGTTTGTCACCCTGTGGTGTCTGTCACCCTGTGGTGTCTGTCTCCCTGTGGTGTCTGTCAACCAGTGGTGTGTGTCTCCCTGTGGTGTCTGTCTCCCTATGGTGTCTGTCACCCTGTGGTATCTGTCACCATGTGGTGTCTGTCACCCTGTGGAGTGTGTCACCCTGTGGCGTGTGTCTATCTGTGGTGTGTGTCTCCCTGTGGTATCTGTCACCCTGTGGTGTCTGTCACCCTTTGGTGTGGCGTCTGTCACCATGTGGTGCCTGTGTCCCTGTGGTGTCTGTCACCCTGTGGTGTGTGTCTATCTGTGGTGTGTCATTCCCTGTGGTGTCTGTCACCCTGTAGTGTCTGTCACCCTGTGGTGTGTGTATATCTGTGGTGTGTCATTCCCTGTGGTGTCTGTCACCCTGTGGTGTCTTTGACCCTGTGGTGTCTGTCACCCTGTGGTGTGTGTCTCCCTGTGGCGTCTGTCTACTTGTGGTGTCTGTCAGCCTGTGGTGTCTGTGACTCTGTGGTGTCTGTCACCCTGTGGAGTCTGTCTCCCTGTGGTGTCTGTCTCCCTGTGGTGTCTGTCTCCCTGTGGTGTGTGTCTCCCTGTGGTGTCTGTCTCCATGTGGTGTCTGCCTCCCTGTGGTGTGTGGCTCCCTGTGGTGTCTGTCTCCCTGTGGTGTGTGGCTTCCTGTGGTGTCTGTCTCCCTGTGGTGTCTGTCAACCTGTGGTGTCTGTCTCCCTGTGGTGTCTGCCTCCCTGTGGTGTGTGTCTCCCTGTGGCGTCTGTCTACCTGTGGTGTCTGTCACCCTGTGGTGTCTGTCACCCTGTGGTGTCTGTGACTCTGTGGTGTCTGTCACCCTGTGGAGTCTGTCTCCCTGTGGTGTCTGTCTCCCTGTGGTGTCTGTCTCCCTGTGGTGTGTGTCTCCCTGTGGTGTCTGTCTCCATGTGGTGTCTGCCTCCCTGTGGTGTGTGGCTCCCTGTGGTGTCTGTCTCCCTGTGGTGTGTGGCTTCCTGTGGTGTCTGTCTCCCTGTGGTGTCTGTCAACCTGTGGTGTCTGTCTCCCTGTGGTGTCTGTCTCCCTGTGGTGTCTGTCTCCCTGTGGTGTCTGTCATCCTGTGGCGTCTGTCTCCCTGTGCTGTCTGTCTCCCTGTGGTGTCTGTCTCCCTGTGGTGTCTGTCTTCCTGTGGTGTCTGTCTCCCTGTGGCGTCTGTTTCCCAGCGGTGTCTGTCAACCTGTGGTGTTTGTCACCCTGTGGTGTCTGTCACCCTGTGGTGTCTGTCACCCTGTGGTGTCTGTCTCCCTGTGGTGTCTGTCTCCCTGTGGTGTCTGTCAACCAGTGGTGTGTGTCTCCCTGTGGTGTCTGTCTCCCTATGGTGTCTGTCACCCTGTGGTGTCTGTCACCATGTGGTGTCTGTCACCCTGTGGTGTGTGTCACCCTGTGGCGTGTGTCTATCTGTGGTGTGTGTCTCCCTGTGGTATCTGTCACCCTGTGGTGTCTGTCACCCTGTGGTGTCTGTCACCCTTTGGTGTGGCGTCTGTCACCATGTGGTGCCTGTCTCCTTGTGGTGTCTGTCACCCTGTGGTGTGTGTCTATCTGTGGTGTGTCATTCCCTGTGGTGTCTGTCACCCTGTGGTGTCTGTCACCCTGTGGTGTGTGTTAATCTGTGGTGTGTCATTCCCTGTGGTGTCTGTCACCCTGTGGTGTCTGTCACCCTGTGGTGTCTGTGACCCTGTGGTGTCTGTCACCCTGTGGAGTCTGTCTCCCTGTGGCGTCTGTCTCCCTGTGGTGTCTGTCTCCCTGTGGTGTCTGTCTCCCTGTGGTGTCTGTCTCCCTGTGGTGTCTGTCTCACTGTGGTGTCTGTCTCCCTGTGGTGTCTGTCTCCCTGTGGTGTCTGTCTCCCTGTGGCGTCTGTTTCCCAGCGGTGTCTGTCAACCTGTGGTGTTTGTCACCCTGTGGTGTCTGTCACCCTGTGGTGTCTGTCTCCCTGTGGTGTCTGTCTCCCTGTGGTGTCTGTCAACCAGTGGTGTGTGTCTCCCTGTGGTGTTTGTCTCCCTATGGTGTCTGTCACCCTGTGGTGTCTGTCACCATGTGGTGTCTGTCACCCTGTGGTGTGTGTCACCCTGTGGCGTGTGTCTATCTGTGGTGTGTGTCTCCCTGTGGTATCTGTCACCCTGTGGTGTCTGTCACCCTGTGGTGTCTGTCACCCTTTGGTGTGGCGTCTGTCACCATGTGGTGCCTGTCTCCTTGTGGTGTCTGTCACCCTGTGGTGTGTGTCTATCTGTGGTGTGTCATTCCCTGTGGTGTCTGTCACCCTGTGGTGTCTGTCACCCTGTGGTGTGTGTGTTAATCTGTGGTGTGTCATTCCCTGTGGTGTCTGTCACCCTGTGGTGTCTGTCACCCTGTGGTGTCTGTGACCCTGTGGTGTCTGTCACCCTGTGGAGTCTGTCTCCTTGTGGTGTCTGTCTCCCTGTGGTGTCTGTCTCCATGTGGTGTGTGTCTCCCTGTGGCGTCTGTCTCCCTGTGGTGTCTCTCTCCATGTGGTGTCTGCCTCCCTGTGGTGTGTGGCTCCCTGTGGTGTCTGTCAACCTGTGGTGTTTGTCACCCTGTGGTGTCTGTCACCCTGTGGCGTCTGTCACCCTGTGGTGTCTGCCAACCTGTGGTGTGTGTCTCCCTGTGGTTTCTGTCTCCCTATGGTGTCTGTCACCCTGTGGTGTCTGTCACCATGTTGTGTCTGTCACCCTGTGGTGTGTGTCACCATGTGGTGTGTGTCACCCTGTGGTGTGTGTCACCCTGTGGCGTGTGTCTATCTGTGGTGTATGTCTCCCTGTGGTATCTGTCACCCTGTGGTGTATGTCACCCTATGGTGTCTGTCACCCTTTGGTGTGGCGTCCGTCACCATGTGGTGCCTGTCTCCCTGTTGTGTCTGTCACCCTGTGGTGTCTGTCACCCTTTGGTGTGGCGTCTGTCACCATATGGTGCCAGTCTCCCTGTGGTGTCTGTCACCCTGTGGTGTGTGTCTATCTGTGGTGTCTGTCTCCCTGTGGTGTCTGTCACCCTGTGGTGTGTGTCTATCTGTGGTGTGTCATTCCCTGTGGTGTCTGTCACCCTGTGGTGTGTGTCTATCTGTGGTGTGTCATTCCCTGTGGTGTCTGTCTCCCTGTGGTGTCTGTCAACCTGTGGTGTTTGTCACCCTGTGGTGTCTGTCACCCTGTGGCGTCTGTCACCCTGTGGTGTCTGCCAACCTGTGGTGTGTGTCTCCCTGTGGTGTCTGTCACCCTGTGGTGTCTGTCACCCTGTGGTGTCTGTGACCCTGTGGAGTCTGTCTCCCTGTGGTGTCTGTCTCCCTGTGGCGTCTGTTCCCCAGCGGTGTCTGTCAACCTGTGGTGTCTGTCACCCTGTGGTGTCTGTCACCCTGTGGTGTCTGTCACCCTGTGGTGTCTGTCACCCTGTGGTGTCTGTCACCCTGTGGTGTCTGTCTCCCTGTGGTGTCTGTCTCCCTGTGGTGTCTGTCTCCCTGTGGTGTCTGTCTCCCTATGGTGTCTGTCTCCCTGTGGCGTGTCTCCCCCTGTGGTGTCTGTCTCCCTGTGGTGTCTGTCTCCCTGTGGTGTCTGTCTCTCTGTGGTGTCTGTCTCTCTGTGGTGTTTGTCTCCTTGTGGTGTTTGTCACCCTGTGGTGTCTGTCTCCCTGTGGTGTTTGTCTCCCTGTGGTGTCTGTCACCCTGTGGCGTCTGTCTCCCTGTGGTGTCTGTCTCCCTGTGGTGTCTGTCTCCCTGTGGTGTCTGTCTCCCTGTGGTGTCTGTCTCCCTGTGGTGTCTGTCTCCCTGTGGTGTCTGTTTCCCAGCGGTGTTTGTCACCCTGTGGTGTTTGTCACCCTGTGGTGTCTGTCACCCTGTGGTGTCTGTCTCCCTGTGGTGTCTGTCAACCAGTGGTGTGTCTCCCTGTGGTGTCTGTCTCCCTATGGTGTCTGTCACCCTGTGGTGTCTGTCACCATGTGGTGTCTGTCACCCTGTGGAGTGTGTCACCCTGTGGCGTGTGTCTATCTGTGGTGTGTGTCTCCCTGTGGTATCTGTCACCCTGTGGTGTCTGTCACCCTTTGGTGTGGCGTCTGTCACCATGTGGTGCCTGTGTCCCTGTGGTGTCTGTCACCCTGTGGTGTGTGTCTATCTGTGGTGTGTCATTCCCTGTGGTGTCTGTCACCCTGTAGTGTCTGTCACCCTGTGGTGTGTGTATATCTGTGGTGTGTCATTCCCTGTGGTGTCTGTCACCCTGTGGTGTCTGTGACCCTGTGGTGTCTGTCACCCTGTGGTGTGTGTCTCCCTGTGGCGTCTGTCTACTTGTGGTGTCTGTCACCCTGTGGTGTCTGTGACTCTGTGGTGTCTGTCACCCTGTGGAGTCTGTCTCCCTGTGGTGTGTGTCTCCCTGTGGCGTCTGTCTCCATGTGGTGTCTGCCTCCCTGTGGTGTGTGTCTCCCTGTGGCGTCTGTCTACCTGTGGTGTCTGTCACCCTGTGGTGTCTGTCACCCTGTGGTGTCTGTGACTCTGTGGTGTCTGTCACCCTGTGGAGTCTGTCTCCCTGTGGTGTCTGTCTCCCTGTGGTGTCTGTCTCCCTGTGGTGTGTGTCTCTCTGTGGTGTCTGTCTCCATGTGGTGTCTGCCTCCCTGTGGTGTGTGGCTCCCTGTGGTGTCTGTCTCCCTGTGGTGTGTGGCTTCCGGTGGTGTCTGTCTCCCTGTGGTGTCTGTCAACCTGTGGTGTCTGTCTCCCTGTGGTGTCTGTCTCCCTGTGGTGTCTGTCTCCCTGTGGTGTCTGTCATCCTGTGGCGTCTGTCTCCCTGTGCTGTCTGTCTCCCTGTGGTGTCTGTCTCCCTGTGGTGTCACTCTCCCTGTGGTGTCTGTCTCCCTGTGGCGTCTGTTTCCCAGCGGTGTCTGTCAACCTGTGGTGTTTGTCACCCTGTGGTGTCTGTCACCCTGTGGTGTCTGTCACCCTGTGGTGTCTGTCTCCCTGTGGTGTCTGTCTCCCTGTGGTGTCTGTCAACCAGTGGTGTGTGTCTCCCTGTGGTGTCTGTCTCCCTATGGTGTCTGTCACCCTGTGGTGTCTGTCACCATGTGGTGTCTGTCACCCTGTGGTGTGTGTCACCCTGTGGCGTGTGTCTATCTGTGGTGTGTGTCTCCCTGTGGTATCTGTCACCCTGTGGTGTCAGTCACCCTTTGGTGTCTGTCACCCTTTGGTGTGGCATCTGTCACCATGTGGTGCCTGTCTCCTTGTGGTGTCTGTCACCCTGTGGTGTGTGTCTATCTGTGGTGTGTCATTCCCTGTGGTGTCTGTCACCCTGTGGTGTCTGTCACCCTGTGGTGTGTGTGTTAATCTGTGGTGTGTCATTCCCTGTGGTGTCTGTCACCCTGTGGTGTCTGTCACCCTGTGGTGTCTGTGACCCTGTGGTGTCTGTCACCCTGTGGAGTCTGTCTCCTTGTGGTGTCTGTCTCCCTGTGGTGTCTGTCTCCATGTGGTGTGTGTCTCCCTGTGGTGTCTGTCTCCCTGTGGTGTGTGTCTCCCTGTGGTGTCTGTCTCCATGTGGTGTCTGCCTCCCTGTGGTGTGTGGCTCCCTGTGGTGTCTGTCTCCCTGTGGTGTGTGGCTTCCTGTGGTGTCTGTCTCCCTGTGGTGTCTGTCAACCTGTGGTGTCTGTCTCCCTGTGGTGTCTGTCTCCCTGTGGTGTCTGTCTCCCTGTGGTGTCTGTCATCCTGTGGCGTCTGTCTCCCTGTGCTGTCTGTCTCCCTGTGGTGTCTGTCTCCCTGTGGTGTCACTCTCCCTGTGGTGTCTGTCTCCCTGTGGCGTCTGTTTCCCAGCGGTGTCTGTCAACCTGTGGTGTTTGTCATCCTGTGGTGTCTGTCACCCTGTGGTGTTTGTCTCCCTGTGGTGTCTGTCTCCCTGTGGTGTCTGTCAACCAGTGGTGTGTGTCTCCCTGTGGTGTCTGTCTCCCTATGGTGTCTGTCACCCTGTGGTGTCTGTCACCATGTGGTGTCTGTCACCCTGTGGTGTGTGTCACCCTGTGGCGTGTGTCTATCTGTGGTGTGTGTCTCCCTGTGGTATCTGTCACCCTGTGGTGTCTGTCACCCTGTGGTGTCTGTCACCCTTTGGTGTGGCGTCTGTCACCATGTGGTGCCTGTCTCCTTGTGGTGTCTGTCACCCTGTGGTGTGTGTCTATCTGTGGTGTGTCATTCCCTGTGGTGTCTGTCACCCTGTGGTGTCTGTCACCCTGTGGTGTGTGTGTTAATCTGTGGTGTGTCATTCCCTGTGGTGTCTGTCACCCTGTGGTGTCTGTCACCCTGTGGTGTCTGTGACCCTGTGGTGTCTGTCACCCTGTGGAGTCTGTCTCCTTGTGGTGTCTGTCTCCCTGTGGTGTCTGTCTCCATGTGGTGTGTGTCTCCCTGTGGCGTCTGTCTCCCTGTGGTGTCTCTCTCCATGTGGTGTCTGCCTCCCTGTGGTGTGTGGCTCCCTGTGGTGTCTGTCACCCTGTGGTGTCTGTCTCCCTGTGGTGTGTGGCTCCCTGTGGTGTGTGGCTCCCTGTGGTGTCTGTCTCCCTGTGGTGTCTGTCAACCTGTGGTGTCTGTCACCCTGTGGTGTCTGTCACCCTGTGGTGTCTGTCACCTTGTGGTGTCTGTCACCCTGTGGTGTCTGTCACCCTGTGGTGTCTGTCACCTTGTGGTGTCTGTCACCCTGTGGTGTCTGTCTCTCTGTGGTGTCTGTCTCCCTGTGGTGTCTGTCTCCCTGTGGTGTGTGTCTCCCTGTGGTGTGTGGCTCCCTGTGGTGTCTGTCTCCCTGTGGTATCTGTCTCACTCTGGTGTCTGTCTCACTCTGGTGTCTGTCTCACTGCGGTGTCTGTCTCACTGTGGTGTCTGTCTCACTGTGGTGTCTGTCTCACTGTGGTGTCTGTCAACCTGTGGTGTCTGTCACCCTGTGGTGTCTGTCTCCCTGTGGTGTCTGTCTCCCTGTGGTGTCTGTCTCCCTGTGGTGTCTGTCTCCCTGTGGTGTCTGTCTCCCTGTGGTGTCTGTCTCCCTGTGGTGTCTGTCACCCTGTGGTGTCTGTCTCCCTGTGGTGTCTGTCTCCCTGTGGTGTCTGTCTCCCTGTGGTGTCTGTCTCCCTGTGGTGTCTGTCTCCCTGTGGTGTCTGTCTCAATGTGGTGTCTGTCACCATATGGTGTCTGTCACCCTGTGGTGTGTGTCACCCTGTGGCGTGTGTCTTTCTGTGGTGTGTGTCTCCCTGTGGTATCTGTCACCCTGTGGTGTCTGTCACCATGTGGTGTCTGTCACCCTTTGGTGTGGCGTCTGTCACCATGTTGTGCCTGTCTCACTGTGGTGTCTGTCACCCTGTGGTGTCTGTCACCCTATGGTGTGGCGTCTGTCACCATGTGTTGCCTGTCTCCCTGTGGTGTCTGTCACCCTGTGGTGTGTGTCTATCTGTGGTGTGTCATTCCCTGTAGTGCCTGTCACCCTGTGGTGTCTATCACCCTGTGGTGTGTGTCTATCTGTGGTGTGTCATTCCCTGTGGTGTGTGTCACCCTGTGGTGTCTGTCACCCTGTGGTGTCTGTGACCCTGTGGTGTCTGTCACCCTGTGGAGTCTGTCTCCCTGTGGAGTCTGTCTGCCTGTGGTGTCTGTCTCCATGTGGTGTGTGTCTCCCTGTGGCGTCTGTCTCCCTGTGGTGTCTGTCTCCATGTGGTGTCTGCCTCCCTGTGGTGTCTGTCACCCTGTGGTGTCTGTCTCCCTGAGGTGTGTGGCTCCCTGTGGTGTGTGGCTCCCTGTGGTGTCTGTCTCCCTGCGGTGTTTGTCTCCCTGTGGTGTCTGTCAATCTGTGGTGTCTGTCACCCTGTGGTGTCTGTCACCTTGTGGTGTCTGTCACCCTGTGGTGTCTGTCACCCTGTGGTGTGTGTCTATCTGTGGTGTGTCATTCCCCGTGGTGTCTGTCTTCCTGTGGTGTCTGTGAACCTGTGGTGTCTGTCCCCCTGTGGTGTCTGTCTCCCTGTGGTGTCTGTCTCCCTGTGGTGTCTGTCTCCCTGTGGTGTCTGTCTCCCTGTGGTGTCTGTCTCCCTGTGGTGTCTGTCTCCCTGTGGTGTCTGTCTCCCTGTGGTGTCTGTCAACCTGTGGTGTCTGTCAACCTGTGGTGTCTGTCTCCCTGTGGTGTCTGTCTCCCTGTGGTGTCTGTCTCCCTGTGGTGTCTGTCTCCCTGTGGTGACTGTCTCCCTGTGGTGTCTGTCTCCCTGTGGTGTCTGTCTCAGTGTGGTGTCTGTCACCCTGTGGTGTCTGTCACCCTGTGGTGTCTGTCTCCCTGTGGTGTCTGTCTCCCTGTGGTGTCTGTCTCCCTGTGGTGTCTGTCTCCCTGTGGTGTCTGTCTCCCTGTGGTGTCTGTCTCCCTGTGGTGTCTGTCTCCCTGTGGTGTCTGTCTCCCTGTGGTGTCTGTCTCCCTGTGGTGTCTGTCTCCCTGTGGTCTCTCTCTCCTTGTGGTGTCTCTCTCCCTGTGGTGTCTCTCTACCTGTAGCGTCTGTCTCCCTGTGGTGTCTGTCACCCTGTGGCGTCTGTCTGCCTGTGGTGTCTGTCTCCCTGTGGCGTGTGTCTCCCTGTGGCGTGTGTCTCCCTGTGGTGTCTGTCTCCCTGTGGTGTCTGTCTCCCTGTGGTTTCTGTCTCCCAGCGGTGTCTGTCAACCTGTGGTGTTTGTCACCCTGTGGTGTCTGTCACTCTGTGGTGTCTCTCTCCCTGTGGTGTCTGTCAACCTGTGGTGTGTGTCTCCCTGTGGTGTCTGTCTCCCTATGGTGTCTGTCACCCTGTGGTGTCTGTCACCATGTGGTTTCTGTCACCCTGTGGTGTGTGTCACCGTGTGGCGTGTGTCTATCTGTTGTGTATGTCTCCCTGTGGTATCTGTCACCCTGTGGTGTCTGTCACTCTGTGGTGTCTGTGACCCTGTGGTGTCTGTCACCCTGTGGAGTCTGTCTCCTTGTGGTGTCTGTCTCCCTGTGGTGTCTGTCTCCATGTGGTGTGTGTCTCCCTGTGGCGTCTGTCTCCCTGTGGTGTCTCTCTCCATGTGGTGTCTGCCTCCCTGTGGTGTGTGGCTCCCTGTGGTGTCTGTCACCCTGTGGTGTCTGTCTCCCTGTGGTGTGTGGCTCCCTGTGGTGTGTTGCTCCCTGTGGTGTCTGTCTCCCTGTGGTGTCTGTCAACCTGTGGTGTCTGTCACCCTGTGGTGTCTGTCACCCTGTGGTGTCTGTCACCTTGTGGTGTCTGTCACCCTGTGGTGTCTGTCACCCTGTGGTGTCTGTCACCTTGTGGTGTCTGTCACCCTGTGGTGTCTGTCTCTCTGTGGTGTCTGTCTCCCTGTGGTGTCTGTCTCCCTGTGGTGTGTGTCTCCCTGTGGTGTGTGGCTCCCTGTGGTGTCTGTCTCCCTGTGGTGTCTGTCTCACTCTGGTGTCTGTCTCACTCTGGTGTCTGTCTCACTGTGGTGTCTGTCTCACTGTGGTGTCTGTCTCACTGTGGTGTCTGTCTCACTGTGGTGTCTGTCAACCTGTGGTGTCTGTCACCCTGTGGTGTCTGTCTCCCTGTGGTGTCTGTCTCCCTGTGGTGTCTGTCTCCCTGTGGTGTCTGTCTCCCTGTGGTGTCTGTCTCCCTGTGGTGTCTGTCTCCCTGTGGTGTCTGTCACCCTGTGGTGTCTGTCTCCCTGTGGTGTCTGTCTCCCTGTGGTGTCTGTCTCCCTGTGGTGTCTGTCTCCCTGTGGTGTCTGTCTCCCTGTGGTGTCTGTCTCAATGTGGTGTCTGTCACCATATGGTGTCTGTCACCCTGTGGTGTGTGTCACCCTGTGGCGTGTGTCTTTCTGTGGTGTGTGTCTCCCTGTGGTATCTGTCACCCTGTGGTGTCTGTCACCCTGTGGTGTCTGTCACCCTTTGGTGTGGCGTCTGTCACCATGTTGTGCCTGTCTCACTGTGGTGTCTGTCACCCTGTGGTGTCTGTCACCCTATGGTGTGGCGTCTGTCACCATGTGTTGCCTGTCTCCCTGTGGTGTCTGTCACCCTGTGGTGTGTGTCTATCTGTGGTGTGTCATTCCCTGTAGTGCCTGTCACCCTGTGGTGTCTATCACCCTGTGGTGTGTGTCTATCTGTGGTGTGTCATTCCCTGTGGTGTGTGTCACCCTGTGGTGTCTGTCACCCTGTGGTGTCTGTGACCCTGTGGTGTCTGTCACCCTGTGGAGTCTGTCTCCCTGTGGAGTCTGTCTGCCTGTGGTGTCTGTCTCCATGTGGTGTGTGTCTCCCTGTGGCGTCTGTCTCCCTGTGGTGTCTGTCTCCATGTGGTGTCTGTCTCCCTGTGGTGTCTGTCTCCCTGTGGTGTCTGTCTCCCTGTGGTGTCTGTCTCCCTGTGGTGTCTGTCTCCCTGTGGTGTCTGTCTCCCTGTGGTGTCTGTCTCCCTGTGGTCTCTCTCTCCTTGTGGTGTCTCTCTCCCTGTGGTGTCTCTCTACCTGTAGCGTCTGTCTCCCTGTGGTGTCTGTCACCCTGTGGCGTCTGTCTGCCTGTGGTGTCTGTCTCCCTGTGGCGTGTGTCTCCCTGTGGCGTGTGTCTCCCTGTGGTGTCTGTCTCCCTGTGGTGTCTGTCTCCCTGTGGTTTCTGTCTCCCAGCGGTGTCTGTCAACCTGTGGTGTTTGTCACCCTGTGGTGTCTGTCACTCTGTGGTGTCTCTCTCCCTGTGGTGTCTGTCAACCTGTGGTGTGTGTCTCCCTGTGGTGTCTGTCTCCCTATGGTGTCTGTCACCCTGTGGTGTCTGTCACCATGTGGTTTCTGTCACCCTGTGGTGTGTGTCACCGTGTGGCGTGTGTCTATCTGTTGTGTATGTCTCCCTGTGGTATCTGTCACCCTGTGGTGTCTGTCACTCTGTGGTGTCTGTGACCCTGTGGTGTCTGTCACCCTGTGGAGTCTGTCTCCTTGTGGTGTCTGTCTCCCTGTGGTGTCTGTCTCCATATGGTGTGTGTCTCCCTGTGGCGTCTGTCTCCCTGTGGTGTCTCTCTCCATGTGGTGTCTGCCTCCCTGTGGTGTGTGGCTCCCTGTGGTGTCTGTCACCCTGTGGTGTCTGTCTCCCTGTGGTGTGTGGCTCCCTGTGGTGTGTTGCTCCCTGTGGTGTCTGTCTCCCTGTGGTGTCTGTCAACCTGTGGTGTCTGTCACCCTGTGGTGTCTGTCACCCTGTGGTGTCTGTCACCTTGTGGTGTCTGTCACCCTGTGGTGTCTGTCACCCTGTGGTGTCTGTCACCTTGTGGTGTCTGTCACCCTGTGGTGTCTGTCTCTCTGTGGTGTCTGTCTCCCTGTGGTGTCTGTCTCCCTGTGGTGTGTGTCTCCCTGTGGTGTGTGGCTCCCTGTGGTGTCTGTCTCCCTGTGGTATCTGTCTCACTCTGGTGTCTGTCTCACTCTGGTGTCTGTCTCACTGTGGTGTCTGTCTCACTGTGGTGTCTGTCTCACTGTGGTGTCTGTCTCACTGTGGTGTCTGTCAACCTGTGGTGTCTGTCACCCTGTGGTGTCTGTCTCCCTGTGGTGTCTGTCTCCCTGTGGTGTCTGTCTCCCTGTGGTGTCTGTCTCCCTGTGGTGTCTGTCTCCCTGTGGTGTCTGTCTCCCTGTGGTGTCTGTCACCCTGTGGTGTCTGTCTCCCTGTGGTGTCTGTCTCCCTGTGGTGTCTGTCTCCCTGTGGTGTCTGTCTCCCTGTGGTGTCTGTCTCCCTGTGGTGTCTGTCTCAATGTGGTGTCTGTCACCATATGGTGTCTGTCACCCTGTGGTGTGTGTCACCCTGTGGCGTGTGTCTTTCTGTGGTGTGTGTCTCCCTGTGGTATCTGTCACCCTGTGGTGTCTGTCACCCTGTGGTGTCTGTCACCCTGTGGTGTCTGTCACCCTGTGGTGTCTGTCACCCTTTGGTGTGGCGTCTGTCACCATGTTGTGCCTGTCTCACTGTGGTGTCTGTCACCCTGTGGTGTCTGTCACCCTATGGTGTGGCGTCTGTCACCATGTGTTGCCTGTCTCCCTGTGGTGTCTGTCACCCTGTGGTGTGTGTCTATCTGTGGTGTGTCATTCCCTGTAGTGCCTGTCACCCTGTGGTGTCTATCACCCTGTGGTGTGTGTCTATCTGTGGTGTGTCATTCCCTGTGGTGTGTGTCACCCTGTGGTGTCTGTCACCCTGTGGTGTCTGTGACCCTGTGGTGTCTGTCACCCTGTGGTGTGTGTCTATCTGTGGTGTGTCATTCCCTGTGGTGTGTGTCACCCTGTGGTGTCTGTCACCCTGTGGTGTCTGTCTCCCTGTGGTGTCTGTCTCCCTGTGGTGTCTGTCTCCCTGTGGTGTCTGTCTCCCTGTGGAGTCTGTCTGCCTGTGGTGTCTGTCTCCATGTGGTGTGTGTCTCCCTGTGGCGTCTGTCTCCCTGTGGTGTCTGTCTCCATGTGGTGTCTGCCTCCCTGTGGTGTCTGTCACCCTGTGGTGTCTGTCTCCCTGAGGTGTGTGGCTCCCTGTGGTGTGTGGCTCCCTGTGGTGTCTGTCTCCCTGCGGTGTTTGTCTCCCTGTGGTGTCTGTCAACCTGTGGTGTCTGTCACCCTGTGGTGTCTGTCACCTTGTGGTGTCTGTCACCCTGTGGTGTCTGTCACCCTGTGGTGTGTGTCTATCTGTGGTGTGTCATTCCCCGTGGTGTCTGTCTTCCTGTGGTGTCTGTGAACCTGTGGTGTCTGTCCCCCTGTGGTGTCTGTCTCCCTGTGGTGTCTGTCTCCCTGTGGTGTCTGTCTCCCTGTGGTGTCTGTCTCCCTGTGGTGTCTGTCTCCCTGTGGTGTCTGTCTCCCTGTGGTGTCTGTCTCCCTGTGGTGTCTGTCAACCTGTGGTGTCTGTCAACCTGTGGTGTCTGTCTCCCTGTGGTGTCTGTCTCCCTGTGGTGTCTGTCTCCCTGTGGTGTCTGTCTCCCTGTGGTGACTGTCTCCCTGTGGTGTCTGTCTCCCTGTGGTGTCTGTCTCAGTGTGGTGTCTGTCACCCTGTGGTGTCTGTCACCCTGTGGTGTCTGTCTCCCTGTGGTGTCTGTCTCCCTGTGGTGTCTGTCTCCCTGTGGTGTCTGTCTCCCTGTGGTGTCTGTCTCCCTGTGGTGTCTGTCTCCCTGTGGTGTCTGTCTCCCTGTGGTGTCTGTCTCCCTGTGGTGTCTGTCTCCCTGTGGTGTCTGTCTCCCTGTGGTGTCTCTCTCCTTGTGGTGTCTCTCTCCCTGTGGTGTCTCTCTACCTGTAGCGTCTGTCTCCCTGTGGTGTCTGTCACCCTGTGGCGTCTGTCTGCCTGTGGTGTCTGTCTCCCTGTGGCGTGTGTCTCCCTGTGGCGTGTGTCTCCCTGTGGTGTCTGTCTCCCTGTGGTGTCTGTCTCCCTGTGGTTTCTGTCTCCCAGCGGTGTCTGTCAACCTGTGGTGTTTGTCACCCTGTGGTGTCTGTCACTCTGTGGTGTCTCTCTCCCTGTGGTGTCTGTCAACCTGTGGTGTGTGTCTCCCTGTGGTGTCTGTCTCCCTATGGTGTCTGTCACCCTGTGGTGTCTGTCACCATGTGGTTTCTGTCACCCTGTGGTGTGTGTCACCGTGTGGCGTGTGTCTATCTGTTGTGTATGTCTCCCTGTGGTATCTGTCACCCTGTGGTGTCTGTCACCCTGTGGTGTCTGTCACCCTTTGGTGTGGCGTCTGTCACCATGTGGTGCCTGTCTCCCTGTGGTGTCTGTCACCCTGTGGTGTGTGTCTATCTGTGGTGTGTCATTCCCTGTGGTGTCTGTCACCCTGTGGTGTGTGTCTATCTGTGGTGTGTCATTCCCCGTGGTGTCTGTCTTCCTGTGGTGTCTGTGAACCTGTGGTGTCTGTCCCCCTGTGGTGTCTGTCTCCCTGTGGTGTCTGTCTCCCTGTGGTGTCTGTCTCCCTGTGGTGTCTGTCTCCCTGTGGTGTCTGTCTCCCTGTGGTGTCTGTCTCCCTGTGGTGTCTGTCTCCCTGTGGAGTCTGTCACCCTGTGGTGTCTGTCACCCTGTGGTGTCTGTCACCCTGTGGTGTCTGTCACCCTGTGGTGTCTGTCACCCTGTGGTGTCTGTCACCCTGTGGTGTCTGTCACCCTGTGGTGTCTGTCACCCTGTGGTGAGTGTCTCCCTGTGGTGAGTGTCTCCCTGTGGTGTGTGTCTCCCTGTGGTGTGTGTCTCCCTTTGGTGTCTGTTACCTTGTGGTGTCTGTCACCCTGTGGTGTCTGTCACCCTTTGGTGTTGCGTCTGTCACCCTGTGGTGTGTGTTTATCTGTGGCGTCTGTCACCCTGTGGCGTCTGTCACCCTGTGGTGTCTGTCACCTTGTGGTGTCTGTCACCCTGTGGTGTCTGTCACCCTGTGGTGTCTGTCACCCTGTGGTGTCTGTCACCCTGTGGCGTCTGTCATCCTGTGGTGTGTGTCTCCCTGTGGCGTCTGTCACCCTGTGGTGTCTGTCACCCTGTGGTGTGTGTCTCCGTGTGGTGTCTGTCACCCTGTGGTGTCTGTCACCCTGTGGTGTCTGTCACCCTGTGGTGTCTGTCACCCTGTGGTGTCTGTCACCCTGTGGTGTCTGTCTGACTGTGGTGAGTGTCTCCCTGTGGTCTCTCTCTCCCTGTGGTCTCTCTCTCCCTGTGGTGTCTCTCTCCCTGTGGTGTCTCTCTCCCTGTGGTGTCTCTCTCCCTGTGGTGTCTCTCCCCCTGTGGTGTCTCTCTCCCTGTGGTGTCTCTCTCCCTGTGGTGTCTCTCTCTCCCTGTGGTGTCTCTCTCCCTGTGGTGTCTCTCTCCCTGTGGTGTCTCTCTCCCTGTGGTGTCTCTTTCCCTGTGGTGTCTCTCTCCCTGTGGTGTCTCTCTCCCTGTGGTGTCTCTCTCCCTGTAGCGTCTGTCTCCCTGTGGCGTCTGTCTCCCTGTGGTCTCTCTCTCTCCCTGTGGTGTCTCTCTCCTTGTGGTGTCTCTCTCCCTGTGGTGTCTCTCTACCTGTAGCGTCTGTCTCTCTGTGGTGTCTGTCACCCTGTGGCGTCTGTCTCCCTGTGGTGTCTGTCTCCCTGTGGCGTGTGTCTCCCTGTGGCGTGTGTCTCCCTGTGGTGTCTGTCTCCCTGTGGTGTCTGTCTCCCTGTGGTGTCTGTCTCCCTGTGGTGTTTGTCTCCCAGCGGTGTCTGTCAACCTGTGGTGTTTGTCACCCTGTGGTGACTGTCACCCTGTGGCGTCTGTCACCCTGTGGTGTCTGCCAACCTGTGGTGTGTGTCTCCCTGTGGTTTCTGTCTCCCTATGGTGTCTGTCACCCTGTGGTGTCTGTCACCATGTGGTATCTGTCACCCTGTGGTGTGTGTCACCATGTGGTGTGTGTCACCCTGTGGTGTGTGTCACCCTGTGGCGTGTGTCTATCTGTGGTGTATGTCTCCCTGTGGTATCTGTCACCCTGTGGTGTCTGTCACCCTATGGTGTCTGTCACCCTTTGGTGTGGCGTCCGTCACCATGTGGTGCCTGTCTCCCTGTTGTGTCTGTCACCCTGTGGTGTCTGTCACCCTTTGGTGTGGCGTCTGTCACCATATGGTGCCAGTCTCCCTGTGGTGTCTGTCACCCTGTGGTGTGTGTCTATCTGTGGTGTCTGTCTCCCTGTGGTGTCTGTCACCCTGTGGTGTGTGTCTATCTGTGGTGTGTTATTCCCTGTGGTGTCTGTCACCCTGTGGTGTGTGTCTATCTGTGGTGTGTCATTCCCTGTGGTGTGTGTCTCCCTGTGGTGTCTGTCACCCTGTGGTGTCTGTCACCCTGTGGAGTCTGTCTCCCTGTGGTGTCTGTCTCCCTGTGGCGTCTGTTCCCCAGCGGTGTCTGTCAACCTGTGGTGTCTGTCACCCTGTGGTGTCTGTCACCCTGTGGTGTCTGTCACCCTGTGGTGTCTGTCACCCTGTGGTGTCTGTCACCCTGTGGTGTCTGTCTCCCTGTGGTGTCTGTCTCCCTGTGGTGTCTGTCTCCCTGTGGTGTCTGTCTCCCTGTGGTGTCTGTCTCCCTGTGGTGTCTGTCTCCCTGTGGCGTGTCTCCCCCTGTGGTGTCTGTCTCCCTGTGGTGTCTGTCTCCCTGTGGTGTCTGTCTCTCTGTGGTGTTTGTCTCCTTGTGGTGTCTGTCACCCTGTGGTGTCTGTCTCCCTGTGGTGTTTGTCTTCTTGTGGTGTCTGTCACCCTGTGGTGTCTGTCACCCTGTGGTGTCTGTCACCATGTGGTGTCTGTCACCCTGTGGTGTCTGTCACCCTGTGGTGTCTGTCACCCTGTGGTGTCTGTCACCCTGTGGTGTCTGTCACCCTGTGGTGTCTGTCACCCTGTGGTGTCTGTCACCCTGTGGTGTCTGTCTCCCTGTGGTGTCTGTCTCCTTGTGGTGTCTGTCACCCTGTGGTGTCTGTCTCCCTGTGGTGTCTGTCTCCCTGTGGTGTCTGTCTCCCTGTGGTGTCTGTCTCCCTGTGGTGTCTGTCTCCTTGTGGTGTCTGTCACCGTGTGGTGTCTGTCTCCCTGTGGTGTCTGTCACCCTGTGGTGTCTGTCACCCTGTGGTGTCTGTCACCCTGTGGTGTCTGTCACCCTGTGGTGTCTGTCTTCCTGTGGTGTCTGTCTCCCTGTGGTGTCTGTCTCCCTGTGGTGTCTGTCTCTTTGTGGTGTCTGTCTCCCTGTGGTGTCTGTCTCCCTGTGGTGTTTGTCTCCCTGTGGTGTCTGTCACCCTGTGGTGTCTGTCTCCCTGTGGTGTCTGTCTCTCTGTGGTGTCTGTCTCCCTGTGGTGTCTGTCTCCCTGTGGTGTCTGTTTCCCAGCGGTGTTTGTCAACCTGTGGTGTTTGTAACCCTGTGGTGTCTGTCACCCTGTGGTGTCTGTCACCCTGTGGTGTCTGTCACCCTGTGGTGTCTGTCTCCCTGTGGTGTCTGTCAACCAGTGGTGAGTGTCTCCCTGTGGTGTCTGTCTCCCTATGGTGTCTGTCACCCTGTGGTGTCTGTCACCATGTGGTGTCTGTCACCCTGTGGTGTGTGTCACCCTGTGGCGTGTGTCTATCTGTGGTGTGTGTCTCCCTGTGGTATCTGTCACCCTGTGGTGTCTGTCACCCTGTGGTGTCTGTCACCCTGTGGTGTCTGTCACCCTGTGGTGTCTGTCTCCCTGTGGTGTCTGTCTCCCTGTGGTGTCTGTCTCCCTGTGGTGTCTGTCTCCCTGTGGTGTCTGTCTCCCTGTGGTGTCTGTCTCCCTGTGGCGTGTCTCCCCCTGTGGTGTCTGTCTCCCTGTGGTGTCTGTCTCCCTGTGGTGTCTGTCTCTCTGTGGTGTTTGTCTCCTTGTGGTGTCTGTCACCCTGTGGTGTCTGTCTCCCTGTGGTGTTTGTCTTCTTGTGGTGTCTGTCACCCTGTGGTGTCTGTCACCCTGTGGTGTCTGTCACCATGTGGTGTCTGTCACCCTGTGGTGTCTGTCACCCTGTGGTGTCTGTCACCCTGTGGTGTCTGTCACCCTGTGGTGTCTGTCACCCTGTGGTGTCTGTCACCCTGTGGTGTCTGTCACCCTGTGGTGTCTGTCTCCCTGTGGTGTCTGTCTCCTTGTGGTGTCTGTCACCCTGTGGTGTCTGTCTCCCTGTGGTGTCTGTCTCCCTGTGGTGTCTGTCTCCCTGTGGTGTCTGTCTCCCTGTGGTGTCTGTCTCCTTGTGGTGTCTGTCACCGTGTGGTGTCTGTCTCCCTGTGGTGTCTGTCACCCTGTGGTGTCTGTCACCCTGTGGTGTCTGTCACCCTGTGGTGTCTGTCACCCTGTGGTGTCTGTCTTCCTGTGGTGTCTGTCTCCCTGTGGTGTCTGTCTCCCTGTGGTGTCTGTCTCTTTGTGGTGTCTGTCTCCCTGTGGTGTCTGTCTCCCTGTGGTGTTTGTCTCCCTGTGGTGTCTGTCACCCTGTGGTGTCTGTCTCCCTGTGGTGTCTGTCTCTCTGTGGTGTCTGTCTCCCTGTGGTGTCTGTCTCCCTGTGGTGTCTGTTTCCCAGCGGTGTTTGTCAACCTGTGGTGTTTGTAACCCTGTGGTGTCTGTCACCCTGTGGTGTCTGTCACCCTGTGGTGTCTGTCACCCTGTGGTGTCTGTCTCCCTGTGGTGTCTGTCAACCAGTGGTGAGTGTCTCCCTGTGGTGTCTGTCTCCCTATGGTGTCTGTCACCCTGTGGTGTCTGTCACCATGTGGTGTCTGTCACCCTGTGGTGTGTGTCACCCTGTGGCGTGTGTCTATCTGTGGTGTGTGTCTCCCTGTGGTATCTGTCACCCTGTGGTGTCTGTCACCCTGTGGTGTCTGTCACCCTGTGGTGTCTGTCACCCTTTGGTGTGGCGTCTGTCACCATGTGGTGCCTGTGTCCCTGTGGTGTCTGTCACCCTGTGGTGTGTGTCTATCTGTGGTGTGTCATTCCCTGTGGTGTCTGTCTCCCTGTGGTGTCTGTCACCCTGTGGTGTCTGTGACCCTGTGGAGTCTGTCTCCCTGTGGTGTCTGTCTCCCTGTGGTGTCTGTCTCCCTGTGGTGTGTGTCTCCCTGTGGCGTCTGTCTACCTGTGGTGTCTGTCACCCTGTGGTGTCTGTGACTCTGTGGTGTCTGTCACCCTGTGGAGTCTGTCTCCCTGTGGTGTCTGTCTCCCTGTGGTGTCTGTCTCCCTGTGGTGTGTGTCTCCCTGTGGTGTCTGTCTCCATGTGGTGTCTGCCTCCCTGTGGTGTGTGTCTCCCTGTGGCGTCTGTCTACCTGTGGTGTCTGTTACCCTGTGGTGTCTGTCACCCTGTGGTGTCTGTCACCCTGTGGAGTCTGTCTCCCTGTGGTGTCTGTCTCCCTGTGGCGTCTGTTCCCCAGCGGTGTCTGTCAACCTGTGGTGTCTGTCACCCTGTGGTGTCTGTCACCCTGTGGTGTCTGTCACCCTGTGGTGTCTGTCACCCTGTGGTGTCTGTCACCCTGTGGTGTCTGTCTCCCTGTGGTGTCTGTCTCCCTGTGGTGTCTGTCTCCCTGTGGTGTCTGTCTCCCTGTGGTGTCTGTCTCCCTGTGGCGTGTCTCCCCCTGTGGTGTCTGTCTCCCTGTGGTGTCTGTCTCCCTGTGGTGTCTGTCTCTCTGTGGTGTTTGTCTCCTTGTGGTGTCTGTCACCCTGTGGTGTCTGTCTCCCTGTGGTGTTTGTCTTCTTGTGGTGTCTGTCACCCTGTGGTGTCTGTCACCCTGTGGTGTCTGTCACCATGTGGTGTCTGTCACCCTGTGGTGTCTGTCACCCTGTGGTGTCTGTCACCCTGTGGTGTCTGTCACCCTGTGGTGTCTGTCACCCTGTGGTGTCTGTCACCCTGTGGTGTCTGTCACCCTGTGGTGTCTGTCTCCCTGTGGTGTCTGTCTCCTTGTGGTGTCTGTCACCCTGTGGTGTCTGTCTCCCTGTGGTGTCTGTCTCCCTGTGGTGTCTGTCTCCCTGTGGTGTCTGCCTCCCTGTGGTGTCTGTCTCCTTGTGGTGTCTGTCACCGTGTGGTGTCTGTCTCCCTGTGGTGTCTGTCACCCTGTGGTGTCTGTCACCCTGTGGTGTCTGTCACCCTGTGGTGTCTGTCACCCTGTGGTGTCTGTCTTCCTGTGGTGTCTGTCTCCCTGTGGTGTCTGTCTCCCTGTGGTGTCTGTCTCCCTGTGGTGTCTGTCTCCCTGTGGTGTCTGTCTCCCTGTGGTGTTTGTCTCCCTGTGGTGTCTGTCACCCTGTGGTGTCTGTCTCCCTGTGGTGTCTGTCTCCCTGTGGTGTCTGTCTCCCTGTGGTGTCTGTCTCCCTGTGGTGTCTGTTTCCCAGCGGTGTTTGTCAACCTGTGGTGTTTGTAACCCTGTGGTGTCTGTCACCCTGTGGTGTCTGTCACCCTGTGGTGTCTGTCACCCTGTGGTGTCTGTCTCCCTGTGGTGTCTGTCAACCAGTGGTGTGTGTCTCCCTGTGGTGTCTGTCTCCCTATGGTGTCTGTCACCCTGTGGTGTCTGTCACCATGTGGTGTCTGTCACCCTGTGGTGTGTGTCACCCTGTGGCGTGTGTCTATCTGTGGTGTGTGTCTCCCTGTGGTATCTGTCACCCTGTGGTGTCTGTCACCCTGTGGTGTCTGTCACCCTTTGGTGTGGCGTCTGTCACCATGTGGTGCCTGTGTCCCTGTGGTGTCTGTCACCCTGTGGTGTGTGTCTATCTGTGGTGTGTCATTCCCTGTCGTGTCTGTCACCCTGTAGTGTCTGTCACCCTGTGGTGTGTGTATATCTGTGGTGTGTCATTCCCTGTGGTGTCTGTCTCCCTGTGGTGTCTGTCACCCTGTGGTGTCTGTGACCCTGTGGAGTCTGTCTCCCTGTGGTGTCTGTCTCCCTGTGGTGTCTGTCTCCCTGTGGTGTGTGTCTCCCTGTGGCGTCTGTCTACCTGTGGTGTCTGTCACCCTGTGGTGTCTGTGACTCTGTGGTGTCTGTCACCCTGTGGAGTCTGTCTCCCTGTGGTGTCTGTCTCCCTGTGGTGTCTGTCTCCCTGTGGTGTGTGTCTCCCTGTGGTGTCTGTCTCCATGTGGTGTCTGTCTCCCTGTGGTGTCTGTCTCCCTGTGGTGTCTGTCTCCCTGTGGTGTCTGTTACCCTGTGGTGTCTGTCACCCTGTGGTGTCTGTCTCCCTGTGGTGTCTGTCACCCTGTGGTGTCTGTCACCCTGTGGTGTCTGTCACCCTGTGGTGTCTGTCACCCTGTGGTGTCTGTCTCCCTGTGGTGTCTGTCTCCCTGTGGTGTCTGTCTCCCTGTGGTGTCTGTCAGCTGTGGTGTCTGTCACCCTGTGGTGTCTGTCACCCTGTGGCGTGTGTCACCCTGTGGCGTGTGTCTCCCTGTTGCGTGTGTCTCCCTGTGGTGTCTGTCTCCCTGTGGTGTCTGTCTCCCTGTGGTGTCTGTCTCCCTGTGGTGTCTGTCTCCCTGTGGTGTCTGTCTCCCTGTGGTGTCTGTCTCCTTGTGGTGTCTGTCACCCTTTGGTGTGGCGTCTGTCACCCTGTGGTGTGTGTTTATCTGTGGCGTCTGTCACCCTGTTGCGTCTGTCACCCTTTGGTGTCTGTCACCCTGAGGTGTCTGTCACCCTGTGGTGTCTGTCACCCTGTGGCGTCTGTCGCCCTGTGGCGTTTTTCATCCTGTGGTGTGTGTCTCCCTGTGGCGTCTGTCACCCTGTGGTGTGTGTCTGACTGTGGTGAGTGTCTGCCTGTGGTGTGTGTCTCCCTGTGGTCTCTCTCTCCCTGTGGTCTCTCTCTACCGGTGGTGTCTCTCTCCCTGTGGTGTCTCTCTCCCTGTGGTGTCTCTCTCCCTGTGGTGTCTCTTTCCCTGTGGTGTCTCTCTCCCTGTGGTGTCTCTCTACCTGTAGCGTCTGTCTCCCTGAGGCGTCTGTCTCTTTGTGGTGTGTGTCTCCCTGTGGTGTGTGTCTCCCTGTGGTCTCTCTCTCTCCCTGTGGTCTCTCTCTCCCTGTGGTGTCTCTCTCCTTGTGGTGTCTGTCACCCTGTGGTGTGTGTATCTGTGGTGTGTCATTCCCTGTGGTGTCTGTCACCCTGTGGTGTCTGTCACCCTGTGGTGTCTGTGACCCTGTGATGTCTGTCACCCTGTGGAGTCTGTCTCCCTGTGGTGTCTGTCTCCCTGTGGTGTCTGTCTCCCTGTGGTGTCTGTCTCCCTGTGGTGTCTGTCTCCCTGTGGTGTCTGTCTCCCTGTGGTGTGTGGCTCCCTGTGGTGTCTGTCTCCCTGTGGTGTCTGTCTCCCTGTGGTGTCTGTCTCCCTGTGGTGTCTGTCAACCTGTGGTGTCTGTCAACCTGTGGTGTCTGTCACCCTGTGGTGTCTGCCTCCCTGTGGTGTCTGCCTCCCTGTGGTGTCTGTCTCACTGTGGTGTCTGTCTCACTGTGGTGTCTGTCAACCTGTGGTGTCTGTCAACCTGTGGTGTCCGTTTCCTTGTAGTGTATGTCAACCTGTGGTGTCTGTCACCCTGCGATGTCTGTCTCCCTGTGGTGTGTGTCTCCCTTTGGTGTCTGTCACCTTGTGGTATCTGTCACCCTGTGGTGTCTGTCACCCTTTGGTGTGGCGTCTGTCACCCTGTGGTGTGTGTTTATCTGTGGCGTCTGTCACCCTGTGGCGTCTGTCACCCTGTGGTGTCTGTCACCTTGTGGTGTCTGTCACCTTGTGGTGTCTGTTACCCTGAGGTGTCTGTCACCCTGTGGTGTCTGTCACCCTGTGGCGTCTGTCACCCTTTGGCGTCTGTCATCCTGTGGTGTGTGTCTCCCTGTGGCGTCTATCACCCTGTGGTGTCTGTCACACTGTGGTGTGTGTCTGACTGTGGTGAGTGTCTGCCTGTGGTGTGTGTCTGCCTGTGGTGTGTGTCTCCCTGTGGTCTCTCTCTCCCTGTGGTCTCTCTCTACCGGTGGTGTCTCTCTCCCTGTGGTGTCTCTCCCTGTGGTGTCTCTCTCCCTGTGGTGTCTCTCTCCCTGTGGTGTCTCTTTCCCTGTGGTGCCTCTCTCCCTGTGGTGTCTCTCTACCTGTAGCGTCTGTCTCCCTGTGGCGTCTGTCTCCCTGTGGTGTGTGTCTCCCTGTGGTCTCTCTCTCTCCCTGTGGTCTCTCTCTCCCTGTGGTGTCTCTCTCCCTGTGGTGTCTCTCTCCCTGTGGTGTCTCTCTACCTATAGCGTCTGTCTCCCTGTGGCGTCTGTCTCCCTGTGGAGTGTGTCTCCTTGTGGTGTCTGTCACCCTGTGGTGTGTGTCTCCCAGTGGTCTCTCTCTCTCCCTGTGGTCTCTCTCTCCCTGTGGTGTCTCTCTCCCTGTGGTGTCTGTCACCCTGTGGTGTGTGTCTATCTGTGGTGTGTCATTCCCTGTGGTGTCTGTCACCCTGTGGTGTCTGTCTCTCTGTGGTGTCTGTCTCCCAGTCGTGTGTGTCTCCCTGTGGCGTTTGTCTCCCTGTGGTGTCTGTCTCCATGTGGTGTCTGCCTCCCTGTGGTGTGTGGCTCCCTGTGGTGTCTGTCACCCTGTGGTGTCTGTCTCCCTGTGGTGTGTGCATGGCTCCCTGTGGTGTCTGTCTCCCTGTGGTGTCTGTCTCCCTGTGGTGTTTGTCTCCCTGTGGTGTCTGTCAACCTGTGGTGTCTGTCACCCTGTGGTGTCTGTCACCCTGTGGTGTCTGTCTCCCTGTGGTGTCTGTCTCCCTGTGGTGTCTGTCTCCCTGTGGCGTCTGTCTCCCTGTGGTGTCTGTCTCCATGTGGTGTCTGCCTCCCTGTGGTGTGTGGCTCCCTGTGGTGTCTGTCACCCTGTGGTGTCTGTCTCCCTGTGGTGTGTGCATGGCTCCCTGTGGTGTCTGTCTCCCTGTGGTGTCTGTCTCCCTGTGGTGTTTGTCTCCCTGTGGTGTCTGTCAACCTGTGGTGTCTGTCTCCCTGTGGTGTCTGTCTCCCTGTGGTGTCTGTCTCCCTGTGGTGTCTGTCTCCCTGTGGTGTCTGTCTCCCTGTGGTGTCTGTCTCCCTGTGGTGTCTGTCTCCCTGTGGTGTCTGTCTCCCTGTGGTGTCTGTCAACCTGTGGTGTCTGTCAACCTGTGGTGTCTGTCTCCCTGTGGTGTCTGTCTCCCTGTGGTGTCTGTCTCCCTGTGGTGTCTGTCTCCCTGTGGTGTCTGTCTCCCTGTGGTGACTGTCTCCCTGTGGTGTCTGTCTCCCTGTGGTGTCTGTCTCAGTGTGGTGTCTGTGACCCTGTGGTGTCTGTCACCCTGTGGTGTCTGTCTCCCTGTGGTGTCTGTCTCCCTGTGGTGTCTGTCTCCCTGTGGTGTCTGTCTCCCTGTGGTGTCTGTCTCCCTGTGGTGTCTGTCTCCCTGTGGTGTCTGTCTCCCTGTGGTGTCTGTCTCCCTGTGGTGTCTGTCTCCCTGTGGTCTCTCTCTCCTTGTGGTGTCTCTCTCCCTGTGGTGTCTCTCTACCTGTAGCGTCTGTCTCCCTGTGGTGTCTGTCACCCTGTGGCGTCTGTCTGCCTGTGGTGTCTGTCTCCCTGTGGCGTGTGTCTCCCTGTGGCGTGTGTCTCCCTGTGGTGTCTGTCTCCCTGTGGTGTCTGTCTCCCTGTGGTTTCTGTCTCCCAGCGGTGTCTGTCAACCTGTGGTGTTTGTCACCCTGTGGTGTCTGTCACTCTGTGGTGTCTCTCTCCCTGTGGTGTCTGTCAACCTGTGGTGTGTGTCTCCCTGTGGTGTCTGTCTCCCTATGGTGTCTGTCAACCTGTGGTGTCTGTCACCATGTGGTTTCTGTCACCCTGTGGTGTGTGTCACCGTGTGGCGTGTGTCTATCTGTTGTGTATGTCTCCCTGTGGTATCTGTCACCCTGTGGTGTCTGTCACTCTGTGGTGTCTGTCACCCTTTGGTGTGGCGTCTGTCACCATGTGGTGCCTGTCTCCCTGTGGTGTCTGTCACCCTGTGGTGTGTGTCTATCTGTGGCGTGTCATTCCCTGTGGTGTCTGTCACCCTGTGGTGTGTGTCTATCTGTGGTGTGTCATTCCCCGTGGTGTCTGTCTTCCTGAGGTGTCTGTGAACCTGTGGTGTCTGTCCCCCTGTGGTGTCTGTCTCCCTGTGGTGTCTGTCTCCCTGTGGTGTCTGTCTCCCTGTGGTGTCTGTCTCCCTGTGGTGTCTGTCTCCCTGTGGTGTCTGTCTCCCTGTGGAGTCTGTCACCCTGTGGTGTCTGTCACCCTGTGGTGTCTGTCACCCTGTGGTGTCTGTCACCCTGTGGTGTCTGTCACCCTGTGGTGTCTGCCACCCTGTGGTGTCTGTCACCCTGTGGTGTCTGTCACCCTGTGGTGAGTGTCTCCCTGTGGTGAGTGTCTCCCTGTGGTGTGTGTCTCCCTGTGGTGTGTGTCTCCCTTTGGTGTCTGTCACCTTGTGGTGTCTGTCACCCTGTGGTGTCTGTCACCCTTTGGTGTTGCGTCTGTCACCCTGTGGTGTGTGTTTATCTGTGGCGTCTGTCACCCTGTGGCGTCTGTCACCCTGTGGTGTCTGTCACCTTGTGGTGTCTATCACCCTGTGGTGTCTATCACTCTGTGGTGTCTGTCACCCTGTGGTGTCTGTCACCCTGTGGCGTCTGTCATCCTGTGGTGTGTGTCTCCAAGTGGCGTCTGTCACCCTGTGGTGTCTGTCACCCTGTGGTGTGTGTCTCCGTGTGGTGTCTGTCACCCTGTGGTGTCTGTCACCCTGTGGTGTCTGTCACCCTGTGGTGTCTGTCACCCTGTGGTGTCTGTCTGACTGTGGTGAGTGTCTCCCTGTGGTCTCTCTCTCCCTGTGGTCTCTCTCTCCCTGTGGTGTCTCTCTCCCTGTGGTGTCTCTCTCCCTGTGGTGTCTCTCTCCCTGTGGTGTCTCTCCCCCTGTGGTGTCTCTCTCCCTGTGGTGTCTCTCTCCCTGTGGTGTCTCTCTCCCTGTGGTGTCTCTCTCCCTGTGGTGTCTCTCTCCCTGTGGTGTCTCTCTCCCTGTGGTGTCTCTTTCCCTGTGGTGTCTCTCTCCCTGTGGTGTCTCTCTCCCTGTGGTGTCTCTCTCCCTGTAGCGTCTGTCTCCCTGTGGCGTCTGTCTCCCTGTGGTCTCTCTCTCTCCCTGTGGTGTCTCTCTCCTTGTGGTGTCTCTCTCCCTGTGGTGTCTCTCTACCTGTAGCGTCTGTCTCTCTGTGGTGTCTGTCACCCTGTGGCGTCTGTCTCCCTGTGGCGTGTGTCTCCCTGTGGCGTGTGTCTCCCTGTGGTGTCTGTCTCCCTGTGGTGTCTGTCTCCCTGTGGTGTCTGTCTCCCTGTGGTGTTTGTCTCCCAGCAGTGTCTGTCAACCTGTGGTGTTTGTCACCCTGTGGTGTCTGTCACCCTGTGGCGTCTGTCACCCTGTGGTGTCTGCCAACCTGTGGTGTGTGTCTCCCTGTGGTTTCTGTCTCCCTATGGTGTCTGTCACCCTGTGGTGTCTGTCACCATGTGGTGTCTGTCACCCTGTGGTGTGTGTCACCATGTGGTGTGTGTCACCCTGTGGTGTGTGTCACCCTGTGGCGTGTGTCTATCTGTGGTGTATGTCTCCCTGTGGTATCTGTCACCCTGTGGTGTCTGTCACCCTATGGTGTCTGTCACCCTTTGGTGTGGCGTCCGTCACCATGTGGTGCCTGTCTCCCTGTTGTGTCTGTCACCCTGTGGTGTCTGTCACCCTTTGGTGTGGCGTCTGTCACCATATGGTGCCAGTCTCCCTGTGGTGTCTGTCACCCTGTGGTGTGTGTCTATCTGTGGTGTCTGTCTCCCTGTGGTGTCTGTCACCCTGTGGTGTGTGTCTATCTGTGGTGTGTTATTCCCTGTGGTGTCTGTCACCCTGTGGTGTGTGTCTATCTGTGGTGTGTCATTCCCTGTGGTGTCTGTCTCCCTGTGGTGTCTGTCAACCTGTGGTATTTGTAACCCTGTGGTGTCTGTCACCCTGTGGCGTCTGTCACCCTGTGGTGTCTGCCAACCTGTGGTGTGTGTCTCCCTGTGGTGTCTGTCACCCTGTGGTGTCTGTCACCCTGTGGAGTCTGTCTCCCTGTGGTGTCTGTCTCCCTGTGGCGTCTGTTCCCCAGCGGTGTCTGTCAACCTGTGGTGTCTGTCACCCTGTGGTGTCTGTCACCCTGTGGTGTCTGTCACCCTGTGGTGTCTGTCACCCTGTGGTGTCTGTCACCCTGTGGTGTCTGTCTCCCTGTGGTGTCTGTCTCCCTGTGGTGTCTGTCTCCCTGTGGTGTCTGTCTCCTTGTGGTGTCTGTCTCCCTGTGGTGTCTGTCTCCCTGTGGCGTGTCTCCCCCTGTGGTGTCTGTCTCCCTGTGGTGTCTGTCTCCCTGTGGTGTCTGTCTCTCTGTGGTGTTTGTCTCCTTGTGGTGTCTGTCACCCTGTGGTGTCTGTCTCCCTGTGGTGTTTGTCTTCTTGTGGTGTCTGTCACCCTGTGGTGTCTGTCACCCTGTGGTGTCTGTCACCATGTGGTGTCTGTCACCCTGTGGTGTCTGTCACCCTGTGGTGTCTGTCACCCTGTGGTGTCTGTCACCCTGTGGTGTCTGTCACCCTGTGGTGTCTGTCACCCTGTGGTGTCTGTCACCCTGTGGTGTCTGTCTCCCTGTGGTGTCTGTCTCCTTGTGGTGTCTGTCACCCTGTGGTGTCTGTCTCCCTGTGGTGTCTGTCTCCCTGTGGTGTCTGTCTCCCTGTGGTGTCTGTCTCCCTGTGGTGTCTGTCTCCTTGTGGTGTCTGTCACCGTGTGGTGTCTGTCTCCCTGTGGTGTCTGTCACCCTGTGGTGTCTGTCACCCTGTGGTGTCTGTCACCCTGTGGTGTCTGTCACCCTGTGGTGTCTGTCTTCCTGTGGTGTCTGTCTCCCTGTGGTGTCTGTCTCCCTGTGGTGTCTGTCTCCCTGTGGTGTGTGTCTCCCTGTGGTGTCTGTCTCCATGTGGTGTCTGCCTCCCTGTGGTGTGTGTCTCCCTGTGGCGTCTGTCTACCTGTGGTGTCTGTTACCCTGTGGTGTCTGTCACCCTGTGGTGTCTGTGACTCTGTGGTGTCTGTCACCCTGTGGAGTCTGTCTCCCTGTGGTGTCTGTCTCCCTGTGGTGTCTGTCTCCCTGTGGTGTGTGTCTCCCTGTGGTGTCTGCCTCCCTGTGGTGTCTGCCTCCCTGTGGTGTGTGGCTCCCTGTGGTGTCTGTCTCCCTGTGGTGTGTGGCTTCCTGTGGTGTCTGTCTCCCTGTGGTGTCTGTCTCCCTGTGGTGTCTGTCAACCTGTGGTGTCTGTCTCCCTGTGTTGTCTGTCTCCCTGTGGTGTCTGTCTCCCTGCGGTGTCTGTCTCCCTGCGGTGTCTGTCTCCCTGCGGTGTCTGTCTCCCTGCGGTGTCTGTCTCCCTGCGGTGTCTGTCTCCCTGCGGTGTCTGTCTCCCTGCGGTGTCTGTCTCCCTGCGGTGTCTGTCTCCCTGCGGTGTCTGTCTCCCTGCGGAGTCTGTCTCCCAGCGGTGTCTGTCTCCCTGTGGTGTCTGTCTCCCTGCGGTGTCTGTCTCCCTGTGGTGTCTCTCTCCCTGTGGTGTCTGTCTCCCTGTGGTGTCTGTCTCCCTGTGGTGTCTGTCTCCCTGTGGTGTCTGTCTCCCTGTGGTGTCTGTCACCTTGTGGTGTCTGTCACCCTGTGGTGTCTGTCACCCTGTGGTGTCTGTCACCCTGTGGTGTCTGTCACCCTGTGGTGTCTGTCACCCTGTGGTGTCTGTCACCCTGTGGTGTCTGTCACCCTGTGGTGTCTGTCACCCTGTGGTGTCTGTCACCCTGTGGTGTCTGTCTCCCTGTGGTGTCTGTCACCCTGTGGTGTCTGTCACCCTGTGGTGTCTGTCTCCCTGTGGTGTCTGTCTCCCTGTGGTGTCTGTCTCCCTGTGGTGTCTGTCTCCCTGTGGTGTCTGTCGCCCTGTGGTGTCTGTCTCCCTGTGGTGTCTGTCACCCTGTGGTGTCTGTCACCCTGTGGTGTCTGTCACCCTGTGGTGTCTGTCTCCCTGTGGTGTCTGTCTCCCTGTGGTGTCTGTCTCCCTGTGGTGTCTGTCTCCCTGTGGTGTCTGTCAGCTGTGGTGTCTGTCACCCTGTGGTGTCTGTCACCCTGTGGCGTGTGTCACCCTGTGGCGTGTGTCTCCCTGTTGCGTGTGTCTCCCTGTGGTGTCTGTCTCCCTGTGGTGTCTGTCTCCCTGTGGTGTCTGTCTCCCTGTGGTGTCTGTCTCCCTGTGGTGTCTGTCTCCTTGTGGTGTCTGTCTCCCTGTGGTATCTGTCTCCCTGTGGTGTCTGTCTCCCTGTGGTGTCTGTCTCCCTGTGGTGTCTGTCTCCCTGTGGTGTCTGTCTCCCTGTGGTGTCTGTCTCCCTGTTGTGTTTGTCTCCCTGTGGTGTCTGTCTCCCTGTGATGTTTGTCTCCCTGTGGTGTCTGTCACCCTGTGGCGTCTGTCTCCCTGTGGCGTCTGTCTCCCTGTGGCGTCTGTCTCCCTGTGGTGTCTGTCTCCCTGTGGTGTCTGTCTCCCTGTGGTGTTTGTCTCCCTGTGGTGTCTGTCTCCCTGTGGTGTCTGTCTCTCTGTGGTGTCTGTCTCCCTGTGGCGTCTGTTTCCCAGCAGTGTCTGTCAACCTGTGGTGTCTGTCACCCTGTGGTGTCTGTTTCCCTGTGGTGTCTGTCAACCAGTGGTGTGTGTCTCCCTGTGGTGTCTGTCTCCCTACGGTGTCTGTCACCCTGTGGTGTCTGTCACCATGTGGTGTCTGTCACCCTGTGGTGTGTGTCACCCTGTGGCGTGTGTCTATCTGTGGTGTGTGTCTCCCTGTGGTATCTGTCACCCTGTGGTGTCTGTCACCCTGTGGTGTCTGTCACCCTTTGGTGTGGCGTCTGTCACCATGTGATGCCTGTCTCCCTGTTGTGTCTGTCACCCTGTGGTGTGTGTGTATCTGTGGTGTGTCATTCCCTGTGGTGTCTGTCACCCTGTGGTGTCTGTCACCCTTTGGTGTGGCGTCTGTCACCATGTGATGCCTGTCTCCCTGTGGTGTCTGTCACCCTGTGGTGTGTGTGTATCTGTGGTGTGTCATTCCCTGTGGTGTCTGTCACCCTGTGGTGTCTGTCACCCTGTGGTGTGTGTATATCTGTGGTGTGTCATTCCCTGTGGTGTCTGTCACCCTGTGGTGTCTGTGACCCTGTGGTGTCTGTCACCCTGTGGTGTCTGTCACCCTGTGGAGTCTGTCTCCCTGTGGTGTCTGTCTCCCTATGGTGTCTGTCTCCCTGTGGCGTCTGTCTCCCTGTGGAGTCTGTCTCCCTGTGGTGTCTGTCTCCCTGTGGTGTCTGTCTCCCTGTGACGTCTGTCTCCCTGTGGTGTTTGTCACCCTGTGGTGTCTGTCACCCTGTGGTGTCTGTGACTCTGTGGTGTCTGTCACCCTGTGGAGTCTGTCTCCCTGTGGTGTCTGTCTCCTTGTGGTGTGTGTCTCCCTGTGGGGTCTGTCTCCCTGTGGTTCCATGTGGTGTCTGTCTCCCTGTGGTTCCATGTGGTGTCTGTCTCCCTGTGGTGTCTGTCTCCCTGTGGTGTCTGTCTCCCTGTGGTGTCTGTCTCCCTGTGGTGTCTGTCTCCCTGTGGTGTCTGTCTTCCTGTGGTGTCTGTCTCCCTGTGGTGTCTGTCTCCCTGTGGTGTCTGTCTCCCTGTGGTGTCTGTCTCCCTGTGGTGTCTGTCTCCCTGTGGTGTCTGTCACCCTGTGGTGTCTGTCACCCTGTGGTGTCTGTCACCCTGTGGTGTCTGTCACCCTGTGGTGTCTGTCACCCTGTGGTGTCTGTCACCCTGTGGTGTCTGTCACCCTGTGGTGTCTGTCACCCTGTGGTGTCTGTCACCCTGTGGTGTCTGTCACCCTGTGGTGTGTGTCTCCCTGTGGTGTCTGTCTCCCTGCGATGTCTGTCTCCCTGCGATGTCTGTCTCCCTGTGGTGTGTGTCTCCCTGCGATGTCTGTCTCCCTGTGGTGTGTGTCTCCCTTTGGTGTCTGTCACCTTGTTGTGTCTGTCACCCTGTGGTGTCTGTCACCCTTTGGTGTGGCGTCTGTCACCCTGTGGTGTGTGTTTATCTGTGGCGTCTGTCACCCTGTGGTGTCTGTCACCTTGTGGTGTCTGTCACCCTGTGGTGTCTGTCACCCTGTGGTGTCTGTCACCCTGTGGTGTCTGTCACCCTGTGGTGTCTGTCACCCTTTGGCGTCTGTCACCCTGTGGCATCTGTCTCCCTGTGGTGTCTGTCTCCCTGTAGCGTGTGTCTCCCTGTGGTGTCTGTCTCCCTGTGGTGTCTGTCTCCCTGTGGTGTCTGTCTGCCTGTGGTGTCTGTCTCCTTGTGGTGTCTGTCTCCCTGTCGTGTCTGTCTCCCTGTGGTGTCTGTCTCCCTGTGGTGTCTGTCTCCCTGTGGTGTCTGTCACCCTGTGGCGTCTGTCTCCCTGTGGTGTCTGTCTCCCTGTGGTGTGTGTCTCCCTGCGATGTCTGTCTCCCTGTGGTGTCTGTCTCTCTGTGTTGTCTGTCTCCCTATGGTGTCTGTCTGCCTGTGGTGTCTGTCTCCTTGTGGTGTCTGTCTCCCTGTGGTGTCTGTCTCCCTGTGGTGTCTGTCTCCCTGTGGTGCCTGTCACCCTGTGGTGTCTGTCTCCCTGTGGTGTCTGTCACCCTGTGGTGTCTGTCTCCCTGTGGCGTCTGTCTCCCTGTGGCGTCTGTCTCCCTGTGGTGTCTGTCTCCCTGTGGTGTCTGTCTCCCTGTGGTGTCTGTCTCCCTGTGGTGTCTGTCAACCTGTGGTGTCTGTCACCCTGTGGTGTCTGTCTCCCTGTGGTGTCTGTCAACCAGTGGTGTGTGTCTCACTATGGTGTCTGTCACCCTGTGGTGTCTGTCACCATGTGGTGTCTGTCACCATGTGGTGTCTGTCACCCTGTGGTGTGTGTCACCCTGTGACGTGTGTCTATCTGTGGTGTGTGTCTCCCTGTGGTATCTGTCACCCTGTGGTGTCTGTCACCCTGTGGTGTCTGTCACCCTTTGGTGTGGCGTCTGTCACCATGTGGTGCCTGTCTCCCTGTGGTGTCTGTCACCCTGTGGTGTGTGTCTATCTGTGGTGAGTCATTCCCTGTGGTGTATGTCACCCTGTGGTGTCTGTCACCCTGTGGTGTGTGTATATCTGTGGTGTGTCATTCCCTGTGGTGTCTGTCACCCTGTGGTGTCTGTCACCCTGTGGTGTCTGTGACCCTGTGGTGTCTGTCACCCTGTGGATTCTGTCTCCCTGTGGTGTGTGTCTCCCTGTGGTGTGTGTCTCCCTGTGGTGTCTTCCTCCCTGTGGTGTGTGGCTCCCTGTGGTGTCTGTCTCCCTGTGGTGTCTGTCACCCTGTGGTGTCTGTGACTCTGTGGTGTCTGTCACCCTGTGGTGTCTGTCACCCTGTGGTGTCTGTCACCCTGTGGAGTCTGTCTCCCTGTGGTGTCTGTCTCCCTGTGGTGTCTGTCTCCCTGTGGTGTCTGTCTCCCTGTGGTGTCTGTCTCCCTGTGGTGTCTGTCAACCTGTGGTGTCTGTCTCCCTGTGGTGTCTGTCTCCCTGTGGTGTCTGTCTCCCTGTGGCGTCTGTCTCCCTGTGGCGTCTGTCTCCCTGTGGTGTCTGTCTCCCTGTGGTGTCTGTCTCCCTGTGGTGTCTGTCTCCCTGTGGTGTCTGTCTCCCTGTGGTGTCTGTCTCCCTGTGGTGTCTGTCTCCCTGTGGTGTCTGTCTCCCTGTGGTGTCTGTCTCCCTGTGGTGTCTGTCTCCCTGCGATGTCTGTCTCCCTGTGACCACTGTCAACCAGTGGTGTGTGTCTCCCTGTGGTGTCTGTCTCCCTGTGGTGTCTGTCACCCTGTGGTGTCTGTCACCATGTGGTGTCTGTCACCATGTGGTGTCTGTCACCATGTGGTGTCTGTCACCATGTGGTGTCTGTCACCATGTGGTGTCTGTCACCATGTGGTGTCTGTCACCATGTGGTGTCTGTCACCATGTGGTGTCTGTCACCCTGTGGCGTGTGTCTATCTGTGGTGTGTGTCTCCCTGTGGTATCTGTCACCCTGTGGTGTCTGTCACCCTGTGGTGTCTGCCTCCCTGTGGTGTCTGTCTCCCTGTGGTGTCTGTCTCCCTGTGGTGTCTGTCTCCCTGTGGTGTCTGTCTCCCTGTGGTGTCTGTCTCCCTGTGGTGTCTGTCTCCCTGTGGTGTCTGTCTCCCTGTGGTGTCTGTCTCCCTGTGGTGTCTGTCTCCCTGTGGTGTCTGTCTCCCTGTGGTGTCTGTCTCCCTGTGGTGTCTGTCTCCCTGTGGTGTCTGTCTCCCTGTGGTGTCTGTCTCCCTGTGGTGTCTGTCTCCCTGTGGTGTCTTTCTCCCTGTGGTGTCTGTCTCCCTGTGGTGTCTGTCTCCCTGTGGTGTCTGTCTCCCTGTGGTGTCTGTCTCCCTGTGGTGTCTGTCTCCCTGTGGTGTCTGTCTCCCTGTGGTGTCTGTCTCCCTGCGATGTCTGTCTCCCTGTGACCACTGTCAACCAGTGGTGTGTGTCTCCCTGTGGTGTCTGTCTCCCTGTGGTGTCTGTCACCCTGTGGTGTCTGTCACCATGTGGTGTCTGTCACCATGTGGTGTCTGTCACCATGTGGTGTCTGTCACCATGTGGTGTCTGTCACCCTGTGGCGTGTGTCTATCTGTGGTGTGTGTCTCCCTGTGGTATCTGTCACCCTGTGGTGTCTGTCACCCTGTGGTGTCTGTCACCCTTTGGTGTGGCGTCTGTCACCATGTGGTGCCTGTCTCCCTGTGGTGTCTGTCATCCTGTGGTGTGTGTCTATCTGTGGTGTGTCATTCCCTGTGGTGTCTGTCACCCTGTGGTGTCTGTCACCCTGTGGTGTGTGTATATCTGTGGTGTGTCATTCCCTGTGGTGTCTGTCACCCTGTGGTGTCTGTCACCCTGTGGTGTCTGTCACCCTGTGGATTCTGTCTCCCTGTGGTGTCTGTCTCCCTGTGGTGTCTGTCTCCCTGTGGTGTCTGTCTCCCTGTGGCGTCTGTCTCCCTGTGGCGTCTGTCACCCTGTGGCGTCTGTGACTCTGTGGTGTCTGTCACCCTGGGGTGTCTGTCTCCCTGTGGTGTGTGTCTCCCTGTGGTGTCTGTCTCCATGTGGTGTCTGCCTCCCTGTGGTGTGTGGCTCCCTGTGGTGTCTGTCACCCTGTGGTGTCTGTGACTCTGTGGTGTCTGTCACCCTGTGGTGTCTGTGACTCTGTGGTGTCTGTCACCCTGTGGAGTCTGTCTCCCTGTGGTGTGTGGCTTCCTGTGGTGTCTGTCTCCCTGTGGTGTCTGTCTCCCTGTGGTGTCTGTCTCCCTGTGGTGTCTGTCAACCTGTGGTGTCTGTCACCCTGTGGTGTCTGTCTCCCTGTGGTGTGTGGCTCCCTGTGGTGTCTGTCTCCCTGTGGTGTCTGTCTCCCTGTGGTGTCTGTCTCCCTGTGGTGTCTGTCTCCCTGTGGTGGAGGCTGTGGTGTCTGCCTCCCTGTGGTGTGTGGCTCCCTGTGGTGTCTGTCACCCTGTGGTGTCTGTGACTCTGTGGTGTCTGTCACCCTGTGGTGTCTGTGACTCTGTGGTGTCTGTCACCCTGTGGAGTCTGTCTCCCTGTGGTGTGTGGCTTCCTGTGGTGTCTGTCTCCCTGTGGTGTCTGTCTCCCTGTGGTGTCTGTCTCCCTGTGGTGTCTGTCAACCTGTGGTGTCTGTCACCCTGTGGTGTCTGCCTCCCTGTGGTGTGTGGCTCCCTGTGGTGTCTGTCTCCCTGTGGTGTCTGTCTCCCTGTGGTGTCTGTCTCCCTGTGGTGTCTGTCTCCCTGTGGTGTCTGTCTCCCTGTGGTGTCTGTCTCCCTGTGGTGTCTGCCTCCCTGTGGTGTCTGTCTCCCTGTGGTGTCTGTCTCCCTGTGGTGTCTGTCTCCCTGTGGTGTCTGTCTCCCTGTGGTGTCTGTCTCCCTGTGGTGTCTGTCTCCCTGTGGTGTCTGTCTCCCTGTGGTGTCTGTCTCCCTGTGGTGTCTGTCACCCTGTGGTGTCTGTCTCCCTGTGGTGTCTGTCTCCCTGTGGTGTCTGTCACCCTGTGGTGTCTGTCACCATGTGGTGTTTGTCACCATGTGGTGTCTGTCACCATGTGGTGTCTGTCACCATGTGGTGTCTGTCACCATGTGGTGTCTGTCACCATGTGGTGTCTGTCACAATGTGGTGTCTGTCACCCTGTGGCGTGTGTCTATCTGTGGTGTGTGTCTCCCTGTGGTATCTGTCACCCTGTGGTGTCTGTCACCCTGTGGTGTCTGCCTCCCTGTGGTGTCTGTCTCCCTGTGGTGTCTGTCTCCCTGTGGTGTCTGTCTCCCTGTGGTGTCTGTCTCCCTGTGGTGTCTGTCTCCCTGTGGTGTCTGTCTCCCTGTGGTGTCTGTCTCCCTGTGGTGTCTGTCTCCCTGTGGTGTCTGTCTCCCTGTGGTGTCTGTCTCCCTGTGGTGTCTGTCTCCCTGTGGTGTCTGTCTCCCTGTGGTGTCTGTCTCCCTGTGGTGTCTGTCTCCCTGTGGTGTCTGTCTCCCTGCGATGTCTGTCTCCCTGTGACCACTGTCAACCAGTGGTGTGTGTCTCCCTGTGGTGTCTGTCTCCCTGTGGTGTCTGTCACCCTGTGGTGTCTGTCACCATGTGGTGTCTGTCACCATGTGGTGTCTGTCACCATGTGGTGTCTGTCACCATGTGGTGTCTGTCACCCTGTGGCGTGTGTCTATCTGTGGTGTGTGTCTCCCTGTGGTATCTGTCACCCTGTGGTGTCTGTCACCCTGTGGTGTCTGTTACCCTTTGGTGTGGCGTCTGTCACCATGTGGTGCCTGTCTCCCTGTGGTGTCTGTCATCCTGTGGTGTGTGTCTATCTGTGGTGTGTCATTCCCTGTGGTGTCTGTCACCCTGTGGTGTCTGTCACCCTGTGGTGTGTGTATATCTGTGGTGTGTCATTCCCTGTGGTGTCTGTCACCCTGTGGTGTCTGTCACCCTGTGGTGTCTGTCACCCTGTGGTGTCTGTCACCCTGTGGATTCTGTCTACCTGTGGTGTCTGTCTCCCTGTGGTGTCTGTCTCCCTGTGGTGTCTGTCTCCCTGTGGCGTCTGTCTCCCTGTGGCGTCTGTCACCCTGTGGCGTCTGTGACTCTGTGGTGTCTGTCACCCTGGGGTGTCTGTCTCCCTGTGGTGTGTGTCTCCCTGTGGTGTCTGTCTCCATGTGGTGTCTGCCTCCCTGTGGTGTGTGGCTCCCTGTGGTGTCTGTCACCCTGTGGTGTCTGTGACTCTGTGGTGTCTGTCACCCTGTGGTGTCTGTGACTCTGTGGTGTCTGTCACCCTGTGGAGTCTGTCTCCCTGTGGTGTGTGGCTTCCTGTGGTGTCTGTCTCCCTGTGGTGTCTGTCTCCCTGTGGTGTCTGTCTCCCTGTGGTGTCTGTCAACCTGTGGTGTCTGTCACCCTGGGGTGTCTGTCTCCCTGTGGTGTGTGGCTCCCTGTGGTGTCTGTCTCCCTGTGGTGTCTGTCTCCCTGTGGTGTCTGTCTCCCTGTGGTGTCTGTCTCCCTGTGGTGGAGGCTGTGGTGTCTGCCTCCCTGTGGTGTGTGGCTCCCTGTGGTGTCTGTCACCCTGTGGTGTCTGTGACTCTGTGGTGTCTGTCACCCTGTGGTGTCTGTGACTCTGTGGTGTCTGTCACCCTGTGGAGTCTGTCTCCCTGTGGTGTGTGGCTTCCTGTGGTGTCTGTCTCCCTGTGGTGTCTGTCTCCCTGTGGTGTCTGTCTCCCTGTGGTGTCTGTCAACCTGTGGTGTCTGTCACCCTGTGGTGTCTGTCTCCCTGTGGTGTGTGTCTCCCTGTGGTGTCTGTCTCCATGTGGTGTCTGCCTCCCTGTGGTGTGTGGCTCCCTGTGGTGTCTGTCACCCTGTGGTGTCTGTGACTCTGTGGTGTCTGTCACCCTGTGGTGTCTGTGACTCTGTGGTGTCTGTCACCCTGTGGAGTCTGTCTCCCTGTGGTGTGTGGCTTCCTGTGGTGTCTGTCTCCCTGTGGTGTCTGTCTCCCTGTGGTGTCTGTCTCCCTGTGGTGTCTGTCAACCTGTGGTGTCTGTCACCCTGTGGTGTCTGTCTCCCTGTGGTGTGTGGCTCCCTGTGGTGTCTGTCTCCCTGTGGTGTCTGTCTCCCTGTGGTGTCTGTCTCCCTGTGGTGTCTGTCTCCCTGTGGTGGAGGCTGTGGTGTCTGCCTCCCTGTGGTGTGTGGCTCCCTGTGGTGTCTGTCACCCTGTGGTGTCTGTGACTCTGTGGTGTCTGTCACCCTGTGGTGTCTGTGACTCTGTGGTGTCTGTCACCCTGTGGAGTCTGTCTCCCTGTGGTGTGTGGCTTCCTGTGGTGTCTGTCTCCCTGTGGTGTCTGTCTCCCTGTGGTGTCTGTCTCCCTGTGGTGTCTGTCAACCTGTGGTGTCTGTCACCCTGTGGTGTCTGTCTCCCTGTGGTGTGTGGCTCCCTGTGGTGTCTGTCTCCCTGTGGTGTCTGTCTCCCTGTGGTGTCTGTCTCCCTGTGGTGTCTGTCTCCCTGTGGTGTCTGTCTCCCTGTGGTGTCTGTCTCCCTGTGGTGTCTGTCTCCCTGTGGTGTCTGTCTCCCTGTGGTGTCTGTCTCCCTGTGGTGTCTGTCTCCCTGTGGTGTCTGTCTCCCTGTGGTGTCTGTCTCCCTGTGGTGTCTGTCTCCCTGTGGTGTCTGTCTCCCTGTAGTGTCTGTCTCCCTGTGGTGTCTGTCTCCCTGTGGTGTCTGTCTCCCTGTGGTGTCTGTCTCCCTGTGGTGTCTGTCTCCCTGTGGTGTCTGTCTCCCTGTGGTGTCTTTCTCCCTGTGGTGTCTGTCTCCCTGTGGTGTCTGTCTCCCTGTGGTGTCTGTCTCCCTGTGGTGTCTGTCTCCCTGTGGTGTCTGTCTCCCTGTGGTGTCTGTCTCCCTGTGGTGTCTGTCTCCCTGTGGTGTCTGTCTCCCTGTGGTGTCTGTCTCCCTGTGGTGTCTGTCTCCCTGTGGTGTCTGTCTCCCTGTGGTGTCTGTCTCCCTGTGGTGTCTGTCTCCCTGTGGTGTCTGTCTCCCTGTGGTGTCTGTCTCCCTGTGGTGTCTGTCTCCCTGTGGTGTCTGTCTCCGTGTGGTGTCTGTCTCCCTGTGGTGTCTGTCTCCCTGTGGTGTCTGTCTCCCTGTGGTGTCTGTCTCCCTGCGATGTCTGTCTCCCTGCGATGTCTGTCTCCCTGCGATGTCTGTCTCCCTGCGATGTCTGTCTCCCTGTGGTGTGTGTCTCCCTGCGATGTCTGTCTCCCTGTGGTGTGTGTCTCCCTTTGGTGTCTGTCACCTTGTGGTGTCTGTCACCCTGTGGTGTCTGTCACCCTTTGGTGTGGCGTCTGTCACCCTGTGGTGTGTGTTTATCTGTGGCGTCTGTCACCCTGTGGTGTCTGTCACCTTGTGGGTTCTGTCACCCTGTGGTGTCTGTCACCCTGTGGTGTCTGTCACCCTGTGGTGTCTGTCACCCTGTGGCGTCTGTCATCCTGTGGTGTGTGTCTCCCTGTGGCGTCTGTCACCCTGTGGTGTCTGTCACCCTGTAGTGTGTGTCTGACTGTGGTGAGTGTCTGCCTGTGGTGTGTGTCTCCCTGTGGTCTCTCTCTCCCTGTGGTCTCTCTCTCCCTGTGGTGTCTCTCTCCCTGTGGTGTCTCTCTTCCTGTGGTGTCTCTCTCCCTGTGGTGTCTCTCTCCCTGTGGTGCCTCTCTCCCTGTGGTGTCTGTCACACTTTGGTGTGGCGTCTGTCACCATATGGTGCCAGTCTCCCTGTGGTGTCTGTCACCCTGTGGTGTGTGTCTATCTGTGGTGTCTGTCTCCCTGTGGTGTCTGTCACCCTGTGGTGTGTGTCTATCTGTGGTGTGTCATTCCCTGTGGTGTCTGTCACCCTGTGGTGTGTGTCTATCTGTGGTGTGTCATTCCCTGTGGTGTCTGTCTCCCTGTGGTGTCTGTCAACCTGTGGTGTTTGTCACCCTGTGGTGTCTGTCACCCTGTGGCGTCTGTCACCCTGTGGTGTCTGCCAACCTGTGGTGTGTGTCTCCCTGTGGTGTCTGTCACCCTGTGGTGTCTGTCACCCTGTGGTGTCTGTGACCCTGTGGAGTCTGTCTCCCTGTGGTGTCTGTCTCCCTGTGGCGTCTGTTCCCCAGCGGATTCTGTCAACCTGTGGTGTCTGTCACCCTGTGGTGTCTGTCACCCTGTGGTGTCTGTCACCCTGTGGTGTCTGTCACCCTGTGGTGTCTGTCACCCTGTGGTGTCTGTCTCCCTGTGGTGTCTGTCTCCCTGTGGTGTCTGTCTCCCTGTGGTGTCTGTCTCCCTATGGTGTCTGTCTCCCTGTGGCGTGTCTCCCCCTGTGGTGTCTGTCTCCCTGTGGTGTCTGTCTCCCTGTGGTGTCTGTCTCTCTGTGGTGTCTGTCTCTCTGTGGTGTTTGTCTCCTTGTGGTGTCTGTCACCCTGTGGTGTCTGTCTCCCTGTGGTGTTTGTCTCCCTGTGGTGTCTGTCACCCTGTGGCGTCTGTCTCCCTGTGGTGTCTGTCTCCCTGTGGTGTCTGTCTCCCTGTGGTGTCTGTCTCCCTGTGGTGTCTGTCTCCCTGTGGTGTCTGTCTCCCTGTGGTGTCTGTTTCCCAGCGGTGTTTGTCAACCTGTGGTGTTTGTCACCCTGTGGTGTCTGTCACCCTGTGGTGTCTGTCTCCCTGTGGTGTCTGTCAACCAGTGGTGTGTGTCTCCCTGTGGTGTCTGTCTCCCTATGGTGTCTGTCACCCTGTGGTGTCTGTCACCATGTGGTGTCTGTCACCCTGTGGAGTGTGTCACCCTGTGGCGTGTGTCTATCTGTGGTGTGTGTCTCCCTGTGGTATCTGTCACCCTGTGGTGTCTGTCACCCTTTGGTGTGGCGTCTGTCACCATGTGGTGCCTGTGTCCCTGTGGTGTCTGTCACCCTGTGGTGTGTGTCTATCTGTGGTGTGTCATTCCCTGTGGTGTCTGTCACCCTGTAGTGTCTGTCACCCTGTGGTGTGTGTATATCTGTGGTGTGTCATTCCCTGTGGTGTCTGTCACCCTGTGGTGTCTGTGACCCTGTGGTGTCTGTCACCCTGTGGTGTGTGTCTCCCTGTGGCGTCTGTCTACTTGTGGTGTCTGTCACCCTGTGGTGTCTGTGACTCTGTGGTGTCTGTCACCCTGTGGAGTCTGTCTCCCTGTGGTGTGTGTCTCCCTGTGGTGTCTGTCTCCATGTGGTGTCTGCCTCCCTGTGGTGTGTGTCTCCCTGTGGCGTCTGTCTACCTGTGGTGTCTGTCACCCTGTGGTGTCTGTAACCCTGTGGTGTCTGTGACTCTGTGGTGTCTGTCACCCTGTGGAGTCTGTTTCCCTGTGGTGTGTGTCTCCCTGTGGTGTCTGTCTCCATGTGGTGTCTGCCTCCCTGTGGTGTGTGGCTCCCTGTGGTGTCTGTCTCCCTGTGGTGTGTGGCTTCCTGTGGTGTCTGTCTCCCTGTGGTGTCTGTCAACCTGTGGTGTCTGTCTCCCTGTGGTGTCTGTCTCCCTGTGGTGTCTGTCTCCCTGTGGTGTCTGTCATCCTGTGGCGTCTGTCTCCCTGTGCTGTCTGTCTCCCTGTGGTGTCTGTCTCCCTGTGGTGTCTGTCTCCCTGTGGTGTCTGTCTCCCTGTGGCGTCTGTTTCCCAGCGGTGTCTGTCAACCTGTGGTGTTTGTCACCCTGTGGTGTCTGTCACCCTGTGGTGTCTGTCACCCTGTGGTGTCTGTCTCCCTGTGGTGTCTGTCTCCCTGTGGTGTCTGTCAACCAGTGGTGTGTGTCTCCCTGTGGTGTCTGTCTCCCTATGGTGTCTGTCACCCTGTGGTGTCTGTCACCATGTGGTGTCTGTCACCCTGTGGTGTGTGTCACCCTGTGGCGTGTGTCTATCTGTGGTGTGTGTCTCCCTGTGGTATCTGTCACCCTGTGGTGTCTGTCACCCTGTGGTGTCTGTCACCCTTTGGTGTGGCGTCTGTCACCATGTGGTGCCTGTCTCCTTGTGGTGTCTGTCACCCTGTGGTGTGTGTCTATCTGTGGTGTGTCATTCCCTGTGGTGTCTGTCACCCTGTGGTGTCTGTCACCCTGTGGTATGTGTTAATCTGTGGTATGTCATTCCCTGTGGTGTCTGTCACCCTGTGGTGTCTGTCACCCTGTGGTGTCTGTTACCCTGTGGTGTCTGTCACCCTGTGGAGTCTGTCTCCCTGAGGCGTCTGTCTCCCTGTGGTGTCTGTCTCCCTGTGGTGTCTGTCTCCCTGTGGTGTCTGTCTCCCTGTGGTGTCTGTCTCCCTGTGGTGTCTGTCTCCCTGTGGTGTCTGTCTCCCTGTGGCGTCTGTTTCCCAGCGGTGTCTGTCAACCTGTGGTGTTTGTCACCCTGTGGTGTCTGTCACCCTGTGGTGTCTGTCTCCCTGTGGTGTCTGTCTCCCTGTGGTGTCTGTCAACCAGTGGTGTGTGTCTCCCTGTGGTGTCTGTCTCCCTATGGTGTCTGTCACCCTGTGGTGTCTGTCACCATGTGGTGTCTGTCACCCTGTGGTGTGTGTCACCCTGTGGCGTGTGTCTATCTGTGGTGTGTGTCTCCCTGTGGTATCTGTCACCCTGTGGTGTCTGTCACCCTGTGGTGTCTGTCACCCTTTGGTGTGGCGTCTGTCACCATGTGGTGCCTGTCTCCTTGTGGTGTCTGTCACCCTGTGGTGTGTGTCTATCTGTGGTGTGTCATTCCCTGTGGTGTCTGTCACCCTGTGGTGTCTGTCACCCTGTGGTGTCTGTCACCCTGTGGTGTGTGTGTTAATCTGTGGTGTGTCATTCCCTGTGGTGTCTGTCACCCTGTGGTGTCTGTCACCCTGTGGTGTCTGTGACCCTGTGGTGTCTGTCACCCTGTGGAGTCTGTCTCCTTGTGGTGTCTGTCTCCCTGTGGTGTCTGTCTCCATGTGGTGTGTGTCTCCCTGTGGCGTCTGTCTCCCTGTGGTGTCTCTCTCCATGTGGTGCCTGCCTCCCTGTGGTGTGTGGCTCCCTGTGGTGTCTGTCACCCTGTGGTGTCTGTCTCCCTGTGGTGTGTGGCTCCCTGTGGTGTGTTGCTCCCTGTGGTGTCTGTCTCCCTGTGGTGTCTGTCAACCTGTGGTGTCTGTCACCCTGTGGTGTCTGTCACCCTGTGGTGTCTGTCACCTTGTGGTGTCTGTCACCCTGTGGTGTCTGTCACCCTGTGGTGTCTGTCACCTTGTGGTGTCTGTCACCCTGTGGTGTCAGTCTCCCTGTGGTGTCTGTCTCCCTGTGGTGTCTGTCTCCCTGTGGTGTGTGTCTCCCTGTGGTGTGTGGCTCCCTGTGGTGTCTGTCTCCCTGTGGTATCTGTCTCACTCTGGTGTCTGTCTCACTGTGGTGTCTGTCTCACTGTGGTGTCTGTCTCACTGTGGTGTCTGTCTCACTGTGGTGTCTGTCTCCCTGTGGTGTCTGTCTCCCTGTGGTGTCTGTCTCTCTGTGGTGTCTGTCTCCCTGTGGTATCTGTCTCCCTGTGGTGTCTGTCTCCCTGTGGTGTCTGTCACCCTGTGGTGTCTGTCTCCCTGTGGTGTCTGTCTCCCTGTGGTGTCTGTCTCCCTGTGGTGTCTGTCTCCCTGTGGTGTCTGTCTCCCTGTGGTGTCTGTCTCAATGTGGTGTCTGTCACCATATGGTGTCTGTCACCCTGTGGTGTGTGTCACCCTGTGGCGTGTGTCTTTCTGTGGTGTGTGTCTCCCTGTGGTATCTGTCACCCTGTGGTGTCTGTCACCCTGTGGTGTCTGTCACCCTTTGGTGTGGCGTCTGTCACCATGTTGTGCCTGTCTCACTGTGGTGTCTGTCACCCTGTGGTGTCTGTCACCCTTTGGTGTGGCGTCTGTCACCATGTGTTGCCTGTCTCCCTGTGGTGTCTGTCACCCTGTGGTGTGTGTCTATCTGTGGTGTGTCATTCCCTGTAGTGCCTGTCACCCTGTGGTGTCTATCACCCTGTGGTGTGTGTCTATCTGTGGTGTGTCATTCCCTGTGGTGTGTGTCACCCTGTGGTGTCTGTCACCCTGTGGTGTCTGTGACCCTGTGGTGTCTGTCACCCTGTGGAGTCTGTCTCCCTGTGGAGTCTGTCTGCCTGTGGTGTCTGTCTCCATGTGGTGTGTGTCTCCCTGTGGCGTCTGTCTCCCTGTGGTGTCTGTCTCCATGTGGTGTCTGCCTCCCTGTGGTGTCTGTCACCCTGTGGTGTCTGTCTCCCTGAGGTGTGTGGCTCCCTGTGGTGTGTGGCTCCCTGTGGTGTCTGTCTCCCTGCGGTGTTTGTCTCCCTGTGGTGTCTGTCAACCTGTGGTGTCTGTCACCCTGTGGTGTCTGTCACCTTGTGGTGTCTGTCACCCTGTGGTGTCTGTCACCCTGTGGTGTCTGTCACCCTGTGGTGTCTGTCTCCCTGTGGTGTCTGTCTCCCTGTGGTGTGTGTCTCCCTGTGGTGTGTGTCTCCCTGTGGTGTGTGGCTCCCTGTGGTGTCTGTCTCCCTGTGGTGTCTGTCTCCCTGTGGTGTCTGTCTCACTGTGGGGTCTGTCAACCTGTGGTGTCTGTCACCCTGTGGTGTCTGTCACCCTGTGGTGTCTGTCTCCCTGTGGTGTCTGTCTCCCTGTGGTGTCTGTCTCCCTGTGGTGTCTGTCTCCCTGTGGTGTCTGTCTCCCTGTGGTGTCTGTCTCCCTGTGGTGTCTGTCTCCCTGTGGTGTCTGTCACCCTGTGGTGTCTGTCACCCTGTGGCGTCTGTCACCCTGTGGTGTGTGTTTATCTGTGGCGTCTGTCACCCTGCGATGTCTGTCTCCCTGTGGTGTGTGTCTCCCTTTGGTGTCTGTCACCTTGTGGTGTCTGTCACCCTGTGGTGTCTGTCACCCTTTGGTGTGGCGTCTGTCACCCTGTGGTGTGTGTTTATCTGTGGCGTCTGTCACCCTGTTGCGTCTGTCACCCTGTGGTGTCTGTCACCCTGAGGTGTCTGTCACCCTGTGGTGTCTGTCACCCTGTGGCGTCTGTCGCCCTGTGGCGTTTGTCATCCTGTGGTGTGTGTCTCCCTGTGGCGTCTGTCACCCTGTGGTGTGTGTCTGACTGTGGTGAGTGTCTGCCTGTGGTGTGTGTCTCCCTGTGGTCTCTCTCTCCCTGTGGTCTCTCTCTACCGGTGGTGTCTCTCTCCCTGTGGTGTCTCTCTCCCTGTGGTGTCTCTTTCCCTGTGGTGTCTCTTTCCCTGTGGTGTCTCTCTCCCTGTGGTGTCTCTCTACCTGTAGCGTCTGTCTCCCTGTGGTGTGTGTCTCCGTGTGGTGTGTGGCTCCCTGTGGTGTCTGTCTCCCTGTGGTATCTGTCTCACTCTGGTGTCTGTCTCACTGTGGTGTCTGTCTCACTGTGGTGTCTGTCTCACTGTGGTGTCTGTCTCCCTGTGGTGTCTGTCTCCCTGTGGTGTCTGTCTCCCTGTGGTGTCTGTCTCCCTGTGGTGTCTGTCTCCCTGTGGTGTCTGTCTCCCTGTGGTGTCTGTCACCCTGTGGTGTCTGTCTCCCTGTGGTGTCTGTCTCCCTGTGGTGTCTGTCTCCCTGTGGTGTCTGTCTCCCTGTTGTGTCTGTCTCCCTGTGGTGTCTGTCTCAATGTGGTGTCTGTCACCATATGGTGTCTGTCACCCTGTGGTGTGTGTCACCCTGTGGCGTGTGTCTTTCTGTGGTGTGTGTCTCCCTGTGGTATCTGTCACCCTGTGGTGTCTGTCACCCTGTGGTGTCTGTCACCCTTTGGTGTGGCGTCTGTCACCATGTTGTGCCTGTCTCACTGTGGTGTCTGTCACCCTGTGGTGTCTGTCACCCTTTGGTATGGCGTCTGTCACCATGTGTTGCCTGTCTCCCTGTGGTGTCTGTCACCCTGTGGTGTGTGTCTATCTGTGGTGTGTCATTCCCTGTAGTGCCTGTCACCCTGTGGTGTCTATCACCCTGTGGTGTGTGTCTATCTGTGGTGTGTCATTCCCTGTGGTGTGTGTCACCCTGTGGTGTCTGTGACCCTGTGGTGTCTGTCACCCTGTGGAGTCTGTCTCCCTGTGGAGTCTGTCTGCCTGTGGTGTCTGTCTCCATGTGGTGTGTGTCTCCCTGTGGCGTCTGTCTCCCTGTGGTGTCTGTCTCCATGTGGTGTCTGCCTCCCTGTGGTGTCTGTCACCCTGTGGTGTCTGTCTCCCTGAGGTGTGTGGCTCCCTGTGGTGTGTGGCTCCCTGTGGTGTCTGTCTCCCTGCGGTGTTTGTCTCCCTGTGGTGTCTGTCAACCTGTGGTGTCTGTCACCCTGTGGTGTCTGTCACCTTGTGGTGTCTGTCACCCTGTGGTGTCTGTCACCCTGTGGTGTCTGTCACCCTGTGGTGTCTGTCTCCCTGTGGTGTCTGTCTCCCTGTGGTGTGTGTCTCCCTGTGGTGTGTGTCTCCCTGTGGTGTGTGGCTCCCTGTGGTGTCTGTCTCCCTGTGGTGTCTGTCTCCCTGTGGTGTCTGTCTCACTGTGGGGTCTGTCAACCTGTGGTGTCTGTCACCCTGTGGTGTCTGTCACCCTGTGGTGTCTGTCTCCCTGTGGTGTCTGTCTCCCTGTGGTGTCTGTCTCCCTGTGGTGTCTGTCTCCCTGTGGTGTCTGTCTCCCTGTGGTGTCTGTCTCCCTGTGGTGTCTGTCTCCCTGTGGTGTCTGTCTCCCTGTGGTGTCTGTCACCCTGTGGTGTCTGTCACCCTGTGGTGTGGCGTCTGTCACCCTGTGGTGTGTGTTTATCTGTGGCGCCTGTCACCCTGCGATGTCTGTCTCCCTGTGGTGTGTGTCTCCCTTTGGTGTCTGTCACCTTGTGGTGTCTGTCACCCTGTGGTGTCTGTCACCCTGTGGTGTGGCGTCTGTCACCTTGTGGTGTGTGTTTATCTGTGGCGTCTGTCACCCTGCGATGTCTGTCTCCCTGTGGTGTGTGTCTCCCTTTGGTGTCTGTCACCTTGTGGTGTCTGTCACCCTGTGGTGTCTGTCACCCTTTGGTGTGGCGTCTGTCACCCTGTGGTGTGTGTTTATCTGTGGCGTCTGTCACCCTGTTGCGCCTGTCACCCTGTGGTGTCTGTCACCCTGAGGTGTCTGTCACCCTGTGGTGTCTGTCACCCTGTGGCGTCTGTCGCCCTGTGGCGTTTGTCATCCTGTGGTGTGTGTCTCCCTGTGGCGTCTGTCACCCTGTGGTGTGTGTCTGACTGTGGTGAGTGTCTGCCTGTGGTGTGTGTCTCCCTGTGGTCTCTCTCTCCCTGTGGTCTCTCTCTACCGGTGGTGTCTCTCTCCCTGTGGTGTCTCTCTCCCTGTGGTGTCTCTCTCCCTGTGGTGTCTCTTTCCCTGTGGTGTCTCTCTCCCTGTGGTGTCTCTCTACCTGTAGCGTCTGTCTCCCTGAGGCGTCTGTCTCTTTGTGGTGTGTGTCTCCCTGTGGTGTGTGTCTCCCTGTGGTCTCTCTCTCTCCCTGTGGTCTCTCTCTCCCTGTGGTGTCTCTCTCCTTGTGGTGTCTGTCACCCTGTGGTGTGTGTATCTGTGGTGTGTCATTCCCTGTGGTGTCTGTCACCCTGTGGTGTCTGTCACCCTGTGGTGTCTGTGACCCTGTGGTGTCTGTCACCCTGTGGAGTCTGTCTCCCTGTGGTGTCTGTCTCCCTGTGGTGTCTGTCTCCCTGTGATGTCTGTCTCCCTGTGGTGTCTGTCTCCCTGTGGTGTCTGTCTCCCTGTGGTGTGTGGCTCCCTGTGGTGTCTGTCTCCCTGTGGTGTCTGTCTCCCTGTGGTGTCTGTCTCCCTGTGGTGTCTGTCAACCTGTGGTGTCTGTCAACCTGTGGTGTCTGTCACCCTGTGGTGTCTGCCTCCCTGTGGTGTCTGCCTCCCTGTGGTGTCTGTCTCACTGTGGTGTCTGTCTCACTGTGGTATCTGTCAACCTGTGGTGTCTGTCTCCCTGTGGTGTCCGTTTCCTTGTAGTGTATGTCAACCTGTGGTGTCTGTCACCCTGCGATGTCTGTCTCCCTGTGGTGTGTGTCTCCCTTTGGTGTCTGTCACCTTGTGGTATCTGTCACCCTGTGGTGTCTGTCACCCTTTGGTGTGGCGTCTGTCACCCTGTGGTGTGTGTTTATCTGTGGCGTCTGTCACCCTGTGGCGTCTGTCACCCTGTGGTGTCTGTCACCTTGTGGTGTCTGTCACCTTGTGGTGTCTGTTACCCTGAGGTGTCTGTCACCCTGTGGTGTCTGTCACCCTGTGGCGTCTGTCACCCTGTGGCGTCTGTCATCCTGTGGTGTGTGTCTCCCTGTGGCGTCTGTCACCCTGTGGTGTCTGTCACACTGTGGTGTGTGTCTGACTGTGGTGAGTGTCTGCCTGTGGTGTGTGTCTCCCTGTGGTGTGTGTCTCCCTGTGGTCTCTCTCTCCCTGTGGTCTCTCTCTACCGGTGGTGTCTCTCTCCCTGTGGTGTCTCTCCCTGTGGTGTCTCTCTCCCTGTGGTGTCTCTCTCCCTGTGGTGTCTCTTTCCCTGTGGTGTCTCTCTCCCTGTGGTGTCTCTCTACCTGTAGCGTCTGTCTCCCTGTGGCGTCTGTCTCCCTGTGGTGTGTGTCTCCCTGTGGTGTGTGTCTCCCTGTGGTCTCTCTCTCTCCCTGTGGTCTCTCTCTCCCTGTGGTGTCTCTCTCCCTGTGGTGTCTCTCTCCCTGTGGTGTCTCTCTACCTATAGCGTCTGTCTCCCTGTGGCGTCTGTCTCCCTGTGGAGTGTGTCTCCTTGTGGTGTCTGTCACCCTGTGGTGTGTGTCTCCCTGTGGTCTCTCTCTCTCCCTGTGGTCTCTCTCTCCCTGTGGTGTCTCTCTCCCTGTGGTGTCTGTCACCCTGTGGTGTGTGTCTATCTGTGGTGTGTCATTCCCTGTGGTGTCTGTCACCCTGTGGTGTCTGTGACCCTGTGGTGTCTGTCACCCTGTGGTGTCTGTCACCCTGTGGAGTCTGTCTCCCTGTGGTGTCTGTCTCTCTGTGGTGTCTGTCTCCCTGTCGTGTGTGTCTCCCTGTGGCGTTTGTCTCCCTGTGGTGTCTGTCTCCATGTGGTGTCTGCCTCCCTGTGGTGTGTGGCTCCCTGTGGTGTCTGTCACCCTGTGGTGTCTGTCTCCCTGTGGTGTGTGCATGGCTCCCTGTGGTATCTGTCTCCCTGTGGTGTCTGTCTCCCTGTGGTGTTTGTCTCCCTGTGGTGTCTGTCAACCTGTGGTGTCTGTCACCCTGTGGTGTCTGTCACCCTGTGGTGTCTGTCTCCCTGTGGTGTCTGTCTCCCTGTGGTGTCTGTCTCCCTGTGGCGTCTGTCTCCCTGTGGTGTCTGTCTCCATGTGGTGTCTGCCTCCCTGTGGTGTGTGGCTCCCTGTGGTGTCTGTCACCCTGTGGTGTCTGTCTCCCTGTGGTGTGTGCATGGCTCCCTGTGGTGTCTGTCTCCCTGTGGTGTCTGTCTCCCTGTGGTGTTTGTCTCCCTGTGGTGTCTGTCAACCTGTGGTGTCTGTCTCCCTGTGGTGTCTGTCTCCCTGTGGTGTCTGTCTCCCTGTGGTGTCTGTCTCCCTGTGGTGTCTGTCTCCCTGTGGTGTCTGTCTCCCTGTGGTGTCTGTCTCCCTGTGGTGTCTGTCTCCCTGTGGTGTCTGTCAACCTGTGGTGTCTGTCAACCTGTGGTGTCTGTCTCCCTGTGGTGTCTGTCTCCCTGTGGTGTCTGTCTCCCTGTGGTGTCTGTCTCCCTGTGGTGTCTGTCTCCCTGTGGTGACTGTCTCCCTGTGGTGTCTGTCTCCCTGTGGTGTCTGTCTCAGTGTGGTGTCTGTCACCCTGTGGTGTCTGTCACCCTGTGGTGTCTGTCTCCCTGTGGTGTCTGTCTCCCTGTGGTGTCTGTCTCCCTGTGGTGTCTGTCTCCCTGTGGTGTCTGTCTCCCTGTGGTGTCTGTCTCCCTGTGGTGTCTGTCTCCATGTGGTCTCTCTCTCCTTGTGGTGTCTCTCTCCCTGTGGTGTCTCTCTACCTGTAGCGTCTGTCTCCCTGTGGTGTCTGTCACCCTGTGGCGTCTGTCTGCCTGTGGTGTCTGTCTCCCTGTGGCGTGTGTCTCCCTGTGGCGTGTGTCTCCCTGTGGTGTCTGTCTCCCTGTGGTGTCTGGCTCCATGTGGTTTCTGTCTCCCACGGTGTCTGTCAACCTGTGGTGTTTGTCACCCTGTGGTGTCTGTCACTCTGTGGTGTCTGTCTCCCTGTGGTGTCTGTCAACCTGTGGTGTGTGTCTCCCTGTGGTGTCTGTCTCCCTATGGTGTCTGTCACCCTGTGGTGTCTGTCACCATGTGGTTTCTGTCACCCTGTGGTGTGTGTCACAGTGTGGCGTGTGTCTATCTGTTGTGTATGTCTCCCTGTGGTATCTGTCACCCTGTGGTGTCTGTCACTCTGTGGTGTCTGTCACCCTTTGGTGTGGCGTCTGTCACCATGTGGTGCCTGTCTCCCTGTGGTGACTGTCACCCTGTGGTGTGTGTCTATCTGTGGTGAGTCATTCCCTGTGGTGTCTGTCACCCTGTGGTGTGTGTCTATCTGTGGTGTGTCATTCCCCGTGGTGTCTGTCTTCCTGTGGTGTCTGTGAACCTGTGGTGTCTGTCCCCCTGTGGTGTCTGTCTCCCTGTGGTGTCTGTCTCCCTGTGGTGTCTGTCTCCCTGTGGTGTCTGTCTCCCTGTGGTGTCTGTCTCCCTGTGGTGTCTGTCTCCCTGTGGTGTCTGTCTCCCTGTGGTGTCTGTCTCCCTGTGGTGTCTGTCTCCCTGTGGTGTCTGTCTCCATGTGGTCTCTCTCTCCTTGTGGTGTCTCTCTCCCTGTGGTGTCTCTCTACCTGTAGCGTCTGTCTCCCTGTGGTGTCTGTCACCCTGTGGCGTCTGTCTGCCTGTGGTGTCTGTCTCCCTGTGGCGTGTGTCTCCCTGTGGCGTGTGTCTCCCTGTGGTGTCTGTCTCCCTGTGGTGTCTGTCTCCCTGTGGTTTCTGTCTCCCAGCGGTGTCTGTCAACCTGTGGTGTTTGTCACCCTGTGGTGTCTGTCACTCTGTGGTGTCTGTCTCCCTGTGGTGTCTGTCAACCTGTGGTGTGTGTCTCCCTGTGGTGTCTGTCTCCCTATGGTGTCTGTCACCCTGTGGTGTCTGTCACCATGTGGTTTCTGTCACCCTGTGGTGTGTGTCCCCGTGTGGCGTGTGTCTATCTGTTGTGTATGTCTCCCTGTGGTATCTGTCACCCTGTGGTGTCTGTCACTCTGTGGTGTCTGTCACCCTTTGGTGTGGCGTCTGTCACCATGTGGTGCCTGTCTCCCTGTGGTGTCTGTCACCCTGTGGTGTGTGTCTATCTGTGGTGTGTCATTCCCTGTGGTGTCTGTCACCCTGTGGTGTGTGTCTATCTGTGGTGTGTCATTCCCCGTGGTGTCTGTCTTCCTAAGGTGTCTGTGAACATGTGGTGTCTGTCCCCCTGTGGTGTCTGTCTCCCTGTGGTGTCTGTCTCCCTGTGGTGTCTGTCTCCCTGTGGTGTCTGTCTCCCTGTGGTGTCTGTCTCCCTGTGGAGTCTGTCTCCCTGTGGTGTCTGTCTCCCTGTGGAGTCTGTCACCCTGTGGTGTCTGTCACCCTGTGGTGTCTGTCACCCTGTGGTGTCTGTCACCCTGTGGTGTCTGTCACCCTGTGGTGTCTGTCACCCTGTGGTGTCTGTCACCCTGTGGTGTCTGTCACCCTGTGGTGTCTGTCACCCTGTGGTGAGTGTCTCCCTGTGGTGAGTGTCTCTCTGTGGTGTGTGTCTCCCTGTGGTGTGTGTCTCCCTTTGGTGTCTGTCACCTTGTGGTGTCTGTCACCCTGTGGTGTCTGTCACCCTTTGGTGTTGCGTCTGTCACCCTGTGGTGTGTGTTTATCTGTGGCGTCTGTCACCCTGTGGCGTCTGTCACCCTGTGGTGTCTGTCACCTTGTGGTGTCTGTCACCTTGTGGTGTCTATCACCCTGTGGTGTCTGTCACCCTGTGGTGTCTGTCACCCTGTGGCGTCTGTCATCCTGTGGTGTGTGTCTCCCTGTGGCGTCTGTCACCCTGTGGTGTCTGTCACCCTGTGGTGTGTGTCTCCGTGTGGTGTCTGTTACCCTGTGGTGTCTGTCACCCTGTGGTGTCTGTCACCCTGTGGTGTCTGTCACCCCTGTGGTGTCTGTCTGACTGTGGTGAGTGTCTCCCTGTGGTCTCTCTCTCCCTGTGGTGTCTCTCTCCCTGTGGTGTCTCTCTCCCTGTGGTGTCTCTCTCCCTGTGGTGTCTCTCTCCCTGTGGTGTCTCTCCCCCTGTGGAGTCTCTCTCCCTGTGGTGTCTCTCTCCCTGTGGTGTCTCTCTCCCTGTGGTGTCTCTCTCCCTGTGGTGTCTCTCTCCCTGTGGTGTCTCTCTCCCTGTGGTGTCTCTTTCCCTGTGGTGTCTCTCTCCCTGTGGTGTCTCTCTCCCTGTGGTGTCTCTCTCCCTGTAGCGTCTGTCTCCCTGTAGCGTCTGTCTCCCTGTGGTCTCTCTCTCTCCCTGTGGTGTCTCTCTCCTTGTGGTGTCTCTCTCCCTGTGGTGTCTCTCTACCTGTAGCGTCTGTCTCTCTGTGGTGTCTGTCACCCTGTGGCGTCTGTCTCCCTGTGGTGTCTGTCTCCCTGTAGCGTGTGTCTCCCTGTGGCGTGTGTCTCCCTGTGGTGTCTGTCTCCCTGTGGTGTCTGTCTTCCTGTGGTGTCTGTCTCCCTGTGGTGTTTGTCTCCCAGCGGTGTCTGTCAACCTGTGGTGTTTGTCACCCTGTGGTGTCTGTCACCCTGTGGCGTCTGTCACCCTGTGGTGTCTGCCAACCTGTGGTGTGTGTCTACCTGTGGTTTCTGTCTCCCTATGGTGTCTGTCACCCTGTGGTGTCTGTCACCATGTGGTGTCTGTCACCCTGTGGTGTGTGTCACCCAGTGGCGTGTGTCTATCTGTGGTGTATGTCTCCCTGTGGTATCTGTCACCCTGTGGTGTCTGTCACCCTATGGTGTCTGTCACCCTTTGGTGTGGCGTCCGTCACCATGTGGTGCCTGTCTCCCTGTTGTGTCTGTCACCCTGTGGTGTCTGTCACCCTTTGGTGTGGCGTCTGTCACCATATGGTGCCAGTCTCCCTGTGGTGTCTGTCACCCTGTGGTGTGTGTCTATCTGTGGTGTCTGTCTCCCTGTGGTGTCTGTCACCCTGTGGTGTGTGTCTATCTGTGGTGTGTTATTCCCTGTGGTGTCTGTCACCCTGTGGTGTGTGTCTATCTGTGGTGTGTCATTCCCTGTGGTGTCTGTCTCCCTATGGTGTCTGTAAACCTGTGGTGTGTCATTCCCTGTGGTGTCTGTCTCCCTGTGGTGTCTGTCACCCTGTGGTGTCTGTCACCCTGTGGCGTCTGTCACCCTGTGGTGTCTGCCAACCTGTGGTGTATGTCTCCCTGTGGTGTCTGTCACCCTGTGGTGTCTGTGACCCTGTGGAGTCTGTCTCCCTGTGGTGTCTGTCTCCCTGTGGCGTCTGTTCCCCAGCGGTGTCTGTCAACCTGTGGTGTCTGTCACCCTGTGGTGTCTGTCACCCTGTGGTGTCTGTCACCCTGTGGTGTCTGTCACCCTGTGGTGTCTGTCACCCTGTGGTGTCTGTCTCCCTGTGGTGTCTGTCTCCCTGTGGTGTCTGTCTCCCTGTGGTGTCTGTCTCCCTGTGGTGTCTGTCTCCCTGTGGTGTCTGTCTCCCTGTGGCGTGTCTCCCCCTGTGGTGTCTGTCTCCCTGTGGTGTCTGTCTCTCTGTGGTGTCTGTCTCTCTGTGATGTTTGTCTCCTTGTGGTTTCTGTCACCCTGTGGTGTCTGTCTCCCTGTGGTGTTTGTCTTCTTGTGGTGTCTGTCACCCTGTGGTGTCTGTCACCCTGTGGTGTCTGTCACCATGTGGTGTCTGTCACCCTGTGGTGTCTGTCACCCTGTGGTGTCTGTCACCCTGTGGTGTCTGTCACCCTGTGGTGTCTGTCACCCTGTGGTGTCTGTCACCCTGTGGCGTCTGTCACCATGTGGTGTCTGTCACCCTGTGGTGTGTGTCACCCTGTGGCGTGTGTCTATCTGTGGTGTGTGTCTCCCTGTGGTATCTGTCACCCTGTGGTGTCTGTCACCCTGTGGTGTCTGTCACCCTTTGGTGTGGCGTCTGTCACCATGTGGTGCCTGTGTCCCTGTGGTGTCTGTCACCCTGTGGTGTGTGTCTATCTGTGGTGTGTCATTCCCTGTGGTGTCTGTCACCCTGTAGTGTCTGTCACCCTGTGGTGTGTGTATATCTGTGGTGTGTCATTCCCTGTGGTGTCTGTCTCCCTGTGGTGTCTGTCACCCTGTGGTGTCTGTGACCCTGTGGAGTCTGTCTCCCTGTGGTGTCTGTCTCCCTGTGGTGTCTGTTTCCCTGTGGTGTGTGTCTCCCTGTGGCGTCTGTCTACCTGTGGTGTCTGTCACCCTGTGGTGTCTGTGACTCTGTGGTGTCTGTCACCCTGTGGAGTCTGTCTCCCTGTGGTGTCTGTCTCCCTGTGGTGTCTGTCTCCCTGTGGTGTGTGTCTCCCTGTGGTGTCTGTCTCCATGTGGTGTCTGCCTCCCTGTGGTGTGTGTCTCCCTGTGGCGTCTGTCTACCTGTGGTGTCTGTTACCCTGTGGTGTCTGTCACCCTGTGGTGTCTGTGACTCTGTGGTGTCTGTCACCCTGTGGAGTCTGTCTCCCTGTGGTGTCTGTCTCCCTGTGGTGTCTGTCTCCCTGTGGTGTGTGTCTCCCTGTGGTGTCTGCCTCCCTGTGGTGTCTGCCTCCCTGTGGTGTGTGGCTCCCTGTGGTGTCTGTCTCCCTGTGGTGTGTGGCTTCCTGTGGTGTCTGTCTCCCTGTGGTGTCTGTCTCCCTGTGGTGTCTGTCAACCTGTGGTGTCTGTCTCCCTGTGTTGTCTGTCTCCCTGTGGTGTCTGTCTCCCTGCGGTGTCTGTCTCCCTGCGGTGTCTGTCTCCCTGCGGTGTCTGTCTCCCTGCGATGTCTGTCTCCCTGCGGTGTCTGTCTCCCTGCGGTGTCTGTCTCCCTGCGGTGTCTGTCTCCCTGCGGAGTCTGTCTCCCTGCGGAGTCTGTCTCCCTGCGGTGTCTGTCTCCCTGTGGTGTCTGTCTCCCTGCGGTGTCTGTCTCCCTGTGGTGTCTGTCTCCCTGTGGTGTCTGTCTCCCTGTGGTGTCTGTCTCCGTGTGGTGTCTGTCTCCCTGTGGTGTCTGTCTCCCTGTGGTGTCTGTCACCCTGTGGTGTCCGTCACCCTGGTGTGTCTGTCACCCTGTGGTGTCTGTCACCCTGTGGTGTCTGTCACCCTGTGGTGTCTGTCACCCTGTGGTGTCTGTCACCCTGTGGTGTCTGTCACCCTGTGGTGTCTGTCACCCTGTGGTGTCTGTCACCCTGTGGTGTCTGTCACCCTGTGGTGTCTGTCTCCCTGTGGTGTCTGTCACCCTGTGGTGTCTGTCACCCTGTGGTGTCTGTCTCCCTGTGGTGTCTGTCTCCCTGTGGTGTCTGTCTCCCTGTGGTGTCTGTCTCCCTGTGGTGTCTGTCACCCTGTGGCGTCTGTCTCCCTGTGGTGTCTGTCACCCTGTGGTGTCTGTCACCCTGTGGTGTCTGTCACCCTGTGGTGTCTGTCTGCCTGTGGTGTCTGTCTCCCTGTGGTGTCTGTCTCCCTGTGGTGTCTGTCTCCCTGTGGTGTCTGTCAGCTGTGGTGTCTGTCACCCTGTGGTGTCTGTCACCCTGTGGCGTGTGTCACCCTGTGGCGTGTGTCTCCCTGTTGCGTGTGTCTCCCTGTGGTGTCTGTCTCCCTGTGGTGTCTGTCACCCTGTGGTGTCTGTCACCATGTGGTGTCTGTCACCCTGTGGTGTGTGTCACCCTGTGGCGTGTGTCTATCTGTGGTGTGTGTCTCCCTGTGGTATCTGTCACCCTGTGGTATCTGTCACCCTGTGGTGTCTGTCACCCTTTGGTGTGGCGTCTGTCACCATGTGATGCCTGTCTCCCTGTGGTGTCTGTCACCCTGTGGTGTGTGTGTATCTGTGGTGTGTCATTCCCTGTGGTGTCTGTCACCCTGTGGTGTCTGTCACCCTGTGGTGTGTGTATATCTGTGGTGTGTCATTCCCTGTGGTGTCTGTCACCCTGTGGTGTCTGTCACCCTGTGGTGTCTGTGACCCTGTGGTGTCTGTCACCCTGTGGAGTCTGTCTCCCTGTGGTGTCTGTCTCCCTGTGGTGTCTGTCTCCCTGTGGCGTCTGTCTCCCTGTGGAGTCTGTCTCCCTGTGGTGTCTGTCTCCCTGTGGCGTCTGTCTCCCTGTGGTGTTTGTCACCCTGTGGTGTCTGTCACCCTGTGGTGTCTGTGACTCTGTGGTGTCTGTCACCCTGTGGAGTCTGTCTCCCTGTGGTGTCTGTCTCCTTGTGGTGTGTGTCTCCCTGTGGGGTCTGTCTCCCTGTGGTTCCATGTGGTGTCTGTCTCCCTGTGGTGTCTGTCTCCCTGTGGTGTCTGTCTCCCTGTGGTGTCTGTCTCCCTGTGGTGTCTGTCTCCCTGTGGTGTCTGTCTTCCTGTGGTGTCTGTCTCCCTGTGGTGTCTGTCTCCCTGTGGTGTCTGTCTCCCTGTGGTGTCTGTCTCCCTGTGGTGTCTGTCTCCCTGTGGTGTCTGTCACCCTGTGGTGTCTGTCACCCTGTGGTGTCTGTCACCCTGTGGTGTCTGTCACCCTGTGGTGTCTGTCACCCTGTGGTGTCTGTCACCCTGTGGTGTCTGTCACCCTGTGGTGTCTGTCACCCTGTGGTGTGTGTCTGCCTGTGGTGTGTGTCTCCCTGTGGTGTCTGTCTCCCTGCGATGTCTGTCTCCCTGCGATGTCTGTCTCCCTGTGGTGTGTGTCTCCCTGCGATGTCTGTCTCCCTGTGGTGTGTGTCTCCCTTTGGTGTCTGTCACCTTGTTGTGTCTGTCACCCTGCGGTGTCTGTCACCCTTTGGTGTGGCGTCTGTCACCCTGTGGTGTGTGTTTATCTGTGGCGTCTGTCACCCTGTGGTGTCTGTCACCTTGTGGTGTCTGTCACCCTGTGGTGTCTGTCACCCTGTGGTGTCTGTCACCCTGTGGTGTCTGTCACCCTGTGGTGTCTGTCACCCTGTGGCGTCTGTCACCCTGTGGCATCTGTCTCCCTGTGGTGTCTGTCTCCCTGTAGCGTGTGTCTCCCTGTGGTGTCTGTCTCGCTGTGGTGTCTGTCTCCCTGTGGTGTCTGTCTGCCTGTGGTGTCTGTCTCCTTGTGGTGTCTGTCTCCCTGTGGTGTCTGTCTCCCTGTGGTGTCTGTCTCCCTGTGGTGTCTGTCTCCCTGTGGTGTCTGTCACCCTGTGGCGTCTGTCTCCCTGTGGTGTCTGTCTCCCTGTGGTGTGTGTCTCCCTGCGATGTCTGTCTCCCTGTGGTGTCTGTCTCTCTGTGGTGTCTGTCTCCCTGTGGTGTCTGTCTGCCTGTGGTGTCTGTCTCCTTGTGGTGTCTGTCTCCCTGTGGTGTCTGTCTCCCTGTGGTGTCTGTCTCCCTGTGGTGCCTGTCACCCTGTGGTGTCTGTCTCCCTGTGGTGTCTGTCACCCTGTGGTGTCTGTCTCCCTGTGGCGTCTGTCTCCCTGTGGCGTCTGTCTCCCTGTGGTGTCTGTCTCCCTGTGGTGAATGTCTCCCTGTGGTGTCTGTCTCCCTGTGGTGTCTGTCAACCTGTGGTGTCTGTCACCCTGTGGTGTCTGTCTCCCTGTGGTGTCTGTCAACCAGTGGTGTGTGTCTCCCTATGGTGTCTGTCACCCTGTGGTGTCTGTCACCATGTGGTGTCTGTCACCATGTGGTGTCTGTCACCCTGTGGTGTGTGTCACCCTGTGACGTGTGTCTATCTGTGGTGTGTGTCTCCCTGTGGTATCTGTCACCCTGTGGTGTCTGTCACCCTGTGGTCTCTGTCACCCTTTGGTGTGGCGTCTGTCACCATGTGGTGCCTGTCTCCCTGTGGTGTCTGTCACCCTGTGGTGTGTGTCTATCTGTGGTGAGTCATTCCCTGTGGTGTATGTCACCCTGTGGTGTCTGTCACCCTGTGGTGTGTGTATATCTGTGGTGTGTCATTCCCTGTGGTGTCTGTCACCCTGTGGTGTCTGTGACCCTGTGGTGTCTGTGACCCTGTGGTGTCTGTCACCCTGTGGATTCTGTCTCCCTGTGGTGTGTGTCTCCCTGTGGTGTGTGTCTCCCTGTGGTGTCTTCCTCCCTGTGGTGTGTGGCTCCCTGTGGTGTCTGTCTCCCTGTGGTGTCTGTCACCCTGTGGTGTCTGTGACTCTGTGGTGTCTGTCACCCTGTGGTGTCTGTCACCCTGTGGTGTCTGTCTCCCTGTGGTGTCTGTCACCCTGTGGTGTCTGTGACTCTGTGGTGTCTGTCACCCTGTGGTGTCTGTCACCCTGTGGTGTCTGTCACCCTGTGGAGTCTGTCTCCCTGTGGTGTCTGTCTCCCTGTGGTGTCTGTCTCCCTGTGGTGTCTGTCTCCCTGTGGTGTCTGTCTCCCTGTGGTGTCTGTCTCCCTGTGGTGTCTGTCTCCCTGTGGTGTCTGTCTCCCTGTGGTGTCTGTCTCCCTGTGGTGTCTGTCTCCCTGTGGTGTCTGTCTCCCTGTGGTGTCTGTCTCCCTGTGGTGTCTGTCTCCCTGCGGTGTCTGTCTCCCTGCGGTGTCTGTCTCCCTTCGGTGTCTGTCTCCCTGCGGTGTCTGTCTCCCTGCGGTGTCTGTCTCCCTGCGGTGTCTGTCTCCCTGCGGTGTCTGTCTCCCTGCGGTGTCTGTCTCCCTGCGGTGTCTGTCTCCCTGCGGTGTCTGTCTCCCTGCGGTGTCTGTCTCCCTGTGGTGTCTGTCTCCCTGTGGTATCTGTCTCCCTGTGGTGTCTGTCTCCCTGTGGTGTCTGTCTCCCTGTGGTGTCTGTCTCCCTGTGGTGTCTGTCTCCCTGTGGTGTCTGTCTCCCTGTTGTGTCTGTCACCCTGTGGTGTCTGTCACCCTGTGGTGTCTGTCACCCTGTGGTGTCTGTCACCCTGTGGTCTCTGTCTCCCTGTGGTGTCTGTCTCCCTGTGGTGACTGTCTCCCTGTGGTGTCTGTCTCCCTGTGGTGTCTGTCTCCCTGTGGTGTCTGTCACCCTGTGGTGTCTGTCACCCTGTGGTGTCTGTCACCCTGTGGTGTCTGTCACCCTGTGGTGTCTGTCACCCTGTGGTGTCTGTCACCCTGTGGTGTCTGTCTCCCTGTGGTGTCTGTCACCCTGTGGTGTCTGTCACCCTGTGGTGTGTGTCTGCCTGTGGTGTGTGTCTCCCTGTGGTGTCTGTCTCCCTGCGATGTCTGTCTCCCTGCGACGTCTGTCTCCCTGCGATGTCTGTCTCCCTGTGGTGTGTGTCTCCCTGCGATGTCTGTCTCCCTGTGGTGTGTGTCTCCCTTTGGTGTCTGTCACCTTGTGGTGTCTGTCACCCTGTGGTGTCTGTCACCCTTTGGTGTGGCGTCTGTCACCCTGTGGTGTGTGTTTATCTGTGGCGTCTGTCACCCTGTGGTGTCTGTCACCTTGTGGTGTCTGTCACCCTGTGGTGTCTGTCACCTTGTGGTGTCTGTCACCTTGTGGTGTCTGTCACCCTGTGGTGTCTGTCACCCTGTGGTGTCTGTCACCCTGTGGCGTCTGTCTCCCTGTGGCGTGTGTCTCCCTGTGGTGTCTCTCTCCCTGTGGTGTCTGTCTCCCTGTGGTGTCTGTCTCCCTGTGGTGTCTGTCTCCCTGTGGTGTCTGTCTCCCTGTGGTGTCTGTCTCCCTGTGGTGTCTGTCACCCTGTGGTGTCTGTCTCCCTGTGGTGTCTGTCTCCCTGTGGTGTCTGTCTCCCTGTGGTGTTTGTCTCCCTGTGGTGTCTGTCACCCTGTGGCGTCTGTCTCCCTGTGGCGTCTGTCTCCTTGTGGTGTGTGTCTCCCTGCGATGTCTGTCTCCCTGTGGTGTCTGTCTCTCTGTGGTCTCTGTCTCCTTGTGGTGTCTGTCACCCTGTGGTGTCTGTCTCCCTGTGGTGTTTGTCTCCCTGTGGTGTCTGTCACCCTGTGGCGTCTGTCTCCCTGTGGTGTCTGTCTCCCTGTGGTGTCTGTCTCCCTGTGGTGTCTGTCTCCCTGTGGCGTCTGTTTCCTAGCGGTGTCTGTCAACCTGTGGTGTTTGTCACCCTGTGGTGTCTGACTCCCTGTGGTGTCTGTCAACCAGTGGTGTGTGTCTCCCTGTGGTGTCTGTCTCCCTGTGGTGTCTGTCACCCTGTGGTGTCTGTCACCATGTGGTGTCTGTCACCATGTGGTGTCTGTCACCATGTGGTGTCTGTCACCATGTGGTGTCTGTCACCCTGTGGCGTGTGTCTATCTGTGGTGTGTGTCTCCCTGTGGTATCTGTCACCCTGTGGTGTCTGTCACCCTGTGGTGTCTGTCACCCTTTGGTGTGGCGTCTGTCACCATGTAGTGCCTGTCTCCCTGTGGTGTCTGTCATCCTGTGGTGTGTGTCTATCTGTGGTGTGTCATTCCCTGTGGTGTCTGTCACCCTGTGGTGTCTGTCACCCTGTGGTGTGTGTATATCTGTGGTGTGTCATTCCCTGTGGTGTCTGTCACCCTGTGGTGTCTGTCACCCTGTGGTGTCTGTCACCCTGTGGTGTCTGTCACCCTGTGGATTCTGTCTCCCTGTGGTGTCTGTCTCCCTGTGGTGTCTGTCTCCCTGTGGTGTTTGTCTCCCTGTGGCGTCTGTCTCCCTGTGGCGTCTGTCACCCTGTGGCGTCTGTGACTCTGTGGTGTCTGTCACCCTGGGGTGTCTGTCTCCCTGTGGTGTGTGTCTCCCTGTGGTGTCTGTCTCCATGTGGTGTCTGCCTCCCTGTGGTGTGTGGCTCCCTGTGGTGTCTGTCACCCTGTGGTGTCTGTCTCCCTGTGGTGTCTGTCTCCCTGTGGTGTCTGTCTCCCTGTGATGTCTGTCTCCCTGTGGTGTCTGTCTCCCTGTGGTGTCTGTCTCCCTGTGGTGTCTGTCTCCCTGTGGTGTCTGTCTCCCTTTGGTGTCTGTCTCCCTGTGGTGTCTGTCTCCCTGTGGTGTCTGTCTCCCTGTGGTGTCTGTCTCCCTGTGGTGTCTGTCTCCCTGTGGTGTCTGTCTCCCTGTGGTGTCTGTCTCGCTGTGGTGTCTGTCTCCCTGTGGTGTCTGTCTCCCTGTGGTGTCTGTCTCCCTGTGGTGTCTGTCTCCCTGTGGTGTCTGTCTCCCTGTGGTGTCTGTCTCCCTGTGGTGTCTGTCTCCCTGTGGTGTCTGTCTCCCTGTGGTGTCTTTCTCCCTGTGGTGTCTGTCTCCCTGTGGTGTCTGTCTCCCTGTGGTGTCTGTCTCCCTGTGGTGTCTGTCTCCCTGTGGTGTCTGTCTCCCTGTGGTGTCTGTCTCCCTGTGGTGTCTGTCTCCCTGTGGTGTCTGTCTCCCTGTGGTGTCTGTCTCCCTGTGGTGTCTGTCTCCCTGCGATGTCTGTCTGCCTGTGGTGTGTGTCTCCCTGCGATGTCTGTCTCCCTGTGGTGTGTGTCTCCCTTTGGTGTCTGTCACCTTGTGGTGTCTGTCACCCTTTGGTGTGGCGTCTGTCACCCTGTGGTGTGTGTTTATCTGTGGCGTCTGTCACCCTGTGGTGTCTGTCACCTTGTGGTGTCTGTCACCCTGTGGTGTCTGTCACCCTGTGGTGTCTGTCACCCTGTGGTGTCTGTCACCCTGTGGCGTCTGTCATCCTGTGGTGTGTGTCTCCCTGTGGCGTCTGTCACCCTGTGGTGTCTGTCACCCTGTGGAGTGTGTCTGACTGTGGTGAGTATCTGCCTGTGGTGTGTGTCTCCCTGTGGTCTCTCTCTCCCTGTGGTCTCTCTCTCCCTGTGGTGTCTCTCTCCATGTGGTGTCTGCCTCCCTGTGGTGTGTGGTTCCCTGTGGTGTCTGTCACCCTGTGGTGTCTGTGACTCTGTGGTGTCTGTCACCCTGTGGTGTCTGTGACTATGTGGTGTCTGTCACCCTGTGGAGTATGTCTCCCTGTGGTGTGTGGCTTCCTGTGGTGTCTGTCTCCCTGTGGTGTCTGTCTCCCTGTGGTGTCTGTCAACCTGTGGTGTCTGTCACCCTGTGGTGTCTGTCTCCCTGTGGTGTGTGGATCCCTGTGGTGTCTGTCTCCCTGTGGTGTCTGTCTCCCTGTGGTGTCTGTCTCCCTGTGGTGTCTGTCTCCCTGTGGTGTCTGTCTCCCTGTGGTGTCTGTCTCCCTGTGGTGTCTGTCTCCCTGTGGTGTCTGTCTCCCTGTGGTGTCTGTCTCCCTGTGGTGTCTGTCTCCCTGTGGTGTCTGTCTCCCTGTGGTGTCTGTCTCCCTGTGGTGTCTGTCTCCCTGTGGTGTCTGTCTCCCTGTGGTGTCTGTCTCCCTGTGGTGTCTGTCTCCCTGTGGTGTCTGTCTCCCTGTGGTGTCTGTCTCCCTGTGGTGTCTGTCTCCCTGTGGTGTCTGTCTCCCTGTGGTGTCTGTCTCCCTGTGGTGTCTGTCTCCCTGTGGTGTCTGTCTCCCTGTGATGTCTGTCTCCCTGTGGTGTCTGTCTCCCTGTGGTGTCTGTCTCCCTGTGGTGTCTGTCTCCCTGTGGTGTCTGTCTCCCTGTGGTGTCTGTCTCCCTGTGGTGTCTGTCTCCCTGTGGTGTCTGTCTCCCTGTGGTGTCTGTCTCCCTGTGGTGTCTGTCTCCCTGTGGTGTCTGTCTCCCTGTGGTGTCTGTCTCCCTGTGGTGTCTGTCTCCCTGTGGTGTCTGTCTCCCTGTGGTGTCTGTCTCCCTGTGGTGTCTGTCTCCCTGTGGTGTCTGTCTCCCTGTGGTGTCTGTCTCCCTGTGGTGTCTGTCTCCCTGTGGTGTCTGTCTCCCTGTGGTGTCTGTCTCCGTGTGGTGTCTGTCTCCCTGTGGTGTCTGTCTCCCTGTGGTGTCTGTCTCCCTGTGGTGTCTGTCTCCCTGCGATGTCTGTCTCCCTGTGGTGTCTGTCTCCCTGTGGAGTCTCTCTCCCTGTGGTGTCTCTCTCCCTGTGGTGTCTCTCTCCCTGTGGTGTCTCTCTCCCTGTGGTGTCTCTCTCCCTGTGGTGTCTCTCTCCCTGTGGTGTCTCTTTCCCTGTGGTGTCTCTCTCCCTGTGGTGTCTCTCTCCCTGTGGTGTCTCTCTCCCTGTAGCGTCTGTCTCCCTGTGGCGTCTGTCTCCCTGTGGTCTCTCTCTCTCCCTGTGGTGTCTCTCTCCTTGTGGTGTCTGTCACCCTGTGGCGTCTGTCTCCCTGTGGTGTCTGTCTCCCTGTAGCGTGTGTCTCCCTGTGGCGTGTGTCTCCCTGTGGTGTCTGTCTCCCTGTGGTGTCTGTCTTCCTGTGGTGTCTGTCTCCCTGTGGTGTTTGTCTCCCAGCGGTGTCTGTCAACCTGTGGTGTTTGTCACCCTGTGGTGTCTGTCACCCTGTGGCGTCTGTCACCCTGTGGTGTCTGCCAACCTGTGGTGTGTGTCTACCTGTGGTTTCTGTCTCCCTATGGTGTCTGTCACCCTGTGGTGTCTGTCACCATGTGGTGTCTGTCACCCTGTGGTGTGTGTCACCATGTGGTGTGTGTCACCCTGTGGTGTGTGTCACCCTGTGGCGTGTGTCTATCTGTGGTGTATGTCTCCCTGTGGTATCTGTCACCCTGTGGTGTCTGTCACCCTATGGTGTCTGTCACCCTTTGGTGTGGCGTCCGTCACCATGTGGTGCCTGTCTCCCTGTTGTGTCTGTCACCCTGTGGTGTCTGTCACCCTTTGGTGTGGCGTCTGTCACCATATGGTGCCAGTCTCCCTGTGGTGTCTGTCACCCTGTGGTGTGTGTCTATCTGTGGTGTCTGTCTCCCTGTGGTGTCTGTCACCCTGTGGTGTGTGTCTATCTGTGGTGTGTTATTCCCTGTGGTGTCTGTCACCCTGTGGTGTGTGTCTATCTGTGGTGTGTCATTCCCTGTGGTGTCTGTCTCCCTGTGGTGTCTGTAAACCTGTGGTGTGTCATTCCCTGTGGTGTCTGTCTCCCTGTGGTGTCTGTCACCCTGTGGTGTCTGTCACCCTGTGGCGTCTGTCACCCTGTGGTGTCTGCCAACCTGTGGTGTGTGTCTCCCTGTGGTGTCTGTCACCCTGTGGTGTCTGTGACCCTGTGGAGTCTGTCTCCCTGTGGTGTCTGTCTCCCTGTGGCGTCTGTTCCCCAGCGGTGTCTGTCAACCTGTGGTGTCTGTCACCCTGTGGTGTCTGTCACCCTGTGGTGTCTGTCACCCTGTGGTGTCTGTCACCCTGTGGTGTCTGTCACCCTGTGGTGTCTGTCTCCCTGTGGTGTCTGTCTCCCTGTGGTGTCTGTCTCCCTGTGGTGTCTGTCTCCCTGTGGTGTCTGTCTCCCTGTGGTGTCTGTCTCCCTGTGGCGTGTCTCCCCCTGTGGTGTCTGTCTCCCTGTGGTGTCTGTCTCCCTGTGGTGTCTGTCTCTCTGTGGTGTTTGTCTCCTTGTGGTGTCTGTCACCCTGTGGTGTCTGTCTCCCTGTGGTGTTTGTCTTCTTGTGGTGTCTGTCACCCTGTGGTGTCTGTCACCCTGTGGTGTCTGTCACCATGTGGTGTCTGTCACCCTGTGGTGTCTGTCACCCTGTGGTGTCTGTCACCCTGTGGTGTCTGTCACCCTGTGGTGTCTGTCACCCTGTGGTGTCTGTCACCCTGTGGTGTCTGTCACCATGTGGTGTCTGTCACCCTGTGGTGTGTGTCACCCTGTGGCGTGTGTCTATCTGTGGTGTGTGTCTCCCTGTGGTATCTGTCACCTTGTGGTGTCTGTCACCCTGTGGTGTCTGTCACCCTTTGGTGTGGCGTCTGTCACCATGTGGTGCCTGTGTCCCTGTGGTGTCTGTCACCCTGTGGTGTGTGTCTATCTGTGGTGTGTCATTCCCTGTGGTGTCTGTCACCCTGTAGTGTCTGTCACCCTGTGGTGTGTGTATATCTGTGGTGTGTCATTCCCTGTGGTGTCTGTCTCCCTGTGGTGTCTGTCACCCTGTGGTGTCTGTGACCCTGTGGAGTCTGTCTCCCTGTGGTGTCTGTCTCCCTGTGGTGTCTGTTTCCCTGTGGTGTGTGTCTCCCTGTGGCGTCTGTCTACCTGTGGTGTCTGTCACCCTGTGGTGTCTGTGACTCTGTGGTGTCTGTCACCCTGTGGAGTCTGTCTCCCTGTGGTGTCTGTCTCCCTGTGGTGTCTGTCTCCCTGTGGTGTGTGTCTCCCTGTGGTGTCTGTCTCCATGTGGTGTCTGCCTCCCTGTGGTGTGTGTCTCCCTGTGGCGTCTGTCTACCTGTGGTGTCTGTTACCCTGTGGTGTCTGTCACCCTGTGGTGTCTGTGACTCTGTGGTGTCTGTCACCCTGTGGAGTCTGTCTCCCTGTGGTGTCTGTCTCCCTGTGGTGTCTGTCTCCCTGTGGTGTGTGTCTCCCTGTGGTGTCTGCCTCCCTGTGGTGTCTGCCTCCCTGTGGTGTGTGGCTCCCTGTGGTGTCTGTCTCCCTGTGGTGTGTGGCTTCCTGTGGTGTCTGTCTCCCTGTGGTGTCTGTCTCCCTGTGGTGTCTGTCACCCTGTGGTGTCTGTCTCCCTGTGTTGTCTGTCTCCCTGTGGTGTCTGTCTCCCTGCGGTGTCTGTCTCCCTGCGGTGTCTGTCTCCCTGCGGTGTCTGTCTCCCTGCGATGTCTGTCTCCCTGCGGTGTCTGTCTCCCTGCGGTGTCTGTCTCCCTGCGGTGTCTGTCTCCCTGCGGTGTCTGTCTCCCTGCGGAGTCTGTCTCCCTGCGGTGTCTGTCTCCCTGTGGTGTCTGTCTCCCTGCGGTGTCTGTCAGCTGTGGTGTCTGTCACCCTGTGGTGTCTGTCACCCTGTGGCGTGTGTCACCCTGTGGCGTGTGTCTCCCTGTTGCGTGTGTCTCCCTGTGGTGTCTGTCTCCCTGTGGTGTCTGTCTCCCTGTGGTGTCTGTCTCCCTGTGGTGTCTGTCTCCCTGTGGTGTCTGTCTCCTTGTGGTGTCTGTCTCCCTGTGGTATCTGTCTCCCTGTGGTGTCTGTCTCCCTGTGGTGTCTGTCTCCCTGTGGTGTCTGTCTCCCTGTGGTGTCTGTCTCCCTGTGGTGTCTGTCTCCCTGTTGTGTTTGTCTCCCTGTGGTGTCTGTCACCCTGTGGCGTCTGTCTCCCTGTGGTGTCCGTCTCCCTGTGGCGTGTGTCTCCCTCTGGTGTCTGTCTCCCTGTGGTGTCTGTCTCTCTGTGGTGTATGTCTCCTTGTGGTGTCTGTCACCCTGTGGTGTCTGTCTCCCTGTGATGTTTGTCTCCCTGTGGTGTCTGTCACCCTGTGGCGGCTGTCTCCCTGTGGCGTCTGTCTCCCTGTGGTGTCTGTCTCCCTGTGGTGTCTGTCTCCCTGTGGTGTCTGTCTCCCTGTGGTGTCTGTCTCCCTGTGGTGTCTGTCTCCCTGTGGTGTCTGTCTCCCTGTGGCGTCTGTTTTCCAGCAGTGTCTGTCAACCTGTGGTGTCTGTCACCCTGTGGTGTCTGTCTCCCTGTGGTGTCTGTCAACCAGTGGTGTGTGTCTCCCTGTGGTGTCTGTCTCCCTACGGTGTCTGTCACCCTGTGGTGTCTGTCACCATGTGGTGTCTGTCACCCTGTGGTGTGTGTCACCCTGTGGCGTGTGTCTATCTGTGGTGTGTGTCTCCCTGTGGTATCTGTCACCCTGTGGTGTCTGTCACCCTGTGGTGTCTGTCACCCTTTGGTGTGGCGTCTGTCACCATGTGATGCCTGTCTCCCTGTGGTGTCTGTCACCCTGTGGTGTGTGTGTATCTGTGGTGTGTCATTCCCTGTGGTGTCTGTCACCCTGTGGTGTCTGTCACCCTGTGGTGTGTGTATATCTGTGGTGTGTCATTCCCTGTGGTGTCTGTCACCCTGTGGTGTCTGTGACCCTGTGGTGTCTGTGACCCTGTGGTGTCTGTCACCCTGTGGAGTCTGTCTCCCTGTGGTGTCTGTCTCCCTGTGGTGTCTGTCTCCCCGTGGCGTCTGTCTCCCTGTGGAGTCTGTCTCCCTGTGGTGTCTGTCTCCCTGTGGTGTCTGTCTCCCTGTGGCGTCTGTCTCCCTGTGGTGTTTGTCACCCTGTGGTGTCTGTCACCCTGTGGTGTCTGTGACTCTGTGGTGTCTGTCACCCTGTGGAGTCTGTCTCCCTGTGGTGTCTGTCTCCTTGTGGTGTGTGTCTCCCTGTGGGGTCTGTCTCCCTGTGGTTCCATGTGGTGTCTGTCTCCCTGTGGTGTCTGTCTCCCTGTGGTGTCTGTCTCCCTGTGGTGTCTGTCTCCCTGTGGTGTCTGTCTCCCTGTGGTGTCTGTCTCCCTGTGGTGTCTGTCTCCCTGTGGTGTCTGTCTCCCTGTGGTGTCTGTCTCCCTGTGGTGTCTGTCTCCCTGTGGTGTCTGTCTCCCTGTGGTGTCTGTCACCCTGTGGTGTCTGTCACCCTGTGGTGTCTGTCACCCTGTGGTGTCTGTCACCCTGTGGTGTCTGTCACCCTGTGGTGTCTGTCACCCTGTGGTGTCTGTCACCCTGTGGTGTCTGTCACCCTGTGGTGTGTGTCTGCCTGTGGTGTGTGTCTCCCTGTGGTGTCTGTCTCCCTGCGATGTCTGTCTCCCTGCGATGTCTGTCTCCCTGTGGTGTGTGTCTCCCTGCGATGTCTGTCTCCCTGTGGTGTGTGTCTCCCTTTGGTGTCTGTCACCTTGTTGTGTCTGTCACCCTGTGGTGTCTGTCACCCTTTGGTGTGGCGTCTGTCACCCTGTGGTGTGTGTTTATCTGTGGCGTCTGTCACCCTGTGGTGTCTGTCACCTTGTGGTGTCTGTCACCCTGTGGTGTCTGTCACCCTGTGGTGTCTGTCACCCTGTGGTGTCTGTCACCCTGTGGTGTCTGTCACCCTGTGGCGTCTGTCACCCTGTGGCATCTGTCTCCCTGTGGTGTCTGTCTCCCTGTAGCGTGTGTCTCCCTGTGGTGTCTGTCTCGCTGTGGTGTCTGTCTCCCTGTGGTGTCTGTCTGCCTGTGGTGTCTGTCTCCTTGTGGTGTTTGTCTCCCTGTGGTGTCTGTCTCCCTGTGGTGTCTGTCTCCCTGTGGTGTCTGTCTCCCTGTGGTGTCTGTCACCCTGTGGCGTCTGTCTCCCTGTGGTGTCTGTCTCCCTGTGGTGTGTGTCTCCCTGCGATGTCTGTCTCCCTGTGGTGTCTGTCTCTCTGTGGTGTCTGTCTCCCTGTGGTGTCTGTCTGCCTGTGGTGTCTGTCTCCTTGTGGTGTCTGTCTTCCTGTGGTGTCTGTCTCCCTGTGGTGTCTGTCTCCCTGTGGTGCCTGTCACCCTGTGGTGTCTGTCTCCCTGTGGTGTCTGTCACCCTGTGGTGTCTGTCTCCCTGTGGCGTCTGTCTCCCTGTGGCGTCTGTCTCCCTGTGGTGTCTGTCTCCCTGTGGTGTCTGTCTCCCTGTGGTGTCTGTCTCCCTGTGGTGTCTGTCAACCTGTGGTGTCTGTCACCCTGTGGTGTCTGTCTCCCTGTGGTGTCTGTCAACCAGTGGTGTGTGTCTCCCTATGGTGTCTGTCACCCTGTGGTGTCTGTCACCATGTGGTGTCTGTCACCATGTGGTGTCTGTCACCCTGTGGTGTGTGTCACCCTGTGACGTGTGTCTATCTGTGGTGTGTGTCTCCCTGTGGTATCTGTCACCCTGTGGTGTCTGTCACCCTGTGGTCTCTGTCACCCTTTGGTGTGGCGTCTGTCACCATGTGGTGCCTGTCTCCCTGTGGTGTCTGTCACCCTGTGGTGTGTGTCTATCTGTGGTGAGTCATTCCCTGTGGTGTATGTCACCCTGTGGTGTCTGTCACCCTGTGGTGTGTGTATATCTGTGGTGTGTCATTCCCTGTGGTGTCTGTCACCCTGTGGTGTCTGTCACCCTGTGGTGTCTGTGACCCTGTGGTGTCTGTCACCCTGTGGATTCTGTCTCCCTGTGGTGTGTGTCTCCCTGTGGTGTGTGTCTCCCTGTGGTGTCTTCCTCCCTGTGGTGTGTGGCTCCCTGTGGTGTCTGTCTCCCTGTGGTGTCTGTCACCCTGTGGTGTCTGTGACTCTGTGGTGTCTGTCACCCTGTGGTGTCTGTCACCCTGTGGTGTCTGTCTCCCTGTGGTGTCTGTCACCCTGTGGTGTCTGTGACTCTGTGGTGTCTGTCACCCTGTGGTGTCTGTCACCCTGTGGTGTCTGTCACCCTGTGGAGTCTGTCTCCCTGTGGTGTCTGTCTCCCTGTGGTGTCTGTCTCCCTGTGGTGTCTGTCTCCCTGTGGTGTCTGTCTCCCTGTGGTGTCTGTCTCCCTGTGGTGTCTGTCTCCCTGTGGTGTCTGTCTCCCTGTGGTGTCTGTCTCCCTGTGGTGTCTGTCTCCCTGTGGTGTCTGTCTCCCTGTGGTGTCTGTCTCCCTGCGGTGTCTGTCTCCCTGCGGTGTCTGTCTCCCTGCGGTGTCTGTCTCCCTGCGGTGTCTGTCTCCCTGCGGTGTCTGTCTCCCTGCGGTGTCTGTCTCCCTGCGGTGTCTGTCTCCCTGCGGTGTCTGTCTCCCTGCGGTGTCTGTCTCCCTGCGGTGTCTGTCTCCCTGCGGTGTCTGTCTCCCTGCGGTGTCTGTCTCCCTGCGGTGTCTGTCTCCCTGCGGTGTCTGTCTCCCTGTGGTGTCTGTCTCCCTGTGGTGTCTGTCTCCCTGTGGTGTCTGTCTCCCTGTGGTGTCTGTCTCCCTGTGGTGTCTGTCTCCCTGTGGTGTCTGTCTCCCTGTGGTGTCTGTCTCCCTGTTGTGTCTGTCACCCTGTGGTGTCTGTCACCCTGTGGTGTCTGTCACCCTGTGGTGTCTGTCACCCTGTGGTCTCTGTCTCCCTGTGGTGTCTGTCTCCCTGTGGTGACTGTCTCCCTGTGGTGTCTGTCTCCCTGTGGTGTCTGTCTCCCTGTGGTGTCTGTCACCCTGTGGTGTCTGTCACCCTGTGGTGTCTGTCACCCTGTGGTGTCTGTCACCCTGTGGTGTCTGTCACCCTGTGGTGTCTGTCACCCTGTGGTGTCTGTCTCCCTGTGGTGTCTGTCACCCTGTGGTGTCTGTCACCCTGTGGTGTGTGTCTGCCTGTGGTGTGTGTCTCCCTGTGGTGTCTGTCTCCCTGCGATGTCTGTCTCCCTGCGACGTCTGTCTCCCTGCGATGTCTGTCTCCCTGTGGTGTGTGTCTCCCTGCGATGTCTGTCTCCCTGTGGTGTGTGTCTCCCTTTGGTGTCTGTCACCTTGTGGTGTCTGTCACCCTGTGGTGTCTGTCACCCTTTGGTGTGGCGTCTGTCACCCTGTGGTGTGTGTTTATCTGTGGCGTCTGTCACCCTGTGGTGTCTGTCACCTTGTGGTGTCTGTCACCCTGTGGTGTCTGTCACCTTGTGGTGTCTGTCACCTTGTGGTGTCTGTCACCCTGTGGTGTCTGTCACCCTGTGGTGTCTGTCACCCTGTGGCGTCTGTCTCCCTGTGGCGTGTGTCTCCCTGTGGTGTCTCTCTCCCTGTGGTGTCTGTCTCCCTGTGGTGTCTGTCTCCCTGTGGTGTCTGTCTCCCTGTGGTGTCTGTCTCCCTGTGGTGTCTGTCTCCCTGTGGTGTCTGTCACCCTGTGGTGTCTGTCTCCCTGTGGTGTCTGTCTCCCTGTGGTGTCTGTCTCCCTGTGGTGTTTGTCTCCCTGTGGTGTCTGTCACCCTGTGGCGTCTGTCTCCCTGTGGCGTCTGTCTCCCTGTGGTGTGTGTCTCCCTGCGATGTCTGTCTCCCTGTGGTGTCTGTCTCTCTGTGGTGTCTGTCTCCTTGTGGTGTCTGTCACCCTGTGGTGTCTGTCTCCCTGTGGTGTTTGTCTCCCTGTGGTGTCTGTCACCCTGTGGCGTCTGTCTCCCTGTGGTGTCTGTCTCCCTGTGGTGTCTGTCTCCCTGTGGTGTCTGTCTCCCTGTGGCGTCTGTTTCCCAGCGGTGTCTGTCAACCTGTGGTGTTTGTCACCCTGTGGTGTCTGTCTCCCTGTGGTGTCTGTCAACCAGTGGTGTGTGTCTCCCTGTGGTGTCTGTCTCCCTGTGGTGTCTGTCACCCTGTGGTGTCTGTCACCATGTGGTGTCTGTCACCATGTGGTGTCTGTCACCATGTGGTGTCTGTCACCATGTGGTGTCTGTCACCCTGTGGCGTGTGTCTATCTGTGGTGTGTGTCTCCCTGTGGTATCTGTCACCCTGTGGTGTCTGTCACCCTGTGGTGTCTGTCACCCTTTGGTGTGGCGTCTGTCACCATGTAGTGCCTGTCTCCCTGTGGTGTCTGTCATCCTGTGGTGTGTGTCTATCTGTGGTGTGTCATTCCCTGTGGTGTCTGTCACCCTGTGGTGTCTGTCACCCTATGGTGTGTGTATATCTGTGGTGTGTCATTCCCTGTGGTGTCTGTCACCCTGTGGTGTCTGTCACCCTGTGGTGTCTGTCACCCTGTGGTGTCTGTCACCCTGTGGATTCTGTCTCCCTGTGGTGTCTGTCTCCCTGTGGTGTCTGTCTCCCTGTGGTGTCTGTCTCCCTGTGGCGTCTGTCTCCCTGTGGCGTCTGTCACCCTGTGGCGTCTGTGACTCTGTGGTGTCTGTCACCCTGGGGTGTCTGTCTCCCTGTGGTGTGTGTCTCCCTGTGGTGTCTGTCTCCATGTGGTGTCTGCCTCCCTGTGGTGTGTGGCTCCCTGTGGTGTCTGTCACCCTGTGGTGTCTGTGACTCTGTGGTGTCTGTCACCCTGTGGTGTCTGTGACTCTGAGGTGTCTGTGACTCTGTGGTGTCTGTCACCCTGTGGAGTCTGTCTCCCTGTGGTGTGTGGCTTCCTGTGGTGTCTGTCTCCCTGTGGTGTCTGTCTCCAAGTGGTGTCTGTCAACCTGTGGTGTCTGTCACCCTGTGGTGTCTGTCTCCCTGTGGTGTGTGGCTCCCTGTGGTGTCTGTCTCCATGTGGTGTCTGTCTCCCTGTGGTGTCTGTCTCCCTGTGGTGTCTGTCACCCTGTGGTGTCTGTCACCCTGTGGTGTCTGTCTCCCTGTGGTGTCTGTCTCCCTGTGGTGTCTGTCACCCTGTGGTGTCTGTCACCCTGTGGTGTCTGTCTCCCTGTGGTGTCTGTCTCCCTGTGGTGTCTGTCTCCCTGTGGTGTCTGTCTCCCTGTGGTGTCTGTCTCCCTGTGATGTCTGTCTCCCTGTGGTGTCTGTCTCCCTGTGGTGTCTGTCTCCCTGTGGTGTCTGTCTCCCTTTGGTGTCTGTCTCCCTGTGGTGTCTGTCTCCCTGTGGTGTCTGTCTCCCTGTGGTGTCTGTCTCCCTGTGGTGTCTGTCTCCCTGTGGTGTCTGTCTCCCTGTGGTGTCTGTCTCCCTGTGGTGTCTGTCTCCCTGTGGTGTCTGTCTCCCTGTGGTGTCTGTCTCCCTGTGGTGTCTGTCTCCCTGTGGTGTCTGTCTCCCTGTGGTGTCTGTCTCCCTGTGGTGTCTGTCTCCCTGTGGTGTCTTTCTCCCTGTGGTGTCTGTCTCCCTGTGGTGTCTGTCTCCCTGTGGTGTCTGTCTCCCTGTGGTGTCTGTCTCCCTGTGGTGTCTGTCTCCCTGTGGTGTCTGTCTCCCTGTGGTGTCTGTCTCCCTGCGATGTCTGTCTCCCTGTGGTGTGTGTCTCCCTGCGATGTCTGTCTCCCTGTGGTGTGTGTCTCCCTTTGGTGTCTGTCACCTTGTGGTGTCTGTCACCCTTTGGTGTGGCGTCTGTCACCCTGTGGTGTGTGTTTATCTGTGGCGTCTGTCACCCTGTGGTGTCTGTCACCTTGTGGTGTCTGTCACCCTGTGGTGTCTGTCACCCTGTGGTGTCTGTCACCCTGTGGTGTCTGTCACCCTGTGGCGTCTGTCATCCTGTGGTGTGTGTCTCCCTGTGGCGTCTGTCACCCTGTGGTGTCTGTCACCCTGTGGTGTGTGTCTGACTGTGGTGAGTATCTGCCTGTTGTGTGTGTCTCCCTGTGGTCTCTCTCTCCCTGTGGTCTCTCTCTCCCTGTGGTGTCTCTCTCCATGTGGTGTCTGCCTCCCTGTGGTGTGTGGCTCCCTGTGGTGTCTGTCACCCTGTGGTGTCTGTGACTCTGTGGTGTCTGTCACCCTGTGGTGTCTGTGACTCTGTGGTGTCTGTCACCCTGTGGAGTCTGTCTCCCTGTGGTGTGTGGCTTCCTGTGGTGTCTGTCTCCCTGTGGTGTCTGTCTCCCTGTGGTGTCTGTCAACCTGTGGTGTCTGTCACCCTGTGGTGTCTGTCTCCCTGTGGTGTCTGTCTCCCTGTGGTGTGTGGCTCCCTGTGGTGTCTGTCTCCCTGTGGTGTCTGTCTCCCTGTGGTGTCTGTCTCCCTGTGGTGTCTGTCTCCCTGTGGTGTCTGTCTCCCTGTGGTGTCTGTCTCCCTGTGGTGTCTGTCTCCCTGTGGTGTCTGTCTCCCTGTGGTGTCTGTCTCCCTGTGGTGTCTGTCTCCCTGTGGTGTCTGTCTCCCTGTGGTGTCTGTCTCCCTGTGGTGTCTGTCTCCCTGTGGTGTCTGTCACCCTGTGGTGTCTGTCACCCTGTGGTGTCTGTCACCCTGTGGTGTCTGTCACCCTGTGGTGTCTGTCACCCTGTGGTGTCTGTCACCCTGTGGTGTCTGTCTCCCTGTGGTGTCTGTCACCCTGTGGTGTCTGTCACCCTGTGGTGTGTGTCTGCCTGTGGTGTGTGTCTCCCTGTGGTGTCTGTCTCCCTGCGATGTCTGTCTCCCTGCGATGTCTGTCTCCCTGTGGTGTGTGTCTCCCTGCGATCTCTGTCTCCCTGTGGTGTGTGTCTCCCTTTGGTGTCTGTCACCTTGTGGTGTCTGTCACCCTGTGGTGTCTGTCACCCTTTGGTGTGGCGTCTGTCACCCTGTGGTGTGTGTTTATCTGTGGCGTCTGTCACCCTGTGGTGTCTGTCACCTTGTGGTGTCTGTCACCCTGTGGTGTCTGTCACCTTGTGGTGTCTGTCACCTTGTGGTGTCTGTCACCCTGTGGTGTCTGTCACCCTGTGGTGTCTGTCACCCTGTGGCGTCTGTCTCCCTGTGGCGTGTGTCTCCCTGTGGTGTCTCTCTCCCTGTGGTGTCTGTCTCCCTGTGGTGTCTGTCTCCCTGTGGTGTCTGTCTCCCTGTGGTGTCTGTCTCCCTGTGGTGTCTGTCTCCCTGTGGTGTCTGTCACCCTGTGGTGTCTGTCACCCTGTGGTGTCTGTCTCCCTGTGGTGTCTGTCTCCCTGTGGTGTTTGTCTCCCTGTGGTGTCTGTCACCCTGTGGCGTCTGTCTCCCTGTGGCGTCTGTCTCCCTGTGGTGTGTGTCTCCCTGCGATGTCTGTCTCCCTGTGGTGTCTGTCTCTCTGCGGTGTCTGTCTCCTTGTGGTGTCTGTCACCCTGTGGTGTCTGTCTCCCTGTGGTGTTTGTCTCCCTGTGGTGTCTGTCACCCTGTGGCGTCTGTCTCCCTGTGGTGTCTGTCTCCCTGTGGTGTCTGTCTCCCTGTGGTGTCTGTCTCCCTGTGGCGTCTGTTTCCCAGCGGTGTCTGTCAACCTGTGGTGTTTGTCACCCTGTGGTGTCTGTCTCCCTGTGGTGTCTGTCAACCAGTGGTGTGTGTCTCCCTGTGGTGTCTGTCTCCCTGTGGTGTCTGTCACCCTGTGGTGTCTGTCACCATGTGGTGTCTGTCACCATGTGGTGTCTGTCACCATGTGGTGTCTGTCACCATGTGGTTTCTGTCACCCTGTGGCGTGTGTCTATCTGTGGTGTGTGTCTCCCTGTGGTATCTGTCACCCTGTGGTGTCTGTCACCCTGTGGTGTCTGTCACCCTTTGGTGTGGCGTCTGTCACCATGTAGTGCCTGTCTCCCTGTGGTGTCTGTCATCCTGTGGTGTGTGTCTATCTGTGGTGTGTCATTCCCTGTGGTGTCTGTCACCCTGTGGTGTCTGTCACCCTATGGTGTGTGTATATCTGTGGTGTGTCATTCCCTGTGGTGTCTGTCACCCTGTGGTGTCTGTCACCCTGTGGTGTCTGTCACCCTGTGGTGTCTGTCACCCTGTGGATTCTGTCTCCCTGTGGTGTCTGTCTCCCTGTGGTGTCTGTCTCCCTGTGGTGTCTGTCTCCCTGTGGCGTCTGTCTCCCTGTGGCGTCTGTCACCCTGTGGCGTCTGTGACTCTGTGGTGTCTGTCACCCTGGGGTGTCTGTCTCCCTGTGGTGTGTGTCTCCCTGTGGTGTCTGTCTCCATGTGGTGTCTGCCTCCCTGTGGTGTGTGGCTCCCTGTGGTGTCTGTCACCCTGTGGTGTCTGTGACTCTGTGGTGTCTGTCACCCTGTGGTGTCTGTGACTCTGAGGTGTCTGTGACTCTGTGGTGTCTGTCACCCTGTGGAGTCTGTCTCCCTGTGGTGTGTGGCTTCCTGTGGTGTCTGTCTCCCTGTGGTGTCTGTCTCCAAGTGGTGTCTGTCAACCTGTGGTGTCTGTCACCCTGTGGTGTCTGTCTCCCTGTGGTGTGTGGCTCCCTGTGGTGTCTGTCTCCATGTGGTGTCTGTCTCCCTGTGGTGTCTGTCTCCCTGTGGTGTCTGTCACCCTGTGGTGTCTGTCACCCTGTGGTGTCTGTCTCCCTGTGGTGTCTGTCTCCCTGTGGTGTCTGTCACCCTGTGGTGTCTGTCACCCTGTGGTGTCTGTCTCCCTGTGGTGTCTGTCTCCCTGTGGTGTCTGTCTCCCTGTGGTGTCTGTCTCCCTGTGGTGTCTGTCTCCCTGGGATGTCTGTCTCCCTGTGGTGTCTGTCTCCCTGTGGTGTCTGTCTCCCTGTGGTGTCTGTCTCCCTTTGGTGTCTGTCTCCCTGTGGTGTCTGTCTCCCTGTGGTGTCTGTCTCCCTGTGGTGTCTGTCTCCCTGTGGTGTCTGTCTCCCTGTGGTGTCTGTCTCCCTGTGGTGTCTGTCTCCCTGTGGTGTCTGTCTCCCTGTGGTGTCTGTCTCCCTGTGGTGTCTGTCTCCCTGTGGTGTCTGTCTCCCTGTGGTGTCTGTCTCCCTGTGGTGTCTGTCTCCCTGTGGTGTCTGTCTCCCTGTGGTGTCTGTCTCCCTGTGGTGTCTTTCTCCCTGTGGTGTCTGTCTCCCTGTGGTGTCTGTCTCCCTGTGGTGTCTGTCTCCCTGTGGTGTCTGTCTCCCTGTGGTGTCTGTCTCCCTGTGGTGTCTGTCTCCCTGTGGTGTCTGTCTCCCTGCGATGTCTGTCTCCCTGTGGTGTGTGTCTCCCTGCGATGTCTGTCTCCCTGTGGTGTGTGTCTCCCTTTGGTGTCTGTCACCTTGTGGTGTCTGTCACCCTTTGGTGTGGCGTCTGTCACCCTGTGGTGTGTGTTTATCTGTGGCGTCTGTCACCCTGTGGTGTCTGTCACCTTGTGGTGTCTGTCACCCTGTGGTGTCTGTCACCCTGTGGTGTCTGTCACCCTGTGGTGTCTGTCACCCTGTGGCGTCTGTCATCCTGTGGTGTGTGTCTCCCTGTGGCGTCTGTCACCCTGTGGTGTCTGTCACCCTGTGGTGTGTGTCTGACTGTGGTGAGTATCTGCCTGTGGTGTGTGTCTCCCTGTGGTCTCTCTCTCCCTGTGGTCTCTCTCTCCCTGTGGTGTCTCTCTCCATGTGGTGTCTGCCTCCCTGTGGTGTGTGGCTCCCTGTGGTGTCTGTCACCCTGTGGTGTCTGTGACTCTGTGGTGTCTGTCACCCTGTGGTGTCTGTGACTCTGTGGTGTCTGTCACCCTGTGGAGTCTGTCTCCCTGTGGTGTGTGGCTTCCTGTGGTGTCTGTCTCCCTGTGGTGTCTGTCTCCCTGTGGTGTCTGTCAACCTGTGGTGTCTGTCACCCTGTGGTGTCTGTCTCCCTGTGGTGTCTGTCTCCCTGTGGTGTGTGGCTCCCTGTGGTGTCTGTCTCCCTGTGGTGTCTGTCTCCCTGTGGTGTCTGTCTCCCTGTGGTGTCTGTCTCCCTGTGGTGTCTGTCTCCCTGTGGTGTCTGTCTCCCTGTGGTGTCTGTCTCCCTGTGGTGTCTGTCTCCCTGTGGTGTCTGTCTCCCTGTGGTGTCTGTCTCCCTGTGGTGTCTGTCTCCCTGTGGTGTCTGTCTCCCTGTGGTGTCTGTCTCCCTGTGGTGTCTGTCTCCCTGTGGTGTCTGTCTCCCTGTGGTGTCTGTCTCCCTGTGGTGTCTGTCTCCCTGTGGTGTCTGTCTCCCTGTGGTGTCTGTCTCCCTGTGGTGTCTGTCTCCCTGTGGTGTCTGTCTCCCTGTGGTGTCTGTCTCCCTGTGGTGTCTGTCTCCCTGTGGTGTCTGTCTCCCTGTGGTGTCTGTCTCCCTGTGGTGTCTGTCTCCCTGTGGTGTCTGTCTCCCTGTGGTGTCTGTCTCCCTGTGGTGTCTGTCTCCCTGTGGTGTCTGTCTCCCTGTGGTGTCTGTCTCCCTGTGGTGTCTGTCTCCCTGTGGTGTCTGTCTCCCTGTGGTGTCTGTCTCCCTGTGGTGTCTGTCTCCCTGTGGTGTCTGACTCCCTGTGGTGTCTGTCTCCCTGTGGTGTCTGTCTCCCTGTGGTGTCTGTCTCCCTGTGGTGTCTGTCTCCGTGTGGTGTCTGTCTCCCTGTGGTGTCTGTCTCCCTGTGGTGTCTGTCTCCCTGTGGTGTCTGTCTCCCTGCGATGTCTGTCTCCCTGCGATGTCTGTCTCCCTGCGATGTCTGTCTCCCTGCGATGTCTGTCTCCCTGTGGTGTGTGTCTCCCTGCGATGTCTGTCTCCCTGTGGTGTGTGTCTCCCTTTGGTGTCTGTCACCTTGTGGTGTCTGTCACCCTGTGGTGTCTGTCACCCTTTGGTGTGGCGTCTGTCACCCTGTGGTGTGTGTTTATCTGTGGCGTCTGTCACCCTGTGGTGTCTGTCACCTTGTGGTGTCTGTCACCCTGTGGTGTCTGTCACCCTGTGGTGTCTGTCACCCTGTGGTGTCTGTCACCCTGTGGCGTCTGTCATCCTGTGGTGTGTGTCTCCCTGTGGCGTCTGTCACCCTGTGGTGTCTGTCACCCTGTGGTGTGTGTCTGACTGTGGTGAGTGTCTGCCTGTGGTGTGTGTCTCCCTGTGGTCTCTCTCTCCCTGTGGTCTCTCTCTCCCTGTGGTGTCTCTCTCCCTGTGGTGTCTCTCTCCCTGTGGTGTCTCTCTCCCTGTGGTGTCTCTCTCCCTGTGGTGTCTCTCTCCCTGTGGTGTCTCTCTCCCTGTGGTGTCTCTCTACCTGTAGCGTCTGTCTCCCTGTGGCGTCTGTCTCCCTGTGGTGTGTGTCTCCCTGTGGTGTGTGTCTCCCTGTGGTCTCTCTCTCTCCCTGTGGTCTCTCTCTCCCTGTGGTGTCTCTCTCCCTGTGGTGTCTCTCTCCCTGTGGTGTCTCTCTCCCTGTGGTGTCTGTCTCCCTGTGGCGTCTGTCTCCCTGTGGCGTCTGTCTCCCTGTGGAGTGTGTCTCCTTGTGGTGTCTGTCACCCTGTGGTGTCTGTCACCCTGTGGCGTCTGTCTACCTGTTGTGTGTGTCTCCCTGTGGTGTCTGTCACCCTGTGGTGTCTGTCACCCTGTGGTGTGTGTGTCTCCCTGTGGCGTCTGTCACCCTGTGGTGTGTGTCTCCCTGTGGCGTCTGTCACCTTGTGGTGTCTGTCACCCTGTGGTGTCTGTCACCCTGTGGTGTGTGTATCCCTGTGGCGTCTGTCACCCTGTGATGTGTGTCTCCCTGTGGCGTCTATCACCCTGTGGTGTGTGTCTCCCTGTGGCGTCTGTCACCCTGTGGTGTCTGTCACCCTGTGGCGTCTGTCACCCTGTGGTGTCTGTTACCCTGTGGTGTATGTCTGACTGTGGTGTGTGTCTCCCTGTGGTGTGTGTCTCCCTGTGGTGTGTGTCTGCCTGTGGTGTGTGTCTGCCTGTGGTGTGTGTCTCCCTGTGGTGTGTGTCTCCCTGTGGTGTGTGTCTCCCTGTGGTGTCTGTCTCTCTGTGGTGTGTCACCCTGTAGCGTCTATCTACCTGTTGTGTGTGATGCTCTTAATTAATTGGTCGCCCGGATGGTATCACAGTGAACCCTTGGAAGAATGGCAAGCAGTTGGTGTGGGACTACACGTGTGTATCAACCCTGGCTAACACCTACATTGCCTTCAGTGTTGCTCAACAGTGTGGCGCTGTCACTCAGAGGGAGTCAACCAAATCCCGTAAGTACAGAGAGCTGGATCACCACTAGAATTTAGTCCCCATTGCTTCTGAAACACTCTGCGCCTGGGGTAAGAGTGCCACCAGTTTTTTAAGATATTGGGTTCTAGGCTAATTGAAACAACAAGATACCCTAGAGCTGCCAGCTTATTATTCCAGCGCCTCAGCATGGCGATACAGAAAAGAAATGCACACTGCTTTCAGGGTTTCTGCCCTGCATCTGAGGAGCTGGAGGAACTCGACAACTTATGATAATTATCTTGCAAAAACAACAGGGCTCTATCAAAGAACATGTAATCTCCTCAAACAACCAGACCATCTCCAGAGAAATCTTAACAACCAACTCGAAAATCATCGATAGATACAGCAATAGCAGGAGACTCGACATCATCGAAGACCTACGCATCAAAAAGTCACGACTAGCAATCAACAGTCAATTAACACACAACTATATTCTACCCACTTCAAGACCCCGAACCAACGTGAAAGCAAGAAGAGAAAATACGCAATAATTCGTGTTCTGACTATGTAAAATTATCCTTACCCCATTATTACCCATTGGTTCGTGTTTAATCACCTAACCCAAAAACATTTATATCATATCACCTCACCCAAAAACAAATATAAGCATCAAACGGAGTATATTTGAATCTGTCTTTGAAAATGTGAGAAGTCTCTTACGAAACGTTTCTAGGCATCAAACCATAAATAAAAATGCTAAAACGAACTTTGGAGAGTTAATTTTTCAATTACCCCGACAGTGAAGAAAAACATAAGAAATACTGAGATGATTCGTATTAGAATCACTAATCTTACCCTTTCGGTCATATTCAACATCAAATAATATATATATATATATATATATATATATATATATATATATATATATATATATATATATATATATATATATATATATATATATATCATAGTAGATACCAGTTGAATGCTCCTGGGAGTATGGGTTCGAGTCACTTATGGGGTGTGAGTTTTCAGTCGCATATAGTCCTGGGGACCATTCAGGCTTGTTCGCATATATATATATATATATATATATATATATATATATATATATATATATATATATATATATATATATTTATTTATTTATATATATATATATATATATATATATATATATATATATATTATTTATTTATTATATATATATATATATATATATATATATATATATATATATATGCAAACAAGCCTGAATGGTCCCCAGGACTATATGCGACTGAAAACTCACACCCCAGAAGTGACTCGAACCCATACTCCCAGGAGCAACACAACTGGTATCTACAGGACGCCTTAATCCACTTGACCATCACGACCGGACATAAGGAAGTGATAGCCGAAGCTATTTGAACCACTTCCCCGCCGGCACTCGGCTGGTAATCATGGGCATTTTATTTTATCAAATCACCTCATTCTTTGGGGCACACGTGAGGAACACACGTGTTCCTAGAGAGAATAGAGGTTCGTAGAGAGAATAGAGGGTCTTCTGCCAAATATCCATAAAATTAAACCTGAAGACAGCACACTCCTAGGAGCTCCCCTGGGGTTGAAAGCCATCGATGAGGTTCTTGATAAGAAAATCGCCGACCTTAAGAGGATGGATGGGAGGATTGAGGATATTGATGCTCATGATGCGCTCTACCTCATCACCAGATATCTGTCCCTTCCCAGGTTAACCTACTTTCTGAGGTGTTCACCATCTTACAGTAGCCAAAAACTAAGTGAGTTTGGCCGGTTACTGAAATCAATGCTAGAAAAAGCCCTTAACCTCTCTCTTGATGACCTACAGTGGAAACAAGCCTCTCTTCCCGTAAGACTTGGGGGCCTCGGAGATCGAACAGCAACGCAAATCGCTGTTCCAGCCTTCCTGTCCTCCTTATCAGCATCCGACGACCTTGTGAAGGAAATTCTACCTGCCCACTTTCATCAGCTGGCAGGTGTACATGATCCCAATTTTACACGCTGTGTCACAGAGTGGGCCTCTCGGGCAGGCCAATCACCTCAACCACCATCCCCAAAAGCTCACAAGCAATCCAGCTGGGATGGCCCCTATGTAGACCAAGTTGCTGCAGAGTGCCTGGGTGCTGCAACAACACAACACGACATTGCTCGCCTCACAGCAGTAGCAGCCCCACATGCAGGGGATTTCCTGTTAGCAACTCCAATGTCGGCAACTGGCACGCGTCTCACACCACACGCCCTCCGAATTGCTGTGGCCCTCCGCCTTGCTGCCCCAATCCACACCAGATATCGGTGTATTTGCGGCGAGGTGGTGGCTGACAGGTACGGCCACAATGGCCTACTCTGACAAAGCACAGAGGGATGGCACTCGAGGCACAGTGAAGTTAACAATATCATCTAGAGGAGCCTCACCACATCTGGATGCCCAGCTGAAAGAGAGCCCCGTTACCTAACGCCCCGTAACTCTGATGCTCTTATTGGTCGCCCGGATGGTATCACAGTGAACCCCTGGAAAAATGGCAAGCAGTTGGTATGGGACTACACATGCGTATCAACCCTGGCTAACACCTACATTGACCTCAGTGTTGCACAACCAGGTGGCGCTGCCACCCACAGGGAAGCAGCCAAATCCCGTAAGTATAGAGAACTGGATCACCACTACAATTTTGTCCCCATTGCTTCTGAGACACTCGGCGCCTGGGGTAAAAGTGCTACCAGTTTTTTGAAGGAACTGGGTTCTAGGCTCACTGAAACGACAAGGGACCCTAGAGCTGCCAGCTTTGTTTTCCAGCCCTCAGCATTGGCGATACAGAGGGGAAATGCGCACTGCATCCAGGGTTCCTGCCCGCCATCTGAGGAGCTGGAGGAACTCGACAACCTATGATAACCATCTTTGTAACCTATATGTAACTCCTTTTTTGTAACAAAGATCAAATAAAGCAAATATATATGTGTACATACAAAAGAATGGGGGTGGTAGGAGAAGATAATATTAGTGTTCAGTGAGAAACCCAAGGTCTCCTCTGAATACTTTTTATTTTCTTCTCCGAGGCTATGGGTCCCCACATTGGAACCAGAGGTGGTACCCTCACAAAATTTTATATTATATATATATATATATATATATATATATATATATATATATATATATATATATATATATATATATATATATATATATATATATATATATATATATATATATATATATATATATATATATATATATATATATACATACATACATATACATACACACACACACACACTAGCTGTACCCGGCTACGCGTTGCTGTGGCTCAGCAACGCATGTGCGAACAACAGCAACCTTCCCCCTGTCTCCCAGTCCTCCCCACCATTCCCCCCTTCCCTGTCCTCTCATCCTCCCCACCATTTCCTCCCCTCCCCCATCCCTATCATCAACTACTCAACCGTACCCTCGTCCTCTCCCCCCTTCCCCCCTACCGTTCCCTCCTCCCCAGTCCCCTCGTCCTCCCTACCATTCCCTCCTCCCAGGTCCCCTCGTCCTCTCCAACATCCCCCACTTCCCTGTCTCCTTGTTCTCCCGCACCAATCCCCATTCCGCTGTCCCCTCGTCTGTACCATCCCCAACTCCTTCCGTCCCCTCGTTCTCCCCACCATTACCCTCTCCCCTTTTCCCTCGTCTTCCCCCACTCCCATCCCCTCGTCCTCCCCACAATTCCCCAATTCCTTGTCTGATGCATACCCAAATGATCTGATGTTTTCATCAGAAAATTGGGAACATCAAATGATTGGATGTTCCCACCACTGAAATATAGGAAAAACAATTAAACAACGAAATGAAAAAATGAAACAATAAAAAATAAACTATACTCACGAAATTAACGGTCAAAGCTCAATTCCAATGCAATGTCACAAAATAATTAAATCAAAATGAAAATTATTTGAAATCTATGAAAATTCAATTTATCCATGAAATCGGAAACATTGAAATGGAGTTGAAACATATTTGGTAAAGTGTGATTTACTCTTACGTGCAACAGATGGTGCTGTTTTTTTTTTTTAATCATGTTTTTACTATACACACAAAATGAACGATATGGAAAATAACACAGCTCAATTCCAACACAATGTCACACAAAATAATTCAATAAATATTAAAATTAATCGAAATCTATGAAAATTAAATTTATCAATGCAATCAGTAACATTGAAATGGAATTCGTAACATATTTAGTATTACTTGTGTGTTGCTATTACCTGCAACAGATTACACAATTTTTGAAAAAAAAAAATGTTTTTTATCTGTCACAGGCGTGGCGTTTATATAGTAGCTATATAGAAACATGCGCCTATTCGAATGGAACCTTGTGTCAAAATTTCAAAGCAATCAGTGAAGAACTTTGGGAGATTACTGCATGTGTTGCTCTTACATCCAACAGATGGCACTGTTTTTCAAAAGTAACTAAGTAATTATCAAAAGAAGGCACCAAACCGGGAAGGCTATGTAGCACCATCAAATACGCAAAAGAATCAGAGGGCGCTAAATATCACCAAGGATGCCAATACGAGAACAAAAACGCATAAGGCAAACGATATCAAAAGTATCCGAGTCACCAAGAATTCTATCGAGGGACAGGTGACCGCGAGGGGTGGTCGGAAAGCCAGACACACGCTCGTCCTGGAAGTCAGGACATTCAAGAAGGACATGCACGACCGTAAGAGGGACAATGCAACTAGGACAATAAGGAGCAGGGCGGCGCTCCATCAAGTGACCATGGGTTAAGCGAGTATGGCCAATACGCAACCTCGCCAGAGCTGTTTCCCACCGCCGGTTACGGTGGAAGGAGGACGGCCACGAGGAAACACAACATTTAAGAGTACGTAGCTTGTTACCAGGAACAGACAACCAAGAAGCCTGCCAACGGGTAAGGACTGAGGAATGGATAACCGGGTAAAAGTCGGAATATGGAATGCCTTTACGAGAGATGGGACAAGAGCGGACAGCTTCCTTAGCGGCAGCATCTGCACGCTCATTTAAAGACACACCAATATGGCTGGGAACCCAACAAAACTCAACCGACTTAAATTTACTGTGAACGAGAAACAGCCAATGCTGGATCTCGACAACTACTGGATGAACCGGATTAAAGGACCCGAGAGCCATGAGGGCACTACGAGAGTCAACAACAACCACAAAGGAAGACTGACAACGAGAAAGCAGGAGACGAAGAGCATAGAGAATAGCATAAAGTTCCGCTGTAAAGATGCTAGTCTCCGGAGGCAAGCAACACATATAAGTGCGATCAGGAAAAACAACAGAGTAGCCAACACCGTCCGCTGATTTAGACCCATCGGTGAAAACAGAAACGGAGCGGGAGTGAGAAGAAAAGTGCTCGAGGAAAAGGCGTTTTAGAACCTTAGGAGGGGTAAAAGCTTTAGTGATACGGGTCAAGGAAGTACAAAACCGCGGAAGAGGGACCCTCCACGGGGGCAAAGAAGGAACAACACGAGGAGAAACATCAGAAATACGAACGGAGAGAGAATCCTGTAGGCGAGATAACCGGACAGAAAGAGGGAGGTGGTGAAGAGGAACAGGAACCGCAGGAGGGGTAAAAGTTAAAGCACGACAGAGGCGAGAGGAAGGATGTTGCAAGGACCGCGCAAGATAGCGAAGACAGTAGCGATCACGGCGGTCCTGGAGAGACAGGAAGCCAGTGTCAACATACAAGCTAAGGATGGGAGTCGAACGAAAGGCACCAGAACTGAGGCGCAACCCAATATGGTGCAAAGCATCAAGATGGCGAAGAGTAGAAGGAGAAGCAGACGAGTAAGCAGGGCAACCATAATCGAGCTTAGACAGGACGAGAGAGGAATGTAAAGCAAGGAGAGTGCGCCTATGTGCCCCCCAAGAAGTATGGGACAAGACCCGAAGGAGGGTAAGGGCCTTAGAGCACTCAAGACGGAGGTAAGAGATATGGGGAGACCAAGACAAACGAGTGTCAAGCAATAACCCCAAAAGCTTCGCGGAATCTTTGTATTCAAGGGGATGACCATAAAGTGACAAAGAGGGACGAAGAACAACCCGTTTCCGCGTAAAAGTCATGGCACAAGTCTTAGAAGTAGAGAACTTGAAGCCATGACCTGTGGCCCAAGACGACATGGCATCAATTGCAAGTTGAAGCCGGCGTTGAAGGAGAGGCGAATCATCACCCTGACAACAAAGGGTAAGATCATCGACATAGAGAGCGGAGAAGACACCAGAAGGAAGAGAGGAAAGAAGACCAGTGAGGGCAACCAGAAAAAGAGTAGTGCTCAGAACACTACCCTGGGGCACACCTTCGTATTGCTGAAAAGAGGGAGAGAGAGCGGTACCAAGGCGCACCCGAAAGGAACGACGAGAGAGGAAGCTGCGGAGAAAGAGAGGGAGATGACCACGAAGGCCAAAAGAATGAAGTTGAGATAGGATATGATAACGCCAAGTGGTGTCGTAAGCCTTTTCTAGGTCAAAAAGGACGGCAACAACGGAGGTCTTCGCAGCAAAAGCAGTACGAATATAGACCTCCAAGTTCACCAGGACATCTGTCGTGCTGCGGCACTTGCGGAAACCAAATTGAGAAGGGGAGAGGAGGTGATGGTGTTCCAGGAACCACATCAGACGAACGTTAACCATACGTTCAAAGAGTTTGCAGACACAACTTGTGAGAGCAATAGGGCGAAAGTCCTTAGGGGAAGTACCCAGAGACCCCGGTTTGCGAACAGGGAGGACAACGGCATCGAGCCAGTCCTCAGGGACTGACGACGACTCCCAGATCCGATTACACAGACTCAGTAAATACTGAGACGTGCTCGGAGGGAGATGGCGAAGCATCTCATAATGAATACCATCGGAGCCCGCCGCCGTAGAACCGCAGAGGGCCAGGGCAGAACGAAGTTCAGAGAGAGAGAAGGGATCATTATAGGGAAGCTGAAGATGAGTGCAGAAATCTAAAGGACGAGACTCAAGGACAGGTTTACGAAGAAGGAAAGATTGGGGAAGATGAAGACCAGAGCAAACAGAAGAAAAGTGGGAACCCAGTTCGGAAGCGACCTGCAACGGGTCCGCCACAAGAGTATCATGGAGGTGAAGGACCGGTGAAACATCGGGAACGAACTTACCCGCTATCTTGCGGATACGCTTCCAGATCTGGGCCAGAGGGGTTTCGGACGTAATTGTTGAGACATAAGATGCCCAACATTCACGTTTAGCCGTACGGATGGCCCTACGGGCCACCGCACTCGCTTTCCGAAAGAAAAGAAAAGAATCGGTCGTCTGCCTACGGCGGTGTCTCTTCCAGGCTGCGCGCTTACAGCGGACAGCCCGAGCACAGTCCGCATTCCACCAGGGAACGCACTTCCGTGGACCCCGAGAGGAAGAGCGAGGAATAGAGCGGAGGGCAGCGTTGAAGACAGTGTCATGAAAAAGGAGAAGAGCGCGAGAGAGAGGCAGAAGGGAGAGGTCAGAGAGAGCAGCACTGAGGGTAAATAGGGTCCAGTCTGCCTTAGCAAACTGCCACCTAGGGAAAGAGAAGGAAGGGCGAAAAGAGAAAAAGGAAACAAGGATGGGGAAATGATCACTTCCATGGAGGTCATCAAGAACCTGCCACGTGAAATCTAAGTATAGAGAAGAAGAGCAGAGAGAAAGATCAAGACAAGAAAGGGTGCGAGTCCGAGAGTCCAAATGAGTGGGCTCACCAGAATTCAGAAGAGACAGGGAAGAAGAGAGGAGAAACGGCTCAAGGAGGCGACCCCGGGTATTCGTCAGAACGTCACCCCAAAGAGAATGACGACAATTGAAGTCACCCAGCAGGAGCACAGGCTCCGGCAAGGAGTCTAGGAGGTGTTTCAAAACAGGAAGAGAGAGCGGGACACTCGGGGGGAGATAAATGGAACAAACTGTGTACCATTTCCCCACAAAGATACGAGCAGCAGAACAATGGAGAGGCGAAGGAAAAAGTAAAGGAACAAAGGGAACATCAGCCCGAATCAAGAGAGCAGAAGAATTAGAAGCCCCAGCAATGGCTGGGGAGGGGGGGAGAGAAAGGAATAGCCACGAAAACGACCAGGACGAGCACCAAGCATTGGCTCCTGGAGACAGACACAAAGGGGCGAAAACCGCGAAATCAGAAGTTGAAGTTCGAGGAAATTGGCGTAATAACCTCGAACGTTCCATTGAAGAATGGACAACGACGAGAAGAGAAAGGACAAAAACAGAGAACAAGGAAGAAACAAAGGCGAAAGAGCAACAGAGCACGTTAAAGAATATCAGGGTCGGGATCAGGGTCAGCAAAGTCAGGGTTAGGGGGCATGGGTAAACTGAGCAAAAGACGGAGGGAAGGAAACGGGAGAACAGATCAGAGGTGGGCGGGCAGGGTCCGGAGGAAGAGGAGGAGACAACGGAGAGGAGCAGTCAAGGACAGCAGCAGGAAGAGGGGGAGTAGAAAGAGGGGAGCGCACCCCAGCAAGAGCAGCAACCGAAAGGGAAGCAGGGGCCAAAGAAACCTCCATAGCAGGAACAGGGGGCGCAAGCACTGAAACGGGAGGGGAAGGAGCAACAGAGCCAGAAGGAGGAGCTGAGGAAGAAAGCGAAGCCTTCTTACCCGCCGGGGAAGAAGAAGGAGAGGAGCCAGGCTTACGCTTCTGACTTAAAGAGACCGGTGTCCCAGCAACTACGTACCGGGCAACGGATTCCAGTGTCTCAACAGGAGAAGCCGAACGAGAGCACACACGACAGCCGTTAGGAGAGCGATGGACATCCGCCCGCACCGACAGGCGGTGGGGAGAGCCGATAGATGGAGGAAGAGGATGGGAAGGAGGATCGGAGGGGGACGAGGAAGAAGACACAGAAGACACGACAGACCGGGTAGAAGGAAGGGGAACCCCAGACAGAGGACCAGGAGGAGGATCCTTCGGGAGAGAACCCAAAGGAACAGAGGAGGGGGCAGTGGGCGCATCAGGGTCCAAGGCCCGGAAACGGTTGTGAGTCTGAGGAAGGCGGGAAGGACGAGGAGAGGAAGAGCGCAACACACGAGCATAAGAGATATTAGCATAAGGCGGGAGCCGGCGAACCTGGCGCCTCGCCTCAGGAAAAGATAAACGCTCCCGGTGCTTCAGGTTGAGGACGGCTGCCTCAAGCTTGTAATGGACACACGCACGGGAGAAGGTAGGATGGGCCTCACCGCAGTTGAGGCAACGAGCCTGGGGAGAAGTGCACTCCGACTTAGAGTGACCTTCGCCACCACACAAAGGACAGAGAGAGACAGTCCCAGAGCAGCGGAGGGCACCATGCCCAAACCTCCAGCACTTGTTGCAGAGCCGAGGAGAAGGAATGTACTCCTGGACAGAGCACCTGGCACCAGCAAGAATGACAGAGGGTGGAAGGGTCCTACCATCAAAGGTAATCTTCACAACCCGGAGGGGTTGACGGCGACTACCACGAGGGGGACGAGTAAACGTGTCCACCTGGAGAATAGAATGGCCCTGGGCAGCGAGGATATGTCGAATATCGTCGTGGCAGTCGCGCAGGTTCCGAACACCGGTCGCAACATGGGGCGGGAGCAAAATAGTGCCAACACTGGCATTCAACTGAGCGTTCTTCGAGACCCGAACGGGGGTCTCGCCAAGGCAGGATAAGGCAGCCAAGCGGGAAGCAGCATCCTGAGAAGGAGCAGCAACGACACGTGTACCAAGACGAGTGGGGTTGAAAGTAATGGAGGCATCCACGGAATCAATGAGATGTCGATGGAGGGAGAAATCGTCAGGAGGCGCAGAATCAAGAGGGAGGAGATCAAAATATTTGGCCCACGAAGCGGGACCAAACAAGGCTTGATAGGTAGCAGAATTGGAAGGAATCGAGCGAGGGCGGCCGTGACGAGGACGGCGGTGAGAACCCCCAGAGAGAGAGGGGTTAAAAGACGCAGTAGTTACAACTAGAGAAGGAGCCGCGCCAGGGGACGAGGTAGTCACCACTGGGGGCTTGGGGCTCGACCCAACCACAGAGGAGGGAGGGGAGCCAGGGGAAGGAGTCAGAGAGGCCAAAGGAGGAGCAAGGTCGGGGCCCAATGCAGCGGAGGCTACAGAGCCCGGTCTTCCAATACGGACCAACTCGGGGGCTTGGTCGCCCACCCCACGAGCCTGAGAAGGTAAGCCAGAAGCAGCCGAAACAGGGGTTATCATCTTGACGAAAAGAAGAATTCATTCACGAATGTGCCCCCACACCCACCATGGAGCCACAATTAGAGGCAGGACACCCAACAAGAAGCTATCGCCGATCTTGTCGGGGCCTCCTAGGGGTGCGTCGTGAGTATACGCCCCACAAACGCCACCTTAAGAAACCGACAGTCCGTCGAGATCGGGTTCAGTGACGAAAGGGGGATTGACAATAAAAGGTTCCCCTCGCTCTCGACGTCGGGTACTACAGTTCTACGGGTGCAAGAGTATGCCTCCTCAAGCACCCGGGCGTCAAAATAGAAGAAGTCCAAGGGAAGAACCAGAACGAGCAAAAGGTCGGCAGGAAACGGCAAGCAGATAGGAGAAGAGGGGGGAGAAAAACGAAACAGAAGGAAAAGGAAAAGATGCCCAGCAGAATTGGAGAGGACGGCAGCAGGAGCACAAGGCTAGAAAAGGACAGAGGACTGTCCCAATAAGCATCATACTCCGGCAGCCGCCCACGAAGCCCCCACACGGCGACAACGAGCTGAGCGGGGAGGGGGACTGTTTTTCAAAAACAACATTTTTTTTTTTTTTTTTTTTCTGTCACAGGTAAGGCATGTATGTAGTAGGTACATAAAAACAGGTGCCTATTCGAATGCAACATCATGTCAAAATTTCAAAGCAATAGGTAAAGAGGTTTCAAAGATTTCTCTCACACGAAAAACTCATGAAAAACATAGTTTTTCAAAAATCATGTTTTTTCCGTCACAGACGTGACATCAATATGCTATGTATATGAAAACCTGCTCGGATACGAATGGAACATTGTGAGAAAATTTCAAAGCAATCGGTGAAGAACTTTCGGAGATTAGCGATTTTGAACAAACGAATATTTCCATTTATATATATATACTAGCAGTACCCGGCCACTCGTTGATGTGGCTCAGCAATGCATGTGCGTTGCCAAGTCACAGCATCTTTCCCTGTCCCCCAGCCCTCCCTACAATTCCCCTTCCCCCTCACACGTCTCCTCGGCCTCCCAACCATTCCCCACTCCACCGTCCTCTCGTCCTCCCCACCATTCCCCACTCACCCATCCCCTCTTCCTTCCCACCATGCCCTACTCCCCTCTCCCTTTGTCCTCTCCACCATTCTAAATTCCCCATCTCCTCGTCCTTCCCCACCATTACCCTCTCCCTTGTCCCCTCGTCCTCCCCACCATCTCTCACTTCCGTCCCCTCGTCATCCCCACCATTCCACACTCCCTCGTCTGATGCCTTCCTAAATGGTCTGATGTTCCCATCAGAAAATTGGGAACATCAAGTGATCTGATGTTCAAATCACTGAAATATAAGAAAACAGTTAAAAAATGAAATGAAAATATGAAAAAGTAAAAAAATTAACTATACTCACGAATTGAACGGTATGGTAAACACAGCTCAATTCCAATACAGTTCACAAAAAATAATTAAATCAAAATGAAAAGAAATCAAAATCTATGAAAAATCAATTTATCAATGCAATCAGAAACATTGAAATGGAATTGTAACATGTTTAGTATAGCAAACTATACTATAATAATATAAATAGTATATATATATATTGTATATAAATAATATAGCAAAAATAGTATAGCAAAAAGAATAGCATGTGTGTTCCTCTTATATGCAACAGATGGCACTGTTTTTTCAAGAAAAGCATAGTTTTGCCTGTAACAGGTGTGGCATCTATACCTATACTTACGAAATGTACGATATGGTAAACAACACAGTTCAATTCCATCACAATGTCATACAAAATAATTCAATAAAAAATGAAATAAATAGAAATCTATGAAAATAACATTTATCAATGCAATCGGAAACACTCAAATGGAATTTGCGACATGTTTAGTATAGCGTGCATGTTGCTATTATGTGCAACAGATGGCGCTGTTTTTCAAAAACGCATTTTTTACCTGTCACAGAGGTTGCAACAATATAGTAGGTATATAAAAAGACGCGGGTATTCGAATGCAACGTCGTGTCAAAATTTCAAAGCAATCGGTAAAGAGGTATAGAAGATTTCTCTGACATGGAAAACACAGTTTTTCAAAAAAAGCATGTTTTTTCCGTCACAGACGTGACATCAATATAATATGTATATAAAAATCTGCTCGGATGCGAGTGGAACATTTTGTGAAAATTTCAAAGTAATCGGTGAAAAACTTTCGGAGATTAGCGATTTTGAACAAACAAGCATTTCCATTTTTATTATATACTAGCTGTACCCGGCCACGCATTGCTGTGGCTCAGCAATGCATGTGCATTGCTGAGGCACAGCAATCTTCCTCTTGTCTCCCAGTCCTCCCCACCATTCCCCCTCCCCCCATCCTCCCAACCATTCCTCACTCTCCTGTCCATTCTTCCTCCCAACCATTCCCCATTCCCCTGTCCCCTCGTCCTCCCCACCATTTCCTCCCTCCTCCATCCCTGTGTCCTCCCCACCATCCCCAACTCCACCGTCCCTCGTCCTTCTAACCATTCCCAACTCCACCGTCCCCTCATACTCTCCTCCATCTCCCACTCCCCTGTCCCCCGGGCCTCCTTATCATTCTTCTCTCCTCTGTCCCCTCGGCCTCCACACCATTCCCCTATCTCCTGTTTCCTTGTCCTTCCCATCATTCTCCATTCTTCTGTCCCCTCGTCCCTACCATCCCCAACCCCCCACCTCCTCGTCCTCCTCACCATTACCCCCTTCCTTGTCCTGTCGTCCTCAGTACCATTCCCTACTCCCGTCCCCTCATCCTCCCCACCATTCCCCACTCCCTCGTCCGATGCATTCCCAAATGATCTGATGTTCCCATCAGAAAATTGGGAACATCAAATGATCTGATGTTTCCATCACTGAAATATAAGAAAAACAATTAAAAAACGAATGAAAAAATGAAGAAATAAAAAAATAAACTATACTCACAAAATGAACGGTATGGTAAACAACAAAGCTCAATTCCAATGCAGTGTCACAAAATAATTAAATAAAAATAAAAATAATTCGAAATCTATGAAAATTCAATTTATCAATGAAATTGGAAACATTGAAATGGAATTGTAACATATTTAGTATAGCGTGAGTTGTTCTTCTTACGTGCAACAGATGGCGCTGTTTTTCAAAATGCATGTTTTTTACTGTCACAGGTGTAGCATCTATACTTATACTCACGAAATGAATGGTATGGTAAACAACACAGCTAAATTCCAACCCAATATCACACAAAATTATTCAATAAAACTGAAAATAAATCGAAATATATGAAAATTTTATTTTTCAATGCAATTGGAAAGACTGAAATGGAATCGTAACATATTTATTATAGTGTGTATGGCTCTTACGTGCAACAGATGGCACTGTTTCTTAAAAAGAAGAATATTTTTACCTTTTACAAGTGTGGCATCTATACTTATTCTTACGAAATAAACAGTGTAGTAAACAACACAGCTCAATTCCAACTCAATGTCACACCAAAAAATTAAATCAAAATTAAAATAAATAGTAATCTATGAAAATTCAATTAATTAATGCAATCTGAAACATTGAAGTGGAAATCATAACATATTTAGTATAGTGTGTTTGTGTTGCTATTACATTCAACAGATGGCGATGTTTTTTCTTTAAATTATGTTTTTATTTGTCACAGGTGTGGCCTCTATATAGTAGGCATATAAAAACAGGCGCATATTCGAATGGAACGTTGTGTCAGAATTTCAAAGCAATCAGTGAAGAACTTTGGGAGATAACAGTGTGTGTTGCTCTTATGTCCAACAGATGGCGTTGTTTATCAAAAAAACATGTTTTTTTCATGTCACAGGTAAGGCATGTGTACAGTAATAATAGAAAAACCATGCGCTTTTTCAAAAGCAAAGTTGCGTAAAAATTTCAAAGCAATCGGTAGAGAGGTTTCAAAGATATCTCTCACATGAAAAACACAGTTTTTAAAAAAAAAAAAATGCATGTTTTTTTCCCGTCTCAGACGTGACATCAATATAATATGTATATAAAAACCCGCTCTGATGCGAATGGAACAGTGTATGAAAATTTCAAAGCAATCGGTGAAGAACTTTTAGAGACTAGCGATTTTGAACAAACGAACATTTCCATTATATATATATATATATATATATATATATATATATATATATATATATATATATATATACATATATATATATATATATACATATATATATATATATATATATATATATATATATATATATATATATATATATATATATATATATATATATACAACTTTAGAACACTTTCCCACCAGGAGACTCGAACCCTAGCCAGCACAGAAGCCTTCCAGCAACTGGCATAACAGGTACGCCTTAACCCACTCCACCACCTGCTCAGACCCTTAAAAGAGATGGTAATTTCGGAGTATTTATACACTCCAAAGACCACCACCTCCCAAGAGCACTAGAGCAAGTGAGGGGTCATTTTTACGTTTTTTCATCAAGTCCCTGTTAATATGGGAGAACACTGTGTCTATGCTTAAAGCACAACTCTCCTAAACACGAGAGTGAAGTATACAACTTTAGAACACTTTCCCACCAGGAGACTCGAACCCTAGCCAGCACAGAAGCCTTCCAGCAACTGGCATAACAGATACGCCTTAACCCACTCCACCACCTGCTCAGACCCTTAAAAGAGATAGTAATTTCTCTTTTAAGAGATGAGGTAAGAGATGGTAAGCATTGACACAGTGTTCTCCCATATTAACAGGGACTTCATGAAAAAACGTAGAAATGACCCCTTACTTGCTCTACTGCTCTTGGGAGGTGGTGTTCTTTGGAGTGTATAAATACTCCAAAATTACCATCTCTTTTAAGGGTCTGAGCAGGTGGTGGAGTGGGTAGGGGGGTTAAGGCGTACCTGTTATGCCAGTTGCTGGAAGGCTTCTGTGCTGGCTAGGGTTCGAGTCTCCTGGTGGGAAAGTGTTCTAAAGTTGTATACTTCACTCTCGTGTTTAGGAGAGTTGTGTAATATATATATATATATATATATATATATATATATATATATATATATATATATATATATATATATATATATTAGTATATTTTGGTAGCAGTCTTTCCTGTAGACATATATTATTAAATATGACCGAAAAAGTAAGATTAATAATTCTAACACGAACAGGATTCTATATGTTTACTGGAAAGACTGCTACCAAAATATACTAATATTAAAGCACACGACTCAGCAGCAAGGAATCAAGCCTTCACGATAAAATATCGCCAGGATCTGATTCGTGATCAGATATACAAGGCAGAGAATGAAATCAAAGACAACAAAACGCAACTTCTTCATGCTACAAACGAGTGGAGAAATAGCAACATCGACGAAAGTATCCGTACCCGCATTGAACAAAACCTCGACATCCTCACAGACCGACATCACCTCAGCACTGAAACAAGGATTATCAAGAAACTAACAACGTTATATGGAGGACCTATGGCAATTCCACGACCAAGAGATGGCTTCCTGAACCTTGCAGGAATTAACCTCACTGAGGACCAAGTCACTCTCCTAAATCTGGGCATAAACTGTCACGTTATGTCCAGACCGAGTGAGATGGCCCGGAAAGTGGAGTTGGAAATTCTGTTGGACGACATATTCGACCTCGAGACACAAAAGAAGGTCACTACCAAAGATACCTTACAAGCAGAACTTATTGCGGAAGGAGGAAAGAATCGAGGCAATTACAGAAGCACCATACTGTCCCCCGAGCTCAAAGCGGCAGCTAAAAGCCTTCGTGAGAACAAGGAGATAGTTGTCAGGACAGGTGACAAGTCGCCAATATACGTCATTCTTAAAAAAGACGAATATCTGGAGAAAATGAACCTCATACTCTCTGACCAAACTAAATTCCAAAGGGTAACGAAGGACACTACAGCCGAATTGAAAGCAAAGGTCAACAAACTGATCGAAACTGTGAACGCCAAGAAATCAGGACTCCACCTGCCAAAGATCATTGGGGAATATAAACCTGGATATGCGTATGGAAATGTCAAGACACACAAGCCTGGAAACCCACTTCGGCTAATCATTAGCCAGATACCCACACCCACGTACAGACTGGCGAAGCGACTCAACGGCCGGCTGACTCCTTATGTCCCTTGCGCCTTCAGCCTGAAGTCTCCAAAGGAATTTGTTGATTTACTGCGGGGCACACGGGCCACAGGGATAAGAGCCTCGTTGGACGTAGAATCACTGTTCACCAACGTACCTGTGGACGAGACAATCGGGATGATAGCCGACAGAGTGTATCGTGATCCAGCCTGTACGCCTCTTGACATACCAGAAAATATTCTAAGGAAACTACTCCAAGCTTGTACTAAAGAGGCACCCTTCTTGAGCCCGGATGGGCACATGTATAAGCAAGTAGATGGGGTCGCCATGGGTTCTCCCCTAGGTGTCCTGTTTGCAAACTTCTACATGGGTACCATCGAGCAAAAAGTCTTAGTCGACATGAACTTGAAACCGGCCATATACTGCAGGTATGTTGACGACATTTTTACACAGGAACCTGATGTCAGACATCTGCAGGAGCTGAAGGAGGCATTTGAGCAGAGTTCTGTGCTGCGTTTCACTTACGAGATGGAAAAGGATGGGAAGCTGCCCTTTCTAGATGTAACAGTCATGGAAAAGAGCGGAGGTTTCCACACTGCAGTCTACACTAAGGAAACGCACATAGGAATGTGCCTAAATGCCAACAGCGACTGCCCAGACAGGTACAAAAGGAGTGTTGTTAACGCATATGTCGACCGTGCTCTCAGCCACAGCTCAGAATGGAAGCAAGTCGACGAAGAACTCTGTAGGGTAAGGCAGGTCCTAGTCAACAACGGCTTCTCCAATGGTCTCGTCGAAGACATCATAAGAAGGAAAGTGAAACGCCATGCAACCTCTGAAGAGACAACTAACACAACACCTATACCCCCTATTAGACTATTTTACAGGAACTTCTTTTCCACAGCTCATAAAACGGAGGAAAGGGTCCTGAAAGATATTGTTAATAGAAACGTTATCCCTACAGACAAAAATCAGAGGATACAACTGACGATTTACTATAAAACCAGAAAAACGGCCAGCCTACTCATGAGAAACTCTCCAGACACAAAGCAGAACGCTTTAAAAGAGACCAACGTCGTCTATGCCTTCAAATGCCCTCTTGGGGACTGTAAGCTCCAAAAAAAACAGTATATAGGCAAGACAACAACATCTCTTTCTAGGCGTTTAACGATGCATAAGCAACAGGGCTCCATTAAGGAACATATAATCTCTTCCCACAACCAAACCATCGCCAGAGAAATCCTAGTAAACAACACAGAAATCATCGATAGATACAGCAATAGCAGGCGGCTTGACGTTTGCGAGGCACTACACATTAAGAAGTCAACACCAGCAATCAACAGCCAATTAATGCACAACTATATTCTACCCACCTCAAGACTCCGCTCCAATATAGAAGCATCAAGAAATATGGACCAATAGGCTTTCTACAATCACTTCCATTCAATACCCATTGTTTCGTGTTCTGTCTTGTGTTGATGAATTTAATACCCTATTAAAACCACCTCACCCCATCCACCTCACTAAAATGTAGATAAAAACAAATCGGAGATGTGTAAGTTCTATTCAGTTGTATGTGTAAACTAAAGTCTTTGAAAATGTAATAAGTTTTACGAAACGCGCTCAAGTGTCGCGTCAGACTAGAAATAAAAATGAATTTTGGAGAATTGATTTTTGAATTACCACCAATAGTGAAAAGAAATGTACGAAAGATTGAGAAAATTCGTGTTAGAATTATTAATCTTACTTTTTCGGTCATATTTAATAATATATATATATATATATATATATATATATATATATATATATATATATATATATATATATATATATATATATATGTATATATGTATATATAAGCACTTCTCAGCCTACTATGCAGGGCCCCGATTTGCCTAATAAGCCAAGTTTTCATGAATTAATGTTTTTTCGACTACCTAACCTACCTAACCTAAGCTAACATTTTCTGCTACCCTAACCTAACCTATAAAGATAGGTTAGGTAGGGGTGGTTAGGTTCGGTCATATATCTACGTTAATTTTAACTCCAATAAAAAAAATTGACCTCATACATAATGAAATGGGTAGCTTTATCATTTCATAAGAAAAAAATTAGAGAAAATATATTAATTCAGGAAAACTTGGCTTATTAGGCAAATCGGGCTTTGTATAGTAGGCTGAGAAGTGCGTTCTGGCTACTAGGTACGACATATATATATATATATATATATATATATATATATATATATATATATTATATATATATATATATATATATATATATATATATATATATATATATATATATATATATATATATATATATATATATAACCTGAAAACTCACACACCAGAAGTGACTCGAACCCACAAATGCAAACAAGCCTGAATGGTCCCCAGGACAATATGCAACTGAAAACTCACACCCCAGAAGGTATGGGTGGTTCAAATAGCCTCGGCTATCACCTCATTATGTCCGGTCGTGATGGTCAAGTGGATTAAGGCGTCTTGTACATACCAGTTGCGTGGCTCCTGGGAGTATGGGTTCGAGTCCACTTCTGGGGTGTGAGTTTTCAGTTGCATATTGTCCTGGGGACCATTCAGGCTTGTTCGCATTTGTGGTTCCTCACGTGTGCCCCAAAGAATGAGGTGATTTGGTAAAATGCTATGCCCAGATTACTATCCGAGTGCCGGCGGTGGGGTGGTTCAAATAGCCTCGGCTATCACCTCATTATGTCGGTCGTGATGGTCAAGTGGATTAAGGCGTCTTGTACATACCAGTTGCGTGGCTCCTGGGAGTATGGGTTCGAGTCACTTCTGGGGTGTGAGTTTTCAGTTGCATATTGTCCTGGGGACCATTCAGGCTTGTTCGCATTTGTGTTCCTCACGTGTGCCCCAAAGAATGAGGTGATTTGGTAAAATGCTATGCCCAAGATTACTATCGAGTGCCGGCGGTGGGGTGGTTCAAATAGCCTCGGCTATCACCTCATTATGTCCGGTCGTGATGGTCAAGTGGATTAAGGCGTCCTTGTACATACCAGTTTGCGTGGCTCCTGGGAGTATGGGTTCGAGTCACTTCTGGGGTGTGAGTTTTTCAGTTGCATATTGTCCTGGGGACCATTCAGGCTTGTTCGCATTTGTGTTCCTCACGTGTGCCCCAAAGAATGAGGTGATTTGGTAAAATGCTATGCCCAAGATTACTATCCAAGTGCCGGCGGTGGGGTGGTTCAAATAGCCTCGGCTATCACCTCATATGTCCGGTCGTGATGGTCAAGTGGATTAAGGCGTCTTGTACATACCAGTTGCGTGGCTCCTGGGAGTATGGGTTCGAGTCACTTCTGGGGTGTGAGTTTTCAGTTGCATATTGTCCTGGGGACCATTCAGGCTGTTCGCATTTGTGTTCCTCACGTGTGCCCCAAAGAATGAGGTGATTTGGTAAAATGCTATGCCAAGATTACTATCCGAGTGCCGGCGGTGGGGTGGTTCAAATAGCCTCGGCTATCACCTCATTATGTCGGTCGTGATGGTCAAGTGGATTAAGGCGTCTTTGTACATACCAGTTGCGTGGCTCCTGGGAGTATGGTTCGAGTCACTTCTGGGGTGTGAGTTTTCAGTTGCATATTGTCCTGGGGACCATTCAGGCTTGTTTCGCATTTGTGTTCCTCACGTGTGCCCCAAAGAATGAGGTGATTTGGTAAAATGCTATGCCCAAGATTACTATCCAAGTGCCGGCGGTGGGGTGGTTCAAATAGCCTCGGCTATCACCTCATTATGTCCGGTCGTGATGGTCAAGTGGATTAAGGCGTCTTGTACATACCAGTTGCGTGGCTCCTGGGAGTATGGGTTCGAGTCACTTCTGGGGTGTGAGTTTTCAGTTGCATATTGTCCTGGGGACCATTCAGGCTTGTTCGCATATATATATATATATATATATATATATATATATATATATATATATATATATATATATATATATATATATATATATATATATATATTAGGGAATAGCAGTTGTGCTTCAGGAGGACGATGTCACTGATGTACTAAGAGTGATGAACGATCTCTTGATCGCCAACATCAATCACTCGCTCACTCGTGGCTCAGTACATTTTCTGTTTCGTCAATTCAAATACTGGTGCTGGGCTGCCCGAGGGTCAAAACTGCACTCAAACTCAACTCAATCAAGCAATGTGGGTGATGGATATCCACGATTGAGAGATCATCAATCTCTCTTACCACTACACTTCTCACTGGTTTCTTGGGCTTGACTGACAGTTTTATGTGGTTAAAATAACTTAAACAATGATTAAGATTTAAGTCGAGTTAAATCTTTTATATATAAAATGTCCAGCACGACTGAACATTTAGCGACTCTACAACGCTATTATTATCTCGTATTTTTCAATTAAATACAATCATGTTATACACTGGATGCTATATATTGTATTCATACATTCTTTCTGGTTCATAATTGACCACAAATAAATTTATGTTGGTGTGAAATTACAATCCTTGCTCTGGCGGGGTTGCTGGCTCTGGCCGGGTTGCTGGCTCTGGCCGGGTTGCTGGCTCTGGCCGGGTTGCTGGCTCTGGCCGGGTTGCTGGCTCTGGCCGGGTTGCTGGCTCTGGCCGGGTTGCTGGCTCTGGCCGGGTTGCTGGCTCTGGCCGGGTTGCTGGCTCTGGCCGGGTTGCTGGCTCTGGCCGGGTTGCTGGCTCTGGCCGGGTACTGCTCTGGGTGCTGGCTCTGGCCGGGTTGCTGGCTCTGGCCGGGTTGCTGGCTCTGGCCGGGTTGCTGGCTCTGGCCGGGTTGCTCGTTATGAGGTGGCAGTTCGTTCTAATGTGGTTTGTTCACTCTGGCGTGATTGTTTGTCCTGGCATTACTGTTCGTTCTGAGGTGGTTGTTCACTCTGGCGTTTTTGTTCATTCTTCAATGGTTGTTCACTCATTGTGGTTGTTCACTATTTCATGGTTGTTCAGTTTGGCATGGTTGTTAATTGTAGTATATACAGCTTAGTGAGTACTTTATAGGGGGGGGGGGAAGAGTACTCGCTAAGATGTACCCTTGAAAAGGGTCCCAGGGTCCAAACTAGAAAAATCCTTGCTAAGTTGTCACTCTGAAAAGGGGTCCCAAGGTCTGGCCTCGAAAATTACAGCTAAGCCCTCAACCGTTTTTGGTAAAATCGTCTCAAGTACATTTTTATAGAATATGTTTATTAGGAGTTTGTTACATAATTCCCAATGTTAGATGTAAGTTCTTCACACGTTTACAAGTGTACGTTCTGCACTAACTATGCATTTTCCGCGGATTTTAAGTCATATATCAGACATAGTATGAAAAGAAAATAGAGTTACCGAGCTCGGCTTCTGTCCACCTAACTTTTCTCTCGTAACTCCGTTACTATCAACCCAATATTCGCGGAAATTAGAACAGGTATATTTCGGACGTAATAAAGCAAGCTAAAGAAAGTACCAAGCTCCAGGTCCCGTCCTCTGCCTTAGTTCACTATCATAATTTCGCTATTAACAGTTCAGATTCCATGAAACTTTAAAAGACATATTTCATATATAATAAACAAGATAAAGTTAGTTCTCAAGATATAGCTCCAGTTTCCGAATCAGTTTGCTCATGCATTTTGACTGTTAACAGTCCAATTTTCCTGAGATTTAAAACATATTTCATTTGTAGTAAACACGATCAAGGCAGATATCTAGCTCCAGCTTTTGTCCCCCCGCTTTGGTTCACTCCTATAACTTCGCTATTAAAAATTCAAATTCCATGAGAATTAAAACCGCTGTATTTATGATGTAGTAAATGAGATCAAAGCAATTACCGAGCTCCAGCTATTGCCCCCGTCTTAACTGTCTCTTGCAAGTTCCTTTTTACATATTAATTCTCCAGAGAATTAAAACAGTTATTTCAGACGCATTAAGAAAAGAAAATAGAGTTACCGAGTTTCAGTTCGGTTTTAAGTAAGTTTGTATGTGCAAATTTATGCAATTTATGTGAAGTGTTATAAGTGTTTTATATAAGTCTGAGCATATGTTTGTGTAAGTTTGAGAATAATTGTAGGTGTAGGTAAGAGAGTGATATATTTATATTTTGTGCAAGTATTTATGAAATTTGTATAAAGTGAGTGTATCATGGGTATTTTATGAGAGTCTTTAGTATGAAAGTTCTGATTTGTAGTTGTAAGTGTGAAAGAATGTTGTCTGGATAAATAAATAAATATATAAATAATAAATGAAGAGTTGATGTTTCAGAGAGAATAAGCTGTTGTTTTAAATAAGTTATGTTACATAAGTTAGGTAGGTGTGGTTAAGGAAAGCTACGTTGTAGAGGAGATAAGTTAGTAAGTTAAATCATGTAGAACAGGTTAAGGAAGTTGAGTAGGTTAGATTAGGCAAAGGGAAGTTTTGTTAAGTTAGGTTTGGTAAGTTATGTTGATAAGGTTAGGTACGTTTCAATATGTAAGATAAGTTAGTAAGTTAGGTTAGGCCACGTTAGGTAAGATACATCAGGTAGGCTAGGTTATGTAAGTTGGGTTAATTAAGTGAGGTCAGAAAATTTGGGTAAGTTATGTAAGTTAGGTAAGTTACATCTGTTAGGAAAGGTAAGGGAAGCTATGTTATGCAAGTTATGTAAGTTAGGTAAGTTATGTGAGGTAGGATAGGTAAGGTATGTTATGTTATGCATGCTATGTTAGGCAAGTTATGAAATTTAGATAAATTACGTCAGGTATGCAGGCGATGAGTCACAATAACGTGGCTGAAGTATGTTGACCAGACCACACACTAGAAGTTGAAGGGACGACGACGTTTCGGTCCGTCCTGGACCATTCTCAAGTCGATTTGAGATTTACGTCAGGTAGAGAAGTTATGTTATGCAGGTTATGTAAGTTAGGTAGGTGAGGTTGGAAGTTATGTTATGTAAGTTAGGATATATTGGGATAGGTAAGTTATGTCAGGTATGTTAGGTTATGTAAGTAACATCAGGTAGGGGAGGTTAGGTAAGATTTATAAGTTATGTTATAGAAGTTATATTAAATTCCGTGAGGTAGGTGAGGAAATGTAAATTGGGTTAGGAAAGTTACATTAAGTTAGGTTAGCTCAGGTAAATCAGGTTAGTTAGGATAATGCATTGTTGTTCAGAGAATAGTTTTAAGATAAAGTGGATTTTAACAGAATAATAAATAATAGAAATGCAAGTTTGTTAATGGAATGTTAAACGAGTTACTTAAAGAGCAGCGGTGTTTTGTGAGTTATTATTAACAGAGGTGAAACAGTGATTGCAGTTAACATGTTTACCATAGTACCTCGGTATTAAGTTGATATAAAGTTTTATCATAGATAAAATATAAAGGTTATCTTGAGATGATTTCAGGTCTTTTTGGTGTCCCCGCGGCCCGGTCCTCGACCAGGCCTCCACCCCCAGGAAGCAGCCCGTGACAGCTGACTAACGCCCAGGTACCTATTTTACTGCTAGGTAACAGGGGCATAGGGTGAAAGAAACTCTGCCCAATGTTTCTCGCCGGCGCCTGGGATCGAACCCAGGACCACAGGATCACAAGTCCAGTGTGCTGTCCGCTCGGCTCCCCCTAGAAAAGGTATGAAAAGTTATTGAATAAAAAAGTTAAATTACGAGATATGTCTCAGGTAAAAGTCTTTTTCGTAATAATATATTTGACTGAGAAAAACTACTGCTCAATGGAAGCTACATAATTAAGAAATGTTACAAATGTTGATAAAAGTTTACATGTTTGGTTTGAAATAATACTTAAAGTTGTTTGCGACTACATACAGACATGTCTTTGTAAGTTTATCACAAACTATAGTTGAAATATGAAGCAGGAACGTTACCCTTGACTATTGAAGGTGAATTCTTAATTAAGATGAGACTTCGTCTCATGGAACAGATAGAATCAGAACATTATAGAGATGTAGAATTGGGGAAATGAGAATAATACAGTAAATAACTTGGAAATTAAGTGAAAGAGTAGGGGAAGTGACGGGCCAAATGCATGTGGAGTAGGCTGGGTAAGTGAGGGGAAGTGCGTGCGGCGCTGAGGGGGTGAGGGTGGGGGAAGATAAGGCCACAGTGAGCTGGGGGGTGTGGGAGGAGATAAGGGAGTAGACGGGTGCGGGTGTGATGATTAAGGAGGAGGCAGGTGTGGTGGTGGGCGGTTAGGAGGGTAAATGGAGGGAGGAAGAGAGAGAGATAGACAGAAAAGGCATGTTATGACAAATTAACCATACCTGGAGTGTGTTTATTTACATACATATGTACGCACGCACACACGAGTATTGAAAGAGGGGTTATGACTCAGTTTTACCTTCAATGATATGCATGTACTTTAATCTGGGAAACATTTAATTAATAACCACACTTTAGTGCGCGCGGCACTAGCTGAAAAAAAGTGGGTTGTGCGCGCGGCGTTCTGGGCGCTCAAGCGTAAACACAAAAAAGTTTATAATCTTTTCACGCTCCTAACATCAATTCTCGAGCTACGTTTTTCATTTTGGTATCAATGCGTTGGCAATAAAATTCTCTACAAGATCATATGCATAAAATGTCACCCAAGCATTTGGTATCCCACCACGAAGTAAATAAACACGAAGATGACTCGCCGTGACACCCAAACAGGAAGTAAATGTTCATACTCTTTCGTTTGTTGCCAGCCTCACAGTCATCCTACAGCGCTCATTTGATATCACTGAACTCGCAATAAAATTCCCCACCCAGACATATGCCTATCAATGTCTAATTATGGTATCGGGTGGCCCGCACGAGTTTGGGAACTGGGCGAAGCGTTAGCCCTGATTTCAGCAGGGACGACACTGGTGTGATGCAGCGCTTTGAATGTTTATACTTATTTCACTGTCCTGACATTATTTCTGGAGCTACGTATTTCATTTTTATAGCAATGTGTTCGCAATAAAAGTTCTATAAGAACATGGGTAGAGTTGGCCAACACAGCGTCAAATAAATTTGCGGCGAATAAAATCTTACGCGTGTTTGTACCCGTGAACGTCAAAAGTTTTTACTTTGCTCATGTTTTTTCAAGTTCATACTTGTTTCACACCGTTTTTTTTTTGTATAGTGTTCGGAATAAAATTCCCTACACAGACATATGCATATCATATACAATTCCTTGGAATTCACAGCTGTAGAGATGACGGAAAACACACAACCGGAACCCGCTCTTGACACTCCAACTCACACCCGCAACACCCACAAAAAAAGTTTCTCTTGTTTCGTGTATATTTACTTTAGTTTTCATGCTACAGTTCTCATTTAGGTATCAAAATATTCATAAGAAAATAGACTACAATACTAAAACAATCTAAGACAATTATGTGTACTTACCAAAGCAAAGACGATTGTAGTAAAATAAGTTGAGCATTTTATCTCCACTCCACCTCCTTCAGGTACTGATTCCTGAAGTTGCTCAACAGATGTTCCTAGGTGGAGTGAAGCTGGTGCGGGTGGTTATTTCTTGTCCACCCAATACACCCTTTTCCTGTGATAAGTGGTGTAACAAGGTATGACGCAAAGTGGAACATCGCATGTCTTGCACGCTATACCAGTTTCCTTCCTGATACCCGACTTTGCACACACTTCACACTTGCGACGTTTGGGGATTTTTACCAGCTCATGTTTCAATTTATAGTTCAGGCGAGTCTCTGCTATAACAACACGTCGCTGTTTTCTCTGGGTTGGCAATAGGCTACTGTCTGAATCGTCGCTCTCACTATTGTTTTCAAACACTAATGTGGAATATGAATTATCTTCATCAGATTCAGCTTCAGCACTAGGTGTAGACGTGAAGAGAGGGCGCCTCACACCCGACGGACCAGGTGTTGACGGGTCAGCAGCAGGATACACAGGACCAGTGTCATCATTTATGTCTGGAGCATGAACTAGATGTGGAGATGGTGTAGTTGTTGCAGGCCACTCTGCCTTGTCAAATTTCAATAAAGACCAAATAGCAACTTCATGGAACTGGAGCAGAGTTAGTTTCCTTCGATCATCTGTGTTGGCCTTGTACAATGCATAAGCGTTTTGCAATGTCATTTGCAAGAAATAAAATGTTATTTTCTTCGTCCACTTGTGACATTTCCTGGCGAAATGGTAATACTTTACCATTTGATCAAAGTGGTCAACACCCTTCATGAACTTATTGTAGTCAACAATTGCCTGTGGTTTGTTCACCACAACCTGCTGTAGTCTTACTGTTCCATCTGCCCTGCGAACTCGTTTTCTTTTCTGAACTTTCTTTGTGTCTGCATTGATTAGGTTGGTAATCATAGAGACAACTCGCTTGTCTTTCCACAGCAGAATGAAGGTGTTGTCCTTGCGGCGGTAGACTATAGTATTCACATCAATCTTACTCTTCACAAGTTGTTGCAAGTCTTTTGGGGCGCCACGTAAGAGTCTAATTGTTCCACAGGTGTACACCCCCACTTCTCGCAACTTCTCTGTAAGGGTAACTGAGTTGTAATAGTTATCCATATAGAGGTGGTGCCCCTTGTTCAACAATGGCCGCATCAAACTAGTAACTGTTTCAATGATTGTTCTACCAATGCCAGAGTAAACCTCAAATGAATAAATGTAGCCAGATGTTGATTCGGCTAGCATATAAAATTTGACGCCATATTTGTCTGGTTTGCTTGGATTGTACAATTTGAACGACAGCCGGCCTCGCCATGCCATTGTGCCTTCATCCAAACAGAACTCTCTCATTGGGTAATACACTTCTTGAAAACGGTGTCTTAGGTAGTCCATCACTGGTCTCACTTTGATCAATTTATCTGTATTGTCCACTGGCACCGCATTGCTGTTGAACGCATGAAAAAACTGACCTATGTGCTGAAACCTTCTGCTCGTCATAAACATGTCGAAGAATCTTGTATGCCATGATTTATTTGTCTGCCAATACATGCGCATAGTGGGGTTTTTTGTTACTCCCATCAACATACACAGTCCTAAGAATCTGGCCATTTCTTTCAACTTCAATGGTTTCCAAATATCATCAACATTTTCATTAGCCAGGTTGAATAATTGTAAAGCGTACAGATTGGTTTCATATGCCAAGTAATGAATCAGCTCACGAGTAATAAACAACTGAATATATGCAAGTGCACTAGTTGGTTTTGTAATCTTTAGCCCTGGGCTTCCAGTAAAATCATCGAACACTGGTGGAACATTGTCCTCAAGCCACCCACCACTGGCCCCAGGCTTGCGAGTACGTACCGAACACGTACGTTTGCGAGGAGGCTGGGGTGCCTCATCTTCGTCACTAGGTTCATCCTCACCTGATATATCAAAGCTAGAATCACTACCACTATCAACAAATGGGGTTATTTTCAAACGACGAGTAGGATGTCGTTTACTTGGCTGGATTTTAGGAGTGCACGCACCACGTGTGCGCCTTGTGGTGAGAGGCGGCGGTGCTGGTGCCCCCTCCTCCTCCTCCTCAGTTTGGCTTTCAGTCTCATCCTCTGTTGAGTCATCCCCAAGGGGTCTACGGCCCCCAATTTAAAATTCTTCTTCTACATCCTCACCTTCTGCATCACTTCGTTCATTTTCAGCTTGATCAAAGGCATCCAAGACATTGGGAATCTTGGTGGGAGTGAGCCTCACACCAGCAAACCTCCTATAGATGGCGGTAATCCTGTCTTTTCCACTTGATTCTGAGGCTCCTGTAGCCGAAACACCGCTTGGGCCTGGTGCTGGATCCATTATTGATGAATTTAGTGGGTTATAAACACACACAACGGATAATAATCCTTGAAAACGTGCGAGTTTGGCGGCCGAGGGGATAGAGATCCGATCGCTCCACGTGACAACAAAACAATTGGCCTGTCACGTGACCCAGTAGGCCGACGTGACTTGCGGCTCCCCGAGAGAACGGGAATTTCATGGCGCGGAGTTTGAAACAAACCCGAAGTTAATCAGATTTAAACTGGATTTTTTACAAATATTTTAAACCGCACCGTAAAATTACGTCGTGATCCGACAAGCGGTTAAGGAAAACGCCCGTAATTCCAACTCGAAAATCCAGGAAAGGTTTTGTTCCATGTCCAAATTTCTAAACTTTTGGCCAGTGTTAGAGTAGGATTTATAAGTTGTGATTAGCATAATTTTGGTATCTCAATAAACTCATGTTAAATTTCCCGTCTGTGTCAATTGTTGAATCCTCTTAGCCTTTTGGATATAGTGGCTGACAACCATCCCATAATTACTGACAGTCATAGAAAGTACTCTCCAAGTCAAGCAATGTTTCTTGCCTCGTTGCTTGATATAGTCTCAATGGTCAAAGGTAGATGGTGGCAGCGTATTTAATCCTGTGTAGCATTTCCTTGTTTTGCAGTGTACCTTTTGGTTCCGGTGTAACCATCATATGTCAGCTCATATTACCGTGTTCAATAAACCGTGTTACCAAGTGCAACTGATAGGAAGTGGTACTCAGGATAAGTAAGTGGTGTTTACACATTAGTTAGAGTTCCATTATAGTGGTGTTACATTAGAGTGGTGTTACAATAGTAGTCTGGATCCGTTCCTGCTAGCCACAGAAGCTGCTCTCTCCATTATAATGATGGTGGCCATATTCTTTCTATCATATTCCTGTCTGGGTCTTATGTCGTTCGGTGGGGGGTTATATATGACTACTACTATAATTTTCTGTCCTCCAGTTGCTATGGTGCCTGATATGTAGTCACTGAAACCATCACAGCCCTGAACAACCATCTCAGTCTGTTGGAACATTCACTCAGTCCTGTCTAGGTCATCTTGTAGCCTCCTACTATCATCCTCCGTTTCAATCCTCCTCATAAGTTTTTGCATCATCGACAAACATTGAGAGAAACGATTCTATACCCTCTGGGAGATCATTTACATATATCAGAAACAGTATAGGTCCAAGGACTGACCCCTGCGGGACTCCACTTGTAACGTCTCACCAATCTGAGACCTCACCCCTCACACTGTGTACTCCCTCTATTTCAGCAATCTCTCTCTCTTGCTCTGAAGGGGGAAGTGAGTACTTAGCAGTATTAAAGACGGAGTAACACAGGTGATGCTGGCTGACGCAATATTTGCTTGGTAATACTCCTAAACGTTATCTTGAGATCTTGAGGTTATCTTGAGATGATTTCGGGGCTTAGTGTCCCTGCGACCCAGTCCTCGACCAGCCCTCCACCCCTAGGAAGCAGCCCGTGACAGCTGACTAACTCTCAGGTACCTATTTACTGCTAGATAACAGAGGCATCAGGGTGAAAGAAAACTGTCCATTGTTTTTCGTCGGCGCCCGGGATCGAACCCGGGACCACAGAATGACGCGTCCAGTGTTCTGTCCGTTAAGCCACCATCAGACGTTAGGTCGTCAGACATCATTATTCCCAAATCCTTTACATGTTGCTTTCCTTCCATGGGCAGATTTGATTGTGTTTTCTATCCTATGTTATGTTTAAGGATCTCATTTTTACCGTACCCTAATATATGGAATTTATCATTGCTAAACATCAAGTTATTTTCTGTGATTTTCTGTTATTTTCTGGTAAATGTGATTGTTGGTAGTATTGGTTGTTAGGGGTAGTGATTGCTGGTGGACGTGGATGTTGTTGGTGTTAGTGGTTGTAGTGGCTGTTGGTGGTTGTGGTTGTTGGTGGTAGTGGTTGTTGTTGTAGTGATTATTGATAGTAGTTTGTTGTTGCTGCTGGTAATTGTGTTTGTTGGTAGTGATTGTTGGTGGTAGTAGTTGTTGTAAGTGGAAGTGGTTATAGTGGCTGTTGGTGGTTGTGGTAGTTGGTGGTAGTTTTTGTTTGTGGTAGTGGATGTTAGTGATTATGGTTGTTGTTGGTTATTGGTGGTCGTGGTTGTTAGTTATATTTATTGGAGGGGGTAATTGAGTTTGGAGGTAGGGATTGTTGGCGGTAGTGGTTGTTGATAGTGGTTGTAAAGGCTGTTGTTGGTTGTGGTAGTTATTGGTAGTGGTTGTTGGTTAATGTGGTTGCTGATGGTGGTGATTGTTGGTGGTTGAGGTCGTTGTTTGTTGAAGTGGTTGTTGATTGTTGTTAATGGAGGTTATGGTTATTAATTTTTTTTGTAGTTATTTTTGGTGATAGCGGCTGATGGTGTTTGTGGATGTTGGTGGTCGTGGGTTTTTTTTGGTGGTTGTGGTTGTTGGGCTTAGTGGTTGTTTTGATTGTAGTTGTTGGTGGTTGTGGTTGTTGGAGGTAGTGGTTATTGGTGGTTGTGGTGTTTGGTGGTAGTGGTTCTTGGTGACAGTGGTTGCTGATAGTGGTGATTGTTGGTGGTTGAGGTCGTTCTTTGTGATAGTGGTCGATGTTGGAGGTTGTGGTTGTTTTGTGGTAGGTTCTTGTAGGTGGTAGCGGCTGATGGTGTTTGTGGTTGTTGGTGTAGTAGTTTATTAGGGGTTTTTGGTGGTTGTTTGTAGTAGTTGTGGATGTTGGTCTTAGTGGTTATTGTTGGTTGTGGTTGTTACTGGTAGTGGTTCTTGGAAGTAGTTGTTGTTGGTGGTAATAGTTGTTGCAGGTAATGATTGTTGGTGGTAGTGGTTGTTGGAGGGTTGTGGTTTTTGGTGATTGTGGTTGTTGGTGGTAATTGTGTTTGGTGGTAGTGATTGTTGTAGTAGTAGTTGTTGATGGTGGTAGGGGTTCTAGTAGCTATTGGTGGTTGTGATTGTTACTGATAGTTGTAGTTTATGGTGATAATGGTTGTTGTTGGTAGTATTGGTTGTAGTGGCTGTTGGTGGTTTTTTGTTGCTGGTGGTAGTGGTTGCTGTTGGTAATAGTGGTTGTAGTGAATGTTGGAGGTTGTGGTTGTTGGTAGGTGTGGTTGATGGTGATAGTGGTTGATGGTGGTAGTGGGTGTTTGTGGTTGTACCAGTTTATGGTAGTGGTTGTTGGTGGTAATTGTGTTTGTTGGTAATGATTGTTTGGTGGTAGTGGTTGCTGATGGTGGCAGGGGTTCTACTGGCCATAGGTGGTTGTGATTGTTACTAATAGCTGTAGTTTTTGGTGGTAGTGGTTGTTGGTTGTAGTGCTTATGGTTGTTAATGGTAGTGGTTGTTGATGGTGTTTTTTGTGGCTGTTGTTGCTTGTAGTAGTTGTTGGTGGTAGTTATGTCGTTGTTTCTTGTTATGGTTGTTAGTTGTTGGTGGTTGTGGTTGTTGGTGGTAGTGGTTGATGATGTTTTTTGTGGTTGTTGTTGACGGTGGTTGCGGTTGTTGTAGTTTTGGTAGTTTGTGGTTGTTGGTCGTTATGGTTGTTGGTGGTAGTCGTTGTTGGTGGTAGTGATTGTTGGTGGTCGTGGTTGGTGGTGGTTGTGGTTGTTGGTGTTTGTTGGTGGTAGTGGTTATTGTTGGTAGTGGTTATTAGTGGTAGAGGTTGTTGGTGGTAATGTTGTTTGATGTAGTGATTGTTAGTGGTAATAGTTGTTGGTGGTTATGGTTGTTGGTGGTATTGGTTGTTGATGGTTGTTTTTTTTGGTAGTGGTTGTTGGTGGTATTGGTTGTTGGTTGTTTTAGTGATTGTAGTTGTTGGGAGTTGTGGTTGTTGGTGGTAGTGATTGATGGTGGTAGTGGTGGTTGGTGGTAGTGTCTGTTGGTGGTTGTAGTTGTTGGTAGTTGTGGATGCTGATGGTAGTGGTTGTTGGTTGTTGTGATTGTTGTTGGTGTAGTGGTTGTTGGTTGCTGTTGGTGGTTGTGGTTGTTGGATGTTATAGTTGTTGGTGGTATTGGTTGTTGATGGTTGTTTTTTGTGGTAGTGGTTGTTAGTGGTATTGGTTGTTGGTTGTTTTAGTAGTTGCGGTCGTTGGGGGTTGTGGGGTTGGGTGGTAGTGGTTGAAGGTGGTAGTGGTTGTTGGTGTAGTGTCTGTTGGTGGTATTAGTTTTTTGGGGTTGAGGTTGTTTGTGGTAGTGGTTCTTGGTGCTATTAGTTGTTGGTTATAGCGATTGTTTGTGGAAGCGATTGTTGGTAGTTGATGGTGGTGGTAGTGGTTGTTGCTGGTGGTTGTGGTTTTTGGTTGATGATGATGGTGGTGATTATTGGTATTTGTGACTGTTGGTGGTTGTGTTTGTTATTATTAGTGGTTGATGTTAGCTGTGGTAGTTGTGAGAGGTAGTGATTGTTGGTTGTAGTGGCAGTTGGTGGTTGTGTTTGTTAGTGGTAGTGGTAGTTGTGGAAGTTGTCAGTGGTAGTCGTTGTTGATTTTTGTTTGTGATTATGGTTGTTATTGGTGGTAGTTGTTTGTGGTAGTGGGATTCTGAACCAATCATACCTGCTTGATGTGATTCTGGGAGTTCTACTCTCAAAGCCCGGCCCAAGGCCAGGCTTAACTTGTGAGAGGTCTGGTCCAGCAGGCTGTTGCTTGGAGCTGCCCGCAGGCCCACATATCCACCACAGTACGGTTGGTCCGGCACTCCTTGAAGAAAACAATCTAGGTTTTCTTGAAAACGTCCATGGTTGTTCCGGCAATATTCTTATACTCGCTGGAAGGATGTTGAACAACCGAGACCTCTGGTGTTCATACAGTGTTCTCTGATTGTTTCTATGGATACCTGCTCTTGACAGGTTCTAGTCTGCATTTTCTTCCAAATTGCTCACTATAGTATGATGATAATTTACTGTTTAGATTTGGGACCTGTCCCTCTAGTATTTTCCTCTTGTATATTATTTGATATCTCTCTCGTCTTCTTTCTAGTGAGTACATTCGGAGAGCTTTGAGGCGATCCCAATATTCTAGAGTTTTATCGCGTCTATGTATGCCATATATGTTCTCTTGTACTCCCTCTATTTCAGCAATCTCTCTCTCTTGCTCTGAAGGGGGAAGTGAGTACTTAGCAGTATTAAAGACGGAGTAACACAGGTGATGCTGGCTGACGCAATATTTGCTTGGTAATACTCCCTAAACGTTATCTTGAGATCTTGAGGTTATCTTGAGATGATTTCGGGGCTTAGTGTCCCTGCGACCCAGTCCTCGACCAGCCCTCCACCCCTAGGAAGCAGCCCGTGACAGCTGACTAAACTCCCAGGTACCTATTTACTGCTAGGTAACAGAGGCATCAGGGTGAAGAAACTGCCATTGTTTCTTGTCGGCGCCCGGGATCGAACCCGGGACCACAGTATCACGCGTCCAGTGTTCTGTCCGCTCAGCCACCATCAGACGTTAGGTCGTCAGACATCATTATTCCCAAATCCTTTACATGTTGCTTTGTTTCCATGGGCAGATTTGATTGTTTTCTATCCTATGTTATGTTTAAGGATCTCATTTTTAACCGTACCCTAATATATGGAATTTATCGTTGCTAAACATCATGTTATTTTCTGTGATTTTCTGTTATTTTCTGGTGAATGTGATTGTTGGTAGTATTGGTTGTTAGTTGTATTGATTGTTGGTGAAAGTGGTTGTTGTTGGTGTTAGTGGTTGTAGTGGCTGTTGGTGGTTGTGGTTGTTGGTAGTAGTGGTTGTTGGTGGTAGTGATTATTGGTGGTTGTTGTTGTTGCTGGTAGTTGTGTTTGTTGGTAGTGATTGTTGGTGGTAGTGGTTGTTGTAGGTGTAAGTGGTTGTAGTTGCTGTGGTTGTTGTTGTTGTTGTTGTTGGTAGTGGATGTTGGTGATTGTGGTTGTTGTTGGTTATTGGTGGTCGTGGTTGTTAGTGGTAGTGATTGTTGGTGATAATTGTGTTTGGGTGGTAGTGATTTTTGGCAGTAGTGGTTGTAATGGCTGTCTGTTGGTTGTGGTTGTTATTGGTAGTGGTTGTTGGTGGTTGCGGTGTTTGGTGGTAGTGGAGGTTGGTTATAGTGGTTGCTGGTGGTGGTGATTGTTGGTGGTTGAGGTCGTTGTTTGTGGAAGTGGTTGTTGGTTGTTGTTGTTGGAGGTTGTGGTTGTTAATGATTATTTTTGTGGTAGTTATTGTTGGTAGAAGCGGCTCTTGGTGGTTGTGTATGTTGATAGTAGTGAACAAATCCAGTTCACTACCTAGACTGTTCGGGGAGTTGTGTAAAACCCCGGCCCTTGTGGATTTGTTCATTTAATGCATCACACAATTGTGATTTCTGCGCGTATTGATGTTAGTGGTTGTTGGGGGGGGGGGGGGTTTGGTGGTTGGGTTGTTGGTAGTAATTGTGGTTGTTGACCTTAGTGGTTGTTGATTGTGGTTGTTGGTGGTTGTTGTAGTTGGAGGTAGTGGTTGTTGTTAGTTTTGGTGTTTGGTGGTAGTGGTTGTTAGTGATAGTGGTTGCTGATGGTGGTGATTGTTGATGGTGGTGATTGTTGATGGTTGAGGTCGTTGTTAGTGATAGTGGTCGATGTTGGAGATTGTTGTTGTTAATGATTGTTTTGTGGTAGTTCATGTTTGTGATTGTGGTTGTTGGTGGTAGTGGTTGTTAGGGTTTTTTTGGTGGTTGTGGTTGTTGGTAGTAGTTGCAGATGTTGGTCTTAACGGTTGTTGTTGATTGTGGTTGTGGTTGTTGGAGACAGTGGTTGTTGGTGGTAATAGTTGTTGCAGGTATTGATTGTTGGTGGCAATTATTGGTGGCAATCGTTACTGATAGCTGTAGTTTATGGTGGAAGTGGTTGTTGTTGGTGGTAGTGGTTTTAATGGCTGTTGGTGGATGTGGTTGTTAATGGAAGTGGTTGCCCTTGGTAATAGTGGATGTTGGAGGTTGTGGTTGTTAGTGGTAGTGGTTAATGGTGGTAGTAGTTGTTGGTGGTTGTAGTAGTTCGAGGTAGTTGTTGTTGGTGGTAATTGTGTTTGTTGGTAATGATTGTTGGTGGTAGTGGTTGTTGATGGTGGCAGGGGTTCTAGTGGCTACTGGTGGTTGTGATTGTTACTGTTTGCTGTATTTTTTGGTGGAAATAGTTGTTGGTTGTGGTGGTTGTGGTGTTTATGGTCGTTGTTTGTTGTAGTGGTTGTTAGTTGTTGGTAGTTGTGGTTGTTGGTAATAGTTGGTGATGATGGTTTTTTGTGGTTGTTGTTGTAGGTGGTAGTTGTTGACGGTTGTTGTGGTTGTTGGTGGTTTTGGTAGTTATGGTTGTTGGTGGTTGTGGTGTTGTAATCCACAAGTTAGTAGGAATTATTAGCTAAAGGATCATTACTACAACACTTAACGAAAGATGATTGGAAGTACATGTAAGTAGACAGACTATGGATCACATATCTAAGAAAGGTCAATGGATTAAGACCGAAGCTGTTTAGCCAAATTAATAATTCCTGGAAAGAGGAATTATTCTTCGTCAGGCTTCTAGGATCAAGGTTACCGCTCTAGGGATAAGGTTAATCGGATTATACCTTCCTTGAGAGGAGTGGTGAAATGTTTGAGGCCATGGTTGGCTAGAGTCAGTCTGATTGTGGGAGTTAACTGGCAAGTTCTCTGGATCCCCGTTTGCGGCAGCAGCGAAGTGTAGCAGACAGCTATGCGAGAACCTGATGTGATCTTAGTGACGAAGTTAAGTCTGCAGTATGTGAGTATTGAATGAAAGACTAACCGGGTGTGGAGCGTTGTAGTAATCATTCCGTATTAGGGACTTAGGCGGAAGTTACGAGTGTGGGTGGTGATCGCGGAGGTCAAGTGGTCTATGGGTATTGGAAGTGTATTGACCTAATAGAGTATGTTAATTAATATAGTATTATTTGTCAGAGTCTATTCTTGTAATTAAATGACAAAACCCGACGGCCTTTAAAGACCTTCCATCTGTCCCCTCATAGTGTTCCTGGTTTGGTTGGTGAGGGAATGTTTGGGAATTGGTACACGACATATTTGGTGGCAGCGCAAACAGGTTTTGGAACACTTTGAGAGATGAAGGAAGTGTGTTACTGGTTTAGTTGGTGAGGGAATGTTCGGGAATTGGTAGACGTCGGGTTGTGTTCAGGACGGTGGATATTGGAGTGAGGAAGGGAAGGTGTGTGGGCCAGTGAGTGGCCATAGTGGGGTGTGGGGCCAAGGTGTGTGGCCAAGTGGAGTGGCCACGTTGTGCGGCAGGGAGAGGTCCCCTAAGGGGTGGAAACAGTAGTGTGGGGAACTGATAAGTGACGTTGTTAATGGTGGCTTAAAATTATAAGTAATTCTAGTAAGATTAAGGGAATAAGGCCAAGTAAGGTTACTGTACGGCAAAGCGTCAAGATGGTTCATACACGAGCACATAAGGGGCGAGTAGCCATGACGGGTACGGGTAGTAATAGGGGCGCCAGTGGCCAGGCCACGAGTAATGTCGGTCAGGGTGAGAGTGGTGATAACACGGCGGCGTTGCTTACGGCGCAGGCGGCAGCGTCAGAGACAATTGGGCAGGTTGCACAGTGGTTGAAAAATGTGTTGAGCACGCATGAGACGACTAACGCAGGACCTAAGGTATATGGAGACATACCCACGTTTTGGGGCGCCAAACGGGATCCGAAAGGTCAGTTACTGACGGATATTAGAACATTTATCTTTGCTCTAGAGAAGGCGACTAGTGTGGGGTCATGGTCGGATTAGGCAAAGATGGCATTGGCATATTCCAAGGTGAAAGGGGAAGCAAAGATCCTGCTCAACTCGGCGGAAATTAGAGAAATAAATAGTTATAGCGAGTTTAAGCAGGAACTGATAGATCATTACGATGTGCAGCACGATGCAGTAGAACTAAAGGCTCAGTTAGCTGCACTTAAACGAGAACCAGGGGAACAATTAAGGGCGTTTGGCCATAGAATAAGACTCTTGGGTGATGTGATTGAGCGGACGGAAACGCAGTTCACGGGGGTAGTAAGAGATTCTATGCAACGGAGTGTTTTTTTCGGTGCATTACCGCGGGAAAGTGCGTTACACTGCAGGGAAGCTAAGTCTTTAAAGGAAGCTGTGAAACATGCAGTGTTTTGCAGTGTCAGCTCTCGCAGTATCTTGGCGCACCCAGATTTTAGCAAACCATTTCTGGTGTATGCGGATGCTTCTGGCGCAGCGATAGGTGGTGTGGTAGCTCAGGTGGATGAGCGAGGACGGGAGCGTCCCATTGCATTTTGTTCACGAGTACTATGTCCTGCAGAGAGGAACTATAGTATGATTGAGAGGGAAGCGCTAGCGATCACATTCATATTACAACGGAACCGGTACATCTTGCTTGGACATGAAATTTGGCTCAGAAGCGATCACAAACCCCTTAAGTATGTGTTCGAGTCCAAGGAGCCTTGTCAGCGACTGGCACGGTGGGTTACCTCGCTCTCAGAGTTTAACATTACAAACTTTGAACATGTACCAGTGAAAAGCAATGTGGTCGCTGACGCGTTGTCAAGGTGTCACAATGTAGCAGTGGTGAGTGAAAGGGGGGAGGAAGATGTGTCGTGGAATGTGAGGGAGTTGATACGGAGTCAGGAAGGTCACCCCCTGTGGGGGGAGGTAAGGAAGTTTTTGAGGGGTCAGCGTGCGGAGTTGAGGAAGTCACTTCCAGCACCAGTGGATGAGTTTGTGGTTGAAGATGAGGTGTTGTATCATCTTGGTAGGGTTTCGGGTATACGGTCTGAACCAGTATACCAGGCAGTCTTGACACCGGAGTTCCAAAGGACTGCAATGTATCTGTGTCATAACATCCCAGCAGCAGGCCATGGAGGGGAATCCAAGACGTTGCAGAGGGCACGTCAAAGGTTCTATTGGCCATCCATGGGTAAAGATATCAAGGTCTATGTAGCCTCTTGTGACAGTTGTCTGAGGTACAAGGCACATAGGTAGGGGTACGAGGAGTTGGCAATCAAGGGTAGATAACACAGAACAGCCTTCGCAGGACCGGGGACAAGGTCCACAGGCGACGGTGACACATCGCTATCCGACCCGCTCTCGTGGGGTCATGAACACAGAAGGAGCATAGTATGTACTGTAGAGTAGTGCATGGCCATGGTAGTTTTTGTAGAGTGTGGGGTAGTGTGTAGAGTGCGGAGTTGAGTGGTGCATGGGCATGGTAGTTTTGTAGAGTGCGGTGTTGAGTGGTGCATGGGCATGGTAGTTTTGTAGAGTGTGGGGTAGTGTGTAGAGTGTGGTGTAGAGTAGCATGTGTAGTGTTGTGGCGTTTGGACGCCTGGTATGGAGTGTGGTGTTGTGGAGTGCAGATCGGCACAGGAGGCCAGGTGGTGGTGGGTACGGTGAGTATCGGTGTAATGAGGTCAGGTGCGTCAGGACGCAGAGCCTGGCTGTTGAGAGACGTGGTGTTATAATGAGGTCATCAGTGGTTGGGTTGACCAGAGGTGATGGTGTGTCGGAGTGGGTAAGTGTTATGGATAAGATTATAATGTAGAATTTCAAAATTTCAGGGGTTGGTGGTTGCAGTGGACGAGCGAACTAATTTCTTATTAAGTTGTTACAGGAATCTCGCTAGAGGCGAGCCAGTGGCAGTATGATGTTTTAGTGACATAAGTGTGAAATTATTTTAATGAGGTATTTTTTGTGATAATGTATGTGTATGTATATACTGTATATTACCTCATCGGCACCATTACTGAGTGTTAGGCTTGAGAAGGTCCCCCGGGATCATGTCACAGAGCTGCAGGTAGAGTAGAAGGGAAGCTATGAGGCTACACTCAGTTATTCTAGAAAACAAAAGAGGGAGGAAGTGAAGCCAACGTGACGTTATAGGCGAAATTCGCCCCCTGACATCAAAGCAGGGATAAGGGCCAGCTGCAATGGTTTTGCAGCTGCGCTCAGGCTATATACGGGGAGAGAGTAAGGAGCCGAGGGGGTTATGTAATAATGGGATCGAGCCAGGGGGCTCCGAGGGAATATTTTACAGGTACAGCGGTCGGGAAGGTGTGAATACAGGTGACACACTCTGGGCGGGATGGGCCTAGACCAGAGAGCTGTGAGGGATCTACAGCGTTCTGGGATTGGTGCCCTGGAACGAGACGTCAGCACAGACCCAAGGGAACATGACCCTGGGGTAGGAATCTCCGTTGCTTTGGAGGCCAGGATCACGTTAGCTCAGAGCAACGATGGGACATTGACAACATTCACCAGGCTGGACAGCCTGGGTTTTGTCTGGGTCATGGAGGATCTATGACCTAGCAATCATGGGACACGAAGACAAGAGAGGTGATGCTGCAATTGTGGAGGAGGCCAGTGAAACATTGTGTGATCATTGTAAGCCTTATGTCAACAGTACAGGGCAGATGTTAAATTATAATTAACTTATTACTAGGATGAAGAACCTTAGATATATATGTGTTGTGTATATATTAATGACTAGTGTCATTTCTGTTTAAGTGCCAGCATTCTGGTCAATGTAATTTATGTTTATGGTTGTATGTAATTATATGTCAGCAGTTTAGGTATATGTGCATTGTTGGAGATGGGAAAAAATTATTACAGACTATTTAACCTGTACTATGATGTGAATATAATGTATATGTTGGAGAAGTGTTGTGAGTCATGTCGGGGAAAATTTTAATTTATTTCATCGTGTGTATAATGAACTTATTGGATGATTTCTTAGTTGTACACATATGGTGGGTGCATCCTCCAGGTCCTTGCACTAATGGAACCATTGCAATGATGCATATGGGGACATATGCGTGTTTAAGGAGGGGAGTGGTGTTGTAATCCACAAGTTAGTAGGAATTATTAGCTAAAGGATCATTACTACAACACTTAACGAATGATGATTGGAAGTACATGTAAGTAGACAGACTATGGATCACATATCTAAGAAAGGTCAATGGATTAAGACCGAAGCTGTTTAGCCAAATTAATAATTCCTGGAAAGAGGAATTATTCTTCGTCAGGCTTCTAGGATCAAGGTTACCGCTCTAGGGATAAGGTTAATCGATTATACCTTCTTGAGAGGAGTGGTGAAATGTTTGAGGCCATGGTTGGCTAGAGTCAGTCTGATTGTGGAGTTAAACTGGCAAGTCCTCTGGATCCCCGTTGCGGCAGCAGCGAAGTGTAGCAGACAGCTATGCGAGAACCTGATGTGATCTTAGTGACGAAGTTAAGTCTGCAGTATGTGAGTATTGAATGAAAGACTAACCGGGTGTGGAGCGTTGTAGTAATCATTCCGTATTAGGGACTTAGGCGGAAGTTACGAGTGTGGGTGGTGATCGCGGAGGTCAAGTGGTCTATGGGTATTGGAAGTGTATTGACCTAATAGAGTATGTTAATTAATATAGTATTATTTGTCAGAGTCTATTCTTTGTAATTAAATGACAAACCCGACGGCCTTTAAATACCTTCCATATGTTCATTCATTGTGTTCCAGTACAAACCTAGTGGTACGCCTCAAGGGTCTGGTGTGTGTAGGAGTACACGGTGGTAGTAACGGTTGCTGAGGCAAGGTGTTATGTGTTGTGTAATCGCTGTGTTCGGAATGAACTGGGGTTCAGCGTCATGACAGTGGTTGTTGGTGAAAGTGATAGTTGGTGGTAGTGGTTGTTGGTGGTTGTGATTGTTGGTGGTTGTGATTGTTGGTGTTTGTTAGTGGTAGTGGTTGTGGTTGTTGGTGGTAATGGTGATGGTGGTTGTGGTTGTTTGGTGGTAGTGTTGTTGGTGGTTGCAGTGGTTTGTAGTGGTTGTTGGTGGTAGTGGTTATTGGCGGTAATTGTTGTTGGTTGTAATGGTTGTTGGAGGTAATGATTGTTGGTGGTAATGGTTGTTGGTGGTTTTGGTTGTTGGCGGTAGTGGGTGATGGTGGTTATGGTGGTTGTAGTTGCTGGTAGTAGTTGTGGTTATTGAATTTAGTGGATTTTGTGATTGTGGTTGCTGGTGGTTGTGGTTGTTGGAGGTAGTGGTTGTTGCTGGTATGGTTGTTGGAGGTAATGGTTATTGTGGTAGTGGTTGTTGATGGTTGCGGTTGTTGGTGGTGGTAATTGTGTTTGGTGGTAGTGATTGTTAGTGGTAGTAGTTGTGATGGTGGTAGGGGGTTCTAGTGGCTATTGGTGGTTCTGATGGTTACTGATAGCTGTAGTTTTTGTGGTAGTGGTTGTTGGTTTGTAGTGGTTGTGGTTGTTAATGATAGTGGTTGTTAATGGTATGTTTTTGTGGTTGTTGTTTGTGGTAGTTGTTGGTGGTGATTGTCGTTGTTGTTGGTGGTAGTGGTTGTTATTTGTTGGTGGTTGTGGTTGTTCGTGGTAATTGTAGTTGATGGTTGTTTTTGTTTCTTGAACTTCTACAGTTATAACTGCTCTTTTCCTTTTCAACATTTCTTCAGTGAATTTTGCAGCATCCTGTGAGGTTCCTGCTTTCTTAGCTGCTTCCTCTAAAGCTGCCTTGGCACTTGGGTTGTTTTACAGTATTTCTGCACACATGAACCTCCTTGGAAGGAGCCCTCCATCAGCTTCAACCTCTGTTTCCAAGAAGTTGCGTACCTCGTACAGGTTCGAATTCTGATTTTCCCTGAGTCTCTTTATCTCTTCCTTGGCTTCCTCCAACTCACTCCTTTGTCGCTGTATTAATGCATGCATTTCCTGCAGGTCTCTGCCGAATCCCCCTAATGATCCATTCACAGGTAGTATCCACCATTCTCCCTTGTCACTGTGGGTGGTGATGTCCCTGTCATTTTCCCTAGGGAGGGTAGAAGGGGTAGGGAGGGAGGGGTGAAAGAGAGAGAGAGAGAGAGAGAGAGAGAGAGAGAGAGAGAGAGAGAGAGAGAGAGAGAGAGAGAGAGAGAGAGAGAGAGAGAGAGAGAGAGAGAGAAAGAGAGAGAGTGAAGGTGGGGGGTGGGGATTGTTGGTGTTTGTGGTAGTGGTTGTTAGTCTTAGTGGTTGTTGGTGTTTGTGTTTGTTGGTGGTAGTGACTGCTGGTGGTTGTGGTTGTTGGTGGTAGTGGTTGAGGTTGTTGCTGGTAGTGGTTGTTGGTAGAGATTGTTGCTGGTAGTGGTTGTTGGTAGAGGTTGTTGGTGGTAGTTGTTGTTGGTGGTTGTGGTTGTTGGTGGTTGTGGTTATTGGTGGTAGTGATTTTTGGTGATTTGGGTGGTTGTGGATGTTGGTGGTTCTGGTTGTTGGTGGTAGTGGTTGTAATGGTTGTTACTGATTGTAGTTGTTGGTGGTAGCGGTTGTATTTGATAGTGGAAGTTATTGTTAGTGGTAGGTTTGTTGGTAGTGGTTGTTTGTGTGTGGTTGTTGTTGGCGGTAGTGGTTGTTGGTTGTAGTGGCTGTTAGTGGTTGTGGTTGTTGGTGATTGTGGTTGTTGGTGATTGTGGTTGTTGGTGGGTAGTAGTTGTTAGTGGTTGTAGTGGTTGTTAGTGATTGCAGTGGTTGTTGGGTATTGTTGGTGGTAGTGGTTGTGGTTAGAGTTATTGTTAGTGGTAGGGGTTGTTGGTGTTGGTTGTCTGTGTGTGGGTGTTATTGGTGGTATTGGTTGTTGGTTGTAGTGGCTGTTGGTAGTTGTGGTTGTTGGTGGTTGTGGTTTTTGGTAGTTGTAGTTGTTGGTGGTTGTGGTTATTAATGGTAGTGGTTGTTGGTGGTAATTGTTACTGGTGGTAGTGGTTGTTGGTGGTAATTGTTGCTGGTGGTAGTGGCTGTTGGTGGTTATGATTGTTAGTGGTGGTAGGGGTTGTAGTGGCTGTTAGTGTTTGTGGTTGTTGGTGGTTGTGGTTATTGGTGGTAGTGGTTGCTGATGGTAGTGGTTGATGGTGGTTTTGGTCATTGATATTGATAGTAGTTAGTGGTTGTTGTTGGTGGTTGTGGTTTTTGGTGGTTATTGTTATTGGTGGTAACCACCACCAACCACTTGTTGAAGGTTATTTTGAGATAGTTATTGTTAGTGGTAGAGGTTGTCTGTGGTTTTGGTGGTTGTGGTTGTTGGTGATTGTGGTTGTTATTGGTTGTAGTTGTTGGTGGTTGTGGTTGTTGGTGGAAGTGGTTGTTAGTGGTTGTTGAGTATTATTGGTGGAAGTGGTTGTGGTTGATGGTGGAAGTTATTGTTAGTAATAGGTGTTGTTGGTAGTGGTTGTGGGACATTTGGGGCTTGACTATTTATTTAAATATTAATGTAATAAATTCAATTACGAAGGACCACCCTCTTTTATAGTAAAGAGGGAAACTAATAAAATGTGATCATTAGAAAATTCCTAGAGGAACCAGTAACTATGGATAAATACTAGAGAATATAATCACTTATACAATTAATGGGCTGTATATAATTTAACTGAATCAAAGCCTCATACACCTACATTGGGGGGGGGGTATTACTAGAACTTCATATATGTCTAGGAACTAGTGTGGTTCGTACACCAGTTCATTATGTAATAACCTAATCCTATGACCAATTATAGAATCAATAATATTTGTCACCAATAAGAACATAGATTATGAATATCAGAAATTAAAGATTATAATAAACATGTGTTAAATCCAGTGAACAGTGATCTATGGTAATAATTAATCACAGATAATTTAATTAATGGAATACGGAAAAGGGTCTTAGCTTGAAGACGTTTTCCAAGACATCCGTCATGAATCATCCTAGGAATCTCCTGAACTCATCATGGAACACTGGGAGATGATTAACACGGGAAAGTAACAGCTCGGGGAAGTCTTCACACGCAAGCTGTAAATCAAGATATATTAAGTAGCAACATATTAGGCTGCTAAATATCTATATTCAAGAAATTAAAAATGGAGAGTGGAAACAGATAATAACCTGTGTTTTATTTTAGTCGCTTGGCGTGACGACAAGCTACCCTGCTATAACCTATCTCTGATGATGCATCAAAAGGGAATAAAGGTACTTAGCTAATAGGGCACTGTGTAAGTTGAGGCTTGCCGAAGCTCGCGTCCTAGGTTCTGGCGTCGTAATAACGAACACGTGGCGTCGAGCCTAGCCTAGATGTTGACGGCTTCTCTGGCCGGTCACGTTGGACTACACGGAACAAATTAACAGGTTCCGGGCTGAACGTCAAGTTAATTCTCGTTGACGATTCACCACGATGTATCCTGTGACACTGACACCAGCTAAGTTGCTATATTCTGCAACTATCCTTCACACCTCACAGTGGCGACTTTCCTCCCTCGTGGACGCCTACACACGCTCTCGGTGGCGTCTGCTTGATTAATGGCGTCTCCTCTGCCCCCCCCCGCTCCGCGTCCCGCATTTGCAACACAAATTATTTACTACGAATAATATCATTTCTCGCAGTTGCGACTGAAATGCTTGGATAAGGACGGGTTTATTATTCAGAGGAGTTAAATATTATTATTTGCTCGTTTTACGATGGTAAACGAGGAATGGAGATGAATTTAATTCTCTCCCTGGCATTCACGCGTGACGTTAAATTTATTACCAGATAACAGTTGTAACTAGAAACGCTCTATTTGGCATTATTTGGGAGTCAGGTTATCGGCAAATAATCATCACTCAGAACACTGTTGGTTTTAGAGAATAAAACTCAATTCTCTGACACACTGGATATAGATGTGTTTATTATGGTGGAATCTGACGCAATACTGGCGTCTGGTGACGTAAGAATTCTAGCATTATTGTACAGATACAATTATTAATACATGTGAACTCTACGGTTGGTTAATTTTAGTTACTACAGTGATTAGTAGATTTAGTAATAATTAATAATAATACAACTGTATTGTATTAGTGTTGGAAATTTCCAACAACTGACATAATAGTCCCCACTAGCCACAGTGGTTGCTTGTTTCTGGATGTTGTAGGCGGTAGTGGTAGTGGTTATAGTGACTGTTGGTGATTGTGGTTGTCGGCTGTTCTGGTTGTTGGTGGTTGTAGTTGGTGATAGTTGTGGTTGTTGGTGGTAGTGGTTGTTGGTGGTAGTTATTGTTGGTAGTTATTGTTGGTGGTAGTGGTTGTTGGTGGTTGTAGTTGTTGGTTTTTGGTGGTTGTGGTTGTTAATAGTTGTGGTTCTTGGTGGTAATGGTTGTTAGGGGTAGTGATTGTTGGTGGTAGTGGTTGTTGTTGGTGGTAGTGGTTGCTGCTAGTGGTAGTGGTTATTGGTGTTTATGGTTGTTAGTGGTTGTTGGTGGTTGTGGTTACTGGTGATAGTGGATTGTTGGTGGTAGTGGTTGCTGATGGTAGTGGTTGTTGGTGGTTGTGGTCATTGATATTGGTAGTAGTGGTTTGTGGTTGTGGTTGTTGGTGGTTATGGTTGTTGGTGGTAGTAGTTGTTAATTGTTGTTTTTGTGGTAGTTATTGTTCGTGGTAGTGGTTATTTGTGGTTTTGGTGGTTGTGGTTGTTGGTGGTGGTTTTTGTTGGTGATTGTGGTTGGTGGTGGTAGTAATTGTTGGTGATAGTGGTGGTTGGGTGTTGTTTGTGTTAGTGTTTGTTGGTGATTGTGGTTGTTGTTAGTGGTAGGGGTTGTTGGTGGTTTTGTTGGTGATTGATTAAGGAAATAGGAAAAATCAGTCTGGAAGGAGAAGGGAGATTTAAGAAGGAAAATAAATAAGAAAAAAAGGTAGAAAGGGGAGAAGTGTTTACTAGTTGTGTTTTTACGAGGGTTGAGCTTTGCTCTTTCGGCCCGCCTCTCAACTGTCAATCAACTGTTTACTAACTACTTTTTTTTTTCTTTTTTTTCACACCACAACACACACACCCCAGGAAGCAGCCCGTGACAGCTGACTAACTCCCAGGTACCTATTTACTACTAGGTAACAGGGGCACTTAGGGTGAAATAAACTTTGCCCATTTGTTTCTGCCTCGTGCGGGAATCGAACCCGCGCCACAGAATTACGAGTCCTGCGCGCTATCCACCAGGCTACGAGGCCCCTAGGTGTTCCTACGGGCCATAAACACTTCTAGGCCCCTAGAAGTGTTTATGTTGTACTGGTATTTACCAGCACAGTGGTGACTAGTGTGTCAGTTGTACTGGTATTGTACACCATGCTAGTGAGGACTAGTGTGTCAGTTGTACCGGTATTGTACACCACGCTAGTGAGGTACTGTCAGTGTGTCTGTTGTACTGGCATTGTACACCATGCTGATTGGGACTATTATGTCAGTTGTACTGGTTTTGTACTCCATGCTAGTAGGGACTATTATGTCAGTTGTTGGAAATTTCCAACAATAATACAACACTGTTGTATTATTATTAATTATTACTAAATCTACTAATCACTGTAGTAACTAAAATTAACCAACCGTAGAGTTCACGTGTATTAATAATTGTATCTGTACAATAATGCTAGAATTCTTACGTCACCAGACGCCAGTATTGCGTCAGATTCCACTATAATAAACACATCTATATCCAGTGTGTCAGAGAATTGAGTTTTATTCTCTAAAACGAACAGTGTTCTGAGTGATGATTATTTACCGATAACCTGACTCCCAAATAATGCCAAATAGAGCGTTTCTAGTTACAACTGTTATCTGGTAATAAATTTAACGTCACGCGTGAATGCCAGGGAGAGAATTACATTTATCTCCATTGCTCGTTTACCATCGTAAAACGAGCAAATAATAATATTTAACTCCTCTGAATTATAAAACCGTCATTATCCAGGCATTTCAGTCGCAACTGCGAGAAATGATATTATTCGTAGTAAATAATTTGTGTATCAAATGCGGGACGCGGAGGCGGGCAGAGGAGACGCCATTAATCGAGAGGACGCCACCGAGAGCGTGTGTAGACGTCCACGAGGGAGGAAAGTCGCCACTGTGAGGTGTGAAGAATAGTTGCAGAATATAGCAACTTAGCTGGTGTCAGTGTCACGGGATACATCGTGGTGAATCGTCAACGAGAATTAACTTGACGTTCAGCCCGGAATCTGTTAATTTGTTCCGTGTAGTCCAACGTGACCGGCCAGAGAAGCGCGTCGCCATCTAGGCTAGGCTCGACGCCACGTGTTCGTTATTACGACGCCAGAACCTAGGACGCGAGCTTCGGCAAGCCTCAACTTACACAGTGCCCTATTAGCTAAGTACCTTTATTCCCTTTTGATGCATCATCAGAGATAGGTTATAGCAGGGTAGCTTGTCGTCACGCCGAGCGACTAAAATAAAACACAGGTTATTATCTGTTTCCACTCTCCATTTTTAATTTCTTGAATATAGATATTTAGCAGCCTAATATGTTGCTACTGAATATATCTTGATTTACAGCTTGCGTGTGAAGACTTCCCCGAGCTGTTACTTGCCCGTGTTAATCATCTTCCAGTGTCCCATGATGAGTTCAGGAGATTCCTAGGATGATTCATGACGGATGTCTTGGAAAACGTCTTCAAGCTAAGACCCTTTTCCGTATTCTATTAATTAAATTATCTGTGATTAATTATTACCATAGATCACTGTTCACTGGATTTAATACATGTTTATTATAATCATTAATTTCTGATATTCATAATCTATGTTCTTATTGGTGACAATTTTATCGATTCTATAATTGGTCATAGGATTAGGTTATTACATAATGAACTGGTGTACGAGCCACACTAGTTCCTAGACATATATGAAGTTCTAGTAATACCCCCCCCCCCAATGTAGGTGTTTGAGGCTTTGATTCAGTTAAATTATATACAGCCCATTAATTATATAAGGGATTATATTCTCTAGTATTTATCCATAGTTACTGGTTCCTCTAGGAATTTTCTAATGATCACATTTTATTAGTTTCCCTCTTTACTATAAAAGCGGGTGGTCCTTTGTAATTGATTTCATTACATTAATATTTAAATAAATAGAGTCAAGCCCCAAATGTCCCACATCAGTTGTACTGGCATTGTACACCATGCTAGTGGGGACTATTGTGTCTGTTGTACTGGCATTGTACACCATGCTAGTGAGGACTATTGTGTCTGTTGTACTGGCATTGTACACCATGCTAGTGGGGACTATTGTGTCTGTTGTACTGGCATTGTACACCAAGCTAGTGAGGACTATTGTGTCTGTTGTACTGGCATTGAACACCATGCTAGTGGGGACTATTGTGTCTGTTGTACTGGCATTGTACACCATGCTAGTGGAGGCTAGTGTGTCTGTTGTACTGGTATTGTACTCCATGCTAGTGGGGACTATTGTGTCTGTTGTACTGGTATTGTACACCATGCTTGTGGGGACTATTGTGTCTGTTGTACTGGTATTGTACTCCATGCTTGTGGGGACTATTGTGTCTGTTGTACTGGTATTGTACACCATGCTTGTGGGGACTATTGTGTCTGTTGTACTGGTATTGTACTCCATGCTTGTGGGGACTATTGTGTCTGTTGTACTGGTATTGTACTCCATGCTTGTGGGGACTATTGTGTCTGTTGTACTGGTATTGTACTCCATGCTAGTGGGGACTATTGTGTCTGTTGTACTGGTATTGTACACCATGCTAGTGGGGACTATTGTGTCTGTTGTACTGGTATTGTACACCATGCTTGTGGGGACTATTGTGTCTGTTGTACTGGTATTGTACTCCATGCTTGTGGGGACTATTGTGTCTGTTGTACTGGTATTGTACTCCATGCTAGTGGGACAATTATGTGTCTGCTGTACTGGTATTGTACACCATGCTAGTGGGGACTATTGTGTCTGTTGTACTGGTATTGTACACCATGCTTGTGGGGACTATTGTGTCTGTTGTACTGGTATTGTACTCCATGCTTGTGGGGACTATTGTGTCTGTTGTACTGGTATTGTACTCCATGCTTGTGGGGACTATTGTGTCTGTTGTACTGGTATTGTACTCCATGCTAGTGGGGACTATTGTGTCTGTTGTACTGGTATTGTACACCATGCTAGTGGGGAATATTGTGTCTGTTGTACTGGTATTGTACTTCATGCTAGTGGAGGCTAGTGTGTCTGTTGTACTGGTATTGTACACCATGCTAGTGGGGAATATTGTGTCTGTTGTACTGGTATTGTACTTCATGCTAGTGGAGGCTAGTGTGTCTGTTGTACTGGTATTGTACACCATGCTAGTGGGGAATATTGTGTCTGTTGTACTGGTATTGTACTTCATGCTAGTGGGGACTATTGTGTCTGTTGTACTGGTATTGTGCAGTACGCTAGTGGAGACTAGTGTATCAGTTGTACTGGTATTGTACACCATGCTCGTGCAGACTAGTGTTTCCGTTGTACTGGCATTGTACACTATGCTAGTGAGGACTACTGTCAGTAGTACTGGCATTGTACACCACGCTATTTGGGACTAGTGTGTCAGTTGAACTGGTATTGTACACCACGCTAATGGGGACTAGTGTGTCATATGTACTGGCATTGTACAGCATGCTAGTGGGAACTAGTGTGTTATTTGTACTGGTTTTGTACACCATGCTAGTGGGGACTGGTGTGTTAGTTGTACTGGCATTGTACAGAACGCTAGTTGAGTTAGCTAGTTATTTTACTTTACAAAATGGCATAAATTTAATATATAACCATATTTTTTTTAATATTTAAGGGAACAAACAGTATTATATAAGTCAATGTTTTAGCTATATCACGAAAAAAATAATAAACCAATCTAAAACTAAATGTTTTAAGAATGTTTCATGCAGCTATGGAACAACATTCACAATTCATATATCCAATGTACTTAAATTTAGTATTTAAACATGTTATTTTTTATTATATAAACGAGAAACTAGTGTTTGGAAAGGCAGCATTTGTCATATTACTCAAAGAAATAATTTTACAATTCATGGGTTAAAGGTTGCTCATGTGCCTGATGAGCCATACTTGAGACTTTCCTTTCCCACATCCCTATGGAACCGTTTCCTGAGGATGCAACAACGTTTTGTGTTTGCTGGGTAAGTGAGAGGAAGTGCTGGATGCTGTGTAACGGGGAGGAGGTGATGGACGCTGGGTAAGGGAGAGGATGTCCTGGACGCTGGGTAAAGGGAGGAAGTGCTGGACGCTGGGTAAGAGATATGATGCCCTGGATGCTGGGTAAGGGAGAGGATCTGTTGGACGCTGGGTAAGGGAGAAGATTTGATCAATTCTGGGTAAGGGAGAGGATATGCTCGACACCAGATAAGGGAGAGGAAGTGCTGAACGCAGGGGTAAGGGAGATGATGTGTTCAAGGCTGGGTAAGGGAAAGGATGTGCTGGTAGCTGCGAAAGGGAGACGAACTGCTGGACACTGGTAAGTGAGAGGATGTGCTTAACGCTTGGTAAGGAAGAGGAAGTGTTGGACGCTGGGTAAGGGAGAGGAAGGCTGGACGCAAGGTAAGGGAGAGGAAGTGTTGGACGCTGGGTAAGGGAGAGGAAGTGTTGGACGCTGGGTAAGGGAGAGGAAGGTTGGACGCAAGGTAAGGGAGAGGAAGTGTTGGACGCTGGGTAAGGGAGAGGAAGGCTCGACGCAAGGTAAGGGAGAGGAAGTGTTGGACGCTGGGTAAGGGAGAGGAAGTCCTCAAGGTTCATCTCAATGTTCTCACAATCCCCGATTACCTGGACCAGGACAAATATCTTCAATCATTTATCATTTACGAAACGTGTGTATTTTTTCTCATACATGGCGTCATATTTTACATTTATTAAATAGCTCACAAGCTCCAATGCGCTACGAGATTGTTTGTAGCAATAATAATCTTGGATCGAGGACGGCCTCACAGAGTTTCCCAGCTCATAAACTGTAAAAAAAATATAGACTAAGCCTCCAGATCGAGGGAAGATGTACTGATCTCATAAGTGAACGTCACTTTAAAAAATCTGACATTAGTTGAGGATGCTCAAACATTAGCTTAAACTGTCTCTTTGGTCATTACTGATATCATCAAGATAGTGAATCATCTATACAAGGTAATTAGATGAAGTAACAATGACGCAAATGAATGGCCAGAGAGACTACAAAATCTTAACAGAAATAAGAAATCTGAATAAACCTTAAAAAAAGTAGAATGGTATCTAGAACAGCAATTGACCATACTATAAAGAATGCTTTAAAAAATATTAAAAATCAAACAAAAATGATGTCCAGATATTCCAAACAAAGACCAGGGAGAAGATTGCCCCATTGAAAAATGAGTTGAGCAACTGATAATGACCATGATATGAGTGCTATTTTAACTATGTACTTTGTCACTTAGTTCGTTGGAGAACTTGATATTTTAGCAACTCCTGAGCAAATATTTGTAAGTGGTGAAGAGGACACGTAAAATTGTTTAGTCGGTAAGTGGAAGATTATTAAACAGACAGAAACGTTAAAACCAAACAAGTCCCCAGAACCAGATCAAGTCTTTATCAGGATCATAAAGGAATGTAATGAGAGGCTAAGTGAGCCCTTGATTTCTATATTTTTAATTAAATTATTAAAGTCGAGCAAAGTACCAGAATCGCGGAGAGTTGCAAATAAAACCAACCTTTAAATTGGGAGACAGATCACTTGCATGATACTATTGGCTATTGGCTAGAATCTAAAACCACAAAATCCATTTATCAACATCTTGTTAAATATATTAATAAATGATTCACAACCTGGCTTTACAAAGTACCGTTCATGTTTGACGAATTTGCTTTCACTCTTCTCTAATATTTGTGAGGCAGTTGATGGTGGAGAGGACAGCGACGTTGTGTACCTTGACTTTAACAAAACCTTTATATAGTGCCTTACGAAAGACAGATTTGGAGGGTGGAGGCTGGAGGAATTTGGGGTGCTATTGGACGTTATAGATGAGCTTGATTAGTTCAGAGGAAACGAAGAATAAGTATAAATGGAGTTAAATCAGAGTGGTAAACCGTTGTATTATTAGCCTTTATCCTGGGCACCTCTCTTCTTTACCATATCTTTAACATACCTATATGTGCAATTGAGCAGCAACAGTTGTAAATTTGCAGACTGTGCAAAAATTAGATGGGAAATAAATTTAGAAAAATATTCAAAATTGCTACAAATCGAGCTAGATAGACTTTTAAAATTGTTGAATGATTGGCAGATGCTGATTAAGCAGACAAATATTAGGTTCTGAGGCAAGGTAATGTTAATAGAGTTACAAGCTATCTGCTGGATGGAGTTTAAATTGTGAAGGCTGATTGCGATAAACGTCTGGCAGTCATGATTAGTAAGGATATAAAAGTAAGAAATGAGTGCACACATCCTGAGAACTATTAGCTCAGGATGTTCTAATTTTTGAGAACTATTAGCTGAATATCAAATATATGGATTTAAACTATTTCACATAGATAGATATATTAGACGAGGAGGTGGAGTAGCCATATATGTTAGGGACAATTTGAAATGTAGTCTCAAAGAGGGAATCAAAACAGAGCCACACACAGAAACTATTTGGATTGAATTAAACGAAAAAGCTAATAATATTATAATAGGAGTAATATATAGGCCACCAAATTTAGACAGAATGGAAGCAAAGCATTTATGGGATGAAATATCTAGAGCATCTAGATCTAACAGTATTTATGTCATGGGTGACTTTAATTTTAGCGGAATAAACTGGTTGAACTAAACAGGGAATAGTGAAGCAGAAGATTTTCTAGAATTAATTGACGATTGCTTTCTTACGCAACACATTAAGGAACCAACACGGGAAAATAATATTTTAGATTTAGTGTTAACTAACAGGGAAACGCAAATTAATGACATCGAAATAGGGAGTGAGCTAGGGAGCAGTGATCACAAAGAAATCAGATTTAGCATAGAATGGAATAGACCAGTAGGAGAAAATTCTGTTAAAGTGCCAGATTTTCGAAAAGCTGATTTTAATAGCCTAAGAAATTTTTTGGGTCAAATTGATTGGAAAGGCTTGGGTATGGGGTGTGGGCCGGTCTTGGAGCGAGACATGAACCCAGCGATAGGTGACTTAAATGGGGATTTCGATGTGGATTCAATATATAACTTATTTAAGAATATTCTAAACAAAGCACAGGAACGTAGTATACCATACAAATTGAATAGATCGTATACTAATGACCCAAAGTGGATAACAAAGAATTTGAAGAACCTTATAGGTAAAAAGAGAGCTTGGTACAAAAGGATTAAAAATGGGGAGGTCACTTTAGAACAGGAATTCGTACAAACTGGTTAGAAATGTTAAAAAAGAGATAAGGAAAGCAAAAAGAAACTATGAAGTTCGCATAGCAGGGCAAGCAAAGACAAATCCTAAAGGGTTTTTTCAGTTATATCGTACTAAGACTAGGGAAAGGATAGGTCCATTAAAAACTGAGACAGGTCAAATAACAGATAGTGATGAAGAGATGAGTAGTATTTTTAATAAATATTTTGTATCTGTATTTACTAAAGAGGAACTTAACAATATGCCTTCAGCCGAACAAGTCTATGTGGGTGGGGACGAGGACAGGTTGACGAGTTTAGCAGTTACCAGGGAGGATGTTCTTAAACAAATAGTAAAACTCAAACCAAACAAATCCCCAGGGCCGGATGAAGTGTTTGCTAGGGTGCTTAAAGAATGCAAAGAGGAGCTTTGTGACCCACTGTCAACCATATTTAATAAATCAATAGAGTCAGGCAGAGTGCCAGAGTTTTGGAAAGTTGCTAATGTGATACCAGTTTTTAAGAAAGGAGATAGATCACTTGCGTCTAACTATCGACCAATTAGCCTAACGTCTATTGTGGGAAAGTTACTCGAATCTATAATAGCAAATAAAATTCGTCTTCATCTTGAAAAACATAAATTAATAATTGAGTCGCAACATGGTTTTATAAATGGCCGTTCATGTTTAACAAATTTGTTATCTTTTTATTCTAGCATTGTTGAGGCAGTTGATAGTGGTAAGGATTGCGATGTTGTATACCTTGACTTTAGCAAAGCTTTTGATACAGTGCCACATGAAAGACTGATTAAAAAAATAGAGTCTCATGGTATTGGGGGTGCTATATTAAGCTGGATTAGGGCATGGCTATACCAAAGGAAACAGAGAGTTAGTATAAATGGAATCAAGTCAGAGTGGGAAAATGTTGTAAGTGGAGTGCCTCAAGGCTCTGTCCTGGGCCCTCTGTTGTTTATAATATATATAAATGATTTAGATTCAGGTTTGAGTAGCAACATTTGCAAATTTGCCGATGATACGAAAATCGGTAGGGAAATTAATTCGGAGGAGGACTCACTATCACTTCAAGTTGATCTAGATAGGGTTTTGAAATGGTCAAAGGATTGGCAGATGCAGTTTAATGCTGATAAATGTAAAGTTCTGAGGTTAGGTAATGATGTTAGAGTTACAAGATACGAGCTAGATGGTGTTGTGATTGCGAAGTCGGATTGCGAAAGGGATCTGGGAGTTATGATTAGTAAGAATTTAAAACAAAAGGATCAATGCATAAATGTTCGTAATAAGGCAAATCGTACACTTGGATTTATTAATCGCAGCGTTAGTAACAAGACACCTGGTGTGGTTCTCAAGCTATATCTTGCTCTAGTTAGGCCCCATTTAGATTATGCAGTTCAGTTTTGGTCGCCATATTATAGAATGGATATAAATTCACTTGAACGTGTCCAGCGTAGGATGACTAAGTTAATTCCCCAAATTAGAAATCTTTCATATGAAGAAAGATTAACAAAGCTTAAGTTGCATTCACTGGAAAGGCGAAGAGTTAGGGGTGACATGATAGAGGTTTACAAGTGGATGAATGGACATAACCGGGGGGATATTAATAGGGTATTAAAAGTATCAACACAGGACAGAACGCGAAACAATGGATATAAATTGGATAAGTTTAGATTTAGGAAAGACTTGGGTAAATACTGGTTCAGTAACAGGGTTGTTGATTTGTGGAACCAATTGCCGCGTAACATTGTGGAGGTGGGGTCCCTCGATTGTTTCAAGCACGGGTTGGACAAGTATATGAGTGGGATTGGGTGGTTATAGAATAGGAGCTGCCTCGTATGGGCCAATAGGCCTTCTGCAGTTACCTTTGTTCTTATGTTCTTCTTATGTTCTTAACTAACAGGGAAACACAAAATCGAAATAGGGAGTGAGCTAGGGAACAGTGATCACAAAGTAATCAGATTTAGCATAGAATGGAATAGACCTGTAGGAGATAATTCTGTTAAAGTGCCAGATTTTCGAAAAGCTGATTTTAATAGCCTAATAAATTTTTTGGGTCGAATACATTGGAAAGTCTTGGCTATGGGGTGTGGGCCGGTCTTAGAGCGAGACATGAACCCAGTGATAGGTGACGTAAAAGGGGATTTCGATGTGGATTTAATATATAACTTATTTAAGAATATTCTAAACAAAGCACAGGAACTTAGTATACCATACAAATTGAATACATCGAATACTAATGACTCAAAGTGGATAACAAATAATTTAAAGAACCTTATTGGTAAAAAGAGAGCTTGGTACAAAAGGATTAAGAATGGGGAAGTCAGTTTAGAACAGGAATTCATACAACTGGTTAGAAATGTTAAAAAGAGATTAGGAAAGCAAAAAGAAACTATGAAGTTCGCATAGCAGAGCAAGCAAAGTCAAATCCTAAAGTTTTTTTTCAGTTATATCGAACTAAGACTAGGGAAAGGATAGGTCCATTAAAATCTGAGACAGGTCAAATAACGGATAATGACAAGGAGATGAGCAGTATTTTTAACAAATATTTTATATCTGTATTTACTAAAGAAGAACTTAACAATATGCCTTCAGCCGAACAAGTCTATGTGGGTGGGGTTGAGGACAGGTTGACTAGTTTAGCAGTTACCAGGGAGGATGTAATTAAACAATTAGACAAACTAAAACCCAACAAATCCCCAGGGCCGGATGAAGTGTTTGCCAGGGTGCTTAAAGAATGCAAAGAGGAGCTTTCCGAGCCACTGTCTACCATATTTAATAAATCAATAGAGTCAGGCAGAGTGCCAGAGTCATGGAAGGTAGCTAATGTGGTACCAATTTTTAAGAAAGGAGATAGAATCACTTGCGTCAAACTATCGGCCAATTAGCCTAACGTCTATTGTGGGAAAGTTACTTAAATCAATAATTGCAAATACAATTCGTCTTCATCTTGAAAAACATACATTAATAAATGAGTCGCAACATGGTTTTACAAAATGACCGTTCATGTTTAACAAATTTGCTATCTTTTTATTCTAGCATTGTTGAGGCAATTGATAGTGTAAGGATTGCGATGTTGTGTACCTTGACTTTAGCAAAGCTTTTGGATACAGTGCCTCATGAAAGACTTGATTAAAAAGAGAGAGTCTCATGGTATTGGGGGTGCTATATTAAGCTGGATTAGGGCATGGATATACCAAAGTAAACAGAGAGTTAGTATAAATGGAGTCAATTCAGAGTGGGAAAATGTTGTAAGTGGGTGCCTCAGGGCTCTGTCCTGGGCCCCTCTGTTGTTTATAATATATATAAATGATTTAGATTCAGGTTTGAGTAGCAACATTGCAAATTTGCCGATGATACGAAAATCGGTAAGGAAATTAATTTCGGAGGAGGACTCACTATCACTTCAAGTTGATCTAGATAGGGTTTTGAAATGGTCGAAGGATTGGCAGATGCAGTTTAATGCTGATAATGTAGAGTTTCTGAGGTTAGGTAAGATGATAGGGTTACAAGATACGAGCTAGATGGTGTTGAGATTGCGAAGTCGAAGTTGCGAAAGGGATCTGGGAGTTATGATTAGTAAGAATTTAAAACAAAAGGATCAATGCATAAATGTTCGTAATAAGGCAAATCGGACACTTGGATTTATTAATCACAGCGTTAGTAAGAAGACACCTGTGTGGTTCTCAAGCTATATCTCGCCTCTAGTTAGGCCCATTTAGATTATGCAGTTCAGTTTGGACGCCATATTATAGAAGGTATTCACTTGAACGTGTCCAGCGTAGGATGACTAAGTTAATTCCCCAAATTAGAAATCTTTCATATGAAGAAAGATTAACAAAGCTTAAGTTGCATTCACTGGAAAGGCGAAGAGTTAGGGGTGACATGATAGAGGTTTACAAGTGGGTGAATGGATATAACAAAGGGGATATTAATAGGGAATTAAAAGTATCAACACAAGACAGAACACGAAACAATGGGTATAAATTGGATAAGTTTAGATTTAGGAAAGACTTGGGTAAATACTGGTTCAGTAACAGGGTTGTTGATTTCTGGAACCAATTGCCGCGTAACATTGTGGAGGTGGGGTCCCTCGATTGTTTCAAGCATGGGTTGGACATGTAAACGAGTGGGATTGGGTGGTTATAAATAGGAGATGCCTCGTATGGGCCAACAGGCCTTCTGCAGTTGCCTTTGTTCTTGTGTTCTTCTTGTGTTCTCTCTCAGAGTACCTGTTGCACCTCTGTTTTTCAACGGGGGTATTCTGCACATCCTGCCATGTCTTCTGGTCTCATGTGATGTTATTTCTGTGTGCAGGTTTGGGACCAGCCCCTCTAATATTTTCCACGTGTAAATTATTATGTACCTCTCCCGCTTGCGCTCAAGGGAGTACAGTTTTAGGCTCTTTAGTCGGTCCCATTAGTTTAGATATTTTACTGAGTGGATTCTAGCAGTAAAGGATCTCTGCACGCTCTCCAGGTCAGCAATTTCTCCAGCTTTGAAAGGTGCTGTCATTGCGCAGCAGTACTCCACTCTAGAGAGCACAAGCGTTTTGAAAAGTATCTTCATCGGTATAGCATCTCTAGTGTGAAAAGTTCTTGTTATCCAACCTGTCATTTTTCTTGCAGTTTTGACGGCTACTTTATTGTGTTCTTTAAAGGTAAGGTCTTCCGACATGAGTACGCCCAGATCCTTTACATTGCCTTTTCGTTCTATGTTATGATTTGCCTGAGGTTTGTACGTGGTTTCCGTTTTTATATTTTCATTTTTTCCATAGCGCATGAGCTGGAACTTATCTTCGTTAAACACCATATTATTTTCTGTAGCCCATAGAAAGACCTGATCTACATCTGACTGGAGGTTCACCGTGTCCTCTATGTTGCCTACTCTCATGAAGATCCTAGTGTCATCTGCAAAGGATGATACAGTGCTATAGGTTGTGTTCTTGTCTATGTCCGATATGAGGATGTGAAAAAGTACTGGAGCAAGCACAGTACCCCGGGGGACTGAGCTCTTCACGGTTGATTGGCTGGATTTTATTTTGTTGACTATTACACATAGGGGTTCTGTTGGTCAGGAAATTGTAGATCCGTCTGCCTATTTTTCTGGTAATTCCTTTTGAACGCATTTTATGTGCAATAACACCATGGTCACATTTATCAAAAGCTTTTGCGAAATCTGTGTAAATTACATCAGCGTTTTGTTTGTCTTCCATAGCATCTAATGCCATATCATAGTGGTCCAGCAACTGCGACTGGCAAGAGCGCCCTGTTCTGAAACCATGTTGTCCGGGGTTATGGAGATGCTGCGATTCCATATATTTTGTGATCTTACTTCTTAGCACTCTCTCAAAAATTGTTATGATGTGCGATGTTAGTGCTATCGGTCTGTAATTTTTTGCCTCTGCCTTATTTCCTCCTTTATGAAGTGGTGCTATCTCTGCTGTTTTTAGTATATCAGGAATAACGCCAGTGTCTAGGCTTTGTCTGCACAGAATGTGGAGGGCCTGCGATAGTGTTTTTTTACAGTTCTTGATGAATAGGGAGTTCCAAGAATCCGGGCCTGGTGCAGAGTGCATAGGCATACTGTTTATGGCTTCTTCAAAATCCAATGGGGATAGGGTGACGTCTGATATATGATTTTATGTTGGTATCATATCCATGAAAAATTCATTTGGGTTATCAATCTTTAGTGTGTTTAATGGCTCGCTGAAAACAGAGTCGTACTGCTTCCTCAGTAGTCGCTCATTTCTTTGTTGTCATCGGTGAAAGCTTTATCTCCCTTTCGCAGGGGCCCGATACTAGATGTGTATCTAGTATCTAGTATACCATACAAATTGAATAGATCGAATACTAAGGACGCAAAATGAATAAAAAAGGATCTGAAGAACCTTATAGGTAGAAAGAAAGCGTGGTACAAAAGGATTAAAAGAATGGACAAGTCAGTTTAGAACAGGAATTCGTACAACTGGTTAGAAATGATAAAAAAAAAGATATGGATGGCAAAAACAAGCTATGAAGTTCGCACAGTAGGGCAAGCAAGGACAAATCCTAAGGGTTTCTTCAGTTATATCGAACAAAGATTAGGGAAAGG
>NC_091188.1:23726178-23800441 GCF_040958095.1 Procambarus clarkii | reverse complement strand
GGTCCCCTACATTTGCACCAGAGGTGGTACCCCTTCTAGGTTTTATATATATATATATATATATATATATATATATATATATATATATATATATATATATATATATATATATATATATATATATATATATATATATATATATATATTATTAAATATGACCGAAAAAGTAAGATTAATAATTCTAACACGAATTTTCTCAATCTTTCGTACATTTCTATTCACTGCTGGTGGTAATTCAAAAATCAATTCTCCAAAATTCAGTTCAAAATTCAATTCTTCAAAACTCAAAATTATGGAATAAGAGCCTCGTTGAACGTAGAATCGCTGTTCACCAACGTACCAGTGGACGAAACAATCGGGATGATAGCCGACAGAGTGTATCGTGATCCAGCCTGTACTCCTCTTGACATACCAGAAAATATCCTAAGGAAACTACTCCAAGCTTGTACTAAAGAGGCACCCTTCTTGAGCCCGGATGGGCACATGTATAAGCAAGTAGATGGGGTCGCCATGGGTTCTCCCCTAGGTGTCTTGTTTGCAAACTTCTACATGGGTACCATCGAGCAAAAAGTCTTAGTCGACATGAACTTGAAACCGGCCATATACTGCAGGTATGTTGACGACATTTTTACACAGGTACCTGATGTCAGACATCTGCAGGAGCTGAAGGAGGCATTTGAGCAGAGTTCCGTGCTGCGTTTCACTTACGAGATGGAAAAGGATGGGAAGCTGCCCTTTCTAGATGTAACAGTCATGGAAAAGAGCGGAGGTTTCCACACTGCAGTCTACACTAAGGAAACAAACATAGGAATGTGCCTAAATGCCAAAAGCGACTGCCCAGATAGGTACAAGAGGAGTGTTGTTAACGCATATGTCGACCGTGCTCTCAGCCACAGCTCAGAATGGAAGCAAGTCGACAAAGAACTCTGTAGGGTAAGGCAGGTCCTAGTCAACAACGGCTTCTCCAATGGTTTCGTCGAAGACATCATAAGAAGGAAAGTGAAACGCCATGCAACCTCTGAAGAGACAACCAACACAACACCTATACCCCCTATTAGACTATTTTACAGGAACTTCTTTTCCACATCTCATAAAACGGAGGAAAGGGTCCTGAAAGATATTGTTAATAGAAACGTTATCCCTACAGACAAAAATCAGAGGATACAACTGACGATTTACTATAAAACCAGAAAAACGGCCAGCCTACTCATGAGAAACTCTCCAGACACAAAACAGAACGCTTTAAAAGAGACCAACGTCGTCTATGCCTTCAAATGCCCTCTTGGGGACTGTAAGCTCCAAAAAACCCAGTATATAGGCAAGACAACAACATCTCTTTCTAGGCGTTTAACGATGCATAAGCAACAGGGCTCCATTAAGGAACATATAATCTCTTCCCACAACCAAACCATCGCCAGAGAAATCCTAGTAAACAACACAGAAATCATCGATAGATACAGCGATAGCAGGCGGCTTGACGTTTGCGAGGCACTACACATCAAGAAGTCAACACCAGCAATCAACAGCCAATTAATGCACAACTATATTCTACCCACCTCAAGACTCCGCTCCAATATAGAAGCATCAAGAAATATGGACCTATAGGCTTTCTACAATCACTTCTATTCTATACCCATTGTTTCGTGTTCTGTCTTGTGTTGATGAAATTAATACCTTATTAAATACCACCTCACCCCATTCACCTCACTCAAATGTAGATATAAACAAATCGGAGATGTGTAAGTTCTATTCAGTTGTGTATGTTTAAACTTAAGTCTTTGAAAATGTAATAAGTTTTACGAAATGCGCTCAAGTGTCGCGTCAGACTAGAAATAAAAATTAATTTTGGAGAATTGATTTTTGAATTACCACCAGCAGTGAAAAGAAATGTACGAAAGATTGAGAAAATTCGTGTTAGAATTATTAATCTTACTTTTTCGGTCATATTTAATAATATATGTCTACAGGAAAGACTGCTACCAAAATATACTAATATATATATATATATATATATATATATATATATATATATATATATATATATATATATATATATATATATATATATATATATATATATATATGTCGTACCTAGTAGCCAGAACGCACTTCTCAGCCTACTATGCAAGGCCCGATTTGCCTAATTAGCCAAGTTTTCATGAATTAATTGTTTTTCGACTACCTAACCTACCTAACCTAACCTAACCTAACTTTTTCGGCTACCTAACCAAACCTAACCTATAAAGATAGGTTAGGTTAGGTTAGGTAGGGTTGGTTAGGTTCGGTCATATATCTATGTTAATTTTAACTCCAATAAAAAAAATTGACCTCATACATATTGAAATGGGTAGCTTTATCATTTCATAAGAAAAAAATTAGAAAAAATATATTAATTCAGGAAAACTTGGCTTATTAGGCAAATCGGGCCTTGAATAGTAGGCCCGAAAAGTGAGTTCTGGCTACTAGGTACGACATATATATATATATATATATATATATATATATATATATATATATATATATATATATATATATATATATATATATATAAATAAATAATATTATACAAATAGTTTATATGTATGTTTTATTCATATAACCTGGTAAAATCATTTATGTATGTGACGTACATATGAGGCACTCTGGTTGAACATTAAGAGACAGGGATTATTGTTGATTACCTCTAGATCAAGCAATTACTTACCTCTGTGTTTCAGCGAGCTGCGTGGAGGAGATGTAACACATATGGTGTGGGCCATGTCCGGGATATTGTTTCCCACATATTATATAAATTTTATTAATCTAGCCCTGACTTCCTAGGAACAAGTGTGACCAATGAAAAATTTGTGCCAGTGTTTTCATGCCAGTGAAACGTCTTCTCACTATACCCAGTTACCATGAACCTGCGCTTCACAATTTTGGAGGTAAGTCATGATATATTTTTGCTTGCACAGTGAGGCCAAGCAAATTTTCAGTGTGGTGTCAATTAAGTGAAGTGTGTAGTGCAGTGCCACTCTGTTAAAATTATTTGGGAGTAAAGTGCCAGGTGTTAGTCAACAATGGAGAATCAAGTTAAGGCGTTGTTGGCTGACCCTGACTTTGAGGGAATTAAAAACCTAACAAAGTTTGCTTTAATCCATATGGCAACTAAGTTGGAGTTAACCGCCAACAATAGAATGAATGGATCACAGATTGTGAGAATGATAGTGACCCATCTAGTAGAAGATGGTAAGCTAGGAGAAGAAATTCTAAATGAGGTAAGTGAAGAAACAAGTGAGCAGATTACTTTATAGCGTCTTGAGGCAGAAACTCTCTTAGAATTTGCTAGGATTGAAGTTCGTGAGAAAGAATTTGAATTTGAAAAACAACAGAAAATATTAGACCTTGAAACTCAACAAAAGGAACTTGAGGTTAAAGAAAGACAGCAACAGAGAGAACTTGAAGCTAAAGAGAGACATCAACGATTAGACATTGAGGCACAAAACTCTAGACTTGTAGCTAAGTTGCAATTAGAGGCAACAAAGCAACAACAGATAGAAATTCAGAGAAAAAATGGCTGAGGATAATAATAGAGTAGAAACACAGAGACTGGCAGCTGGACATGGAAATACTAGCAATGTTCCTATTAATAATGATATATCTCAAATTAAAGTAAACAAGTATGTCGAGTTGCCACGGTTCAATAAGGACCCTGAGGTTTTCTTTTCACATTTCTCTAAAATTGAAGTTAGTATGAACTGGCCAATGGACCAATGGGTAGCTATTATGCAGAGCCAACTCAGAGGAAAAAGCCGGGAAGTGTTCGCATTTTTGCCTGATGCAAACAGTTTCGATTAGAATTTTGTTAAGAACAGCATCCTAAATGCTTACCAGTTGAACCCTGAAGCACACCAGCAAAAGTTCAGAAATTTAAAGAGGGCAAGTGAACAAACCATTGCAGATTTCACCAGGTTAAAAACTAATTATTGTAACCGATGACTTAAGTCTCTTTCTATTACTGAGTTTGATGCTCTTAAGAATCTTCTTATAACAGAAGAAGTGTTGTCATGTCTCCCAGAAAAATTGTCTACTTTTATGGCAGAGCAGAATAACATAACAGATATTTATGAGCTGTCCAAAGTCGCTGATGAACATGAATTGTTAACTAAGGCCCAGTTTATGCCCAATCACCTAAGTTTAACCGTAGAGTAAATTATAATGCAGTACTAGTACTAGTGATCCAGTAATCAAGTACTAGTGCTCCAGCTACTTCCATGAACTCTTCTCTTACTAATCCTAAACTTGCTACTCCATTGCCAGGAACATCAAATCCTAGTAATGTTAATTCTAAACCTACAGTTGGTTCCACAGGTGTGTCCCTTGTAAGGTACTGTACCCATTGTAAGAGAAAAGGACATGTGATTAATTCTTGTTTTAGTTTGCACCCTGAGTTACCACCAACTGTCTCATTTATTGTAGAGGTGTGCAGAATAAATTTACTAATGAACATGTCACTGTAGACCCCAATTGGGTAAAACAGTATTCTCCATATGTCTAAAGGCAATGTTCTGTGTGTAAATGGGAAATGAAAGCCAGTGGTTCTTCTTTGTGACACTGGTGCTTCCCAAACATTAATTTCTGCCAGTATGCAGGGATGAGTCATAATAACATGGCTGAAGAATGTTGACCAGAACATTCGACTTGAGAATGTTCACAATCGAATTGAGAATGGTTCAGGACGGACCAAAACGTCGTCGTCCCTTCACCTTCTAGTGTGTGGTTTGGTCAACATTTTTTTTTTTTTTTTTTTTTTGAGATATATACAAGAGTTGTTACATTCTTGTACAGCCACTAGTACGCGTAGCGTTTCGGGCAAGTCCTTAATCCTATGGTCCCTGGAATACAATCCCCTGCCGCGAAGAATCGTTTTTTCATCCAAGTACACATTTTACTGTTGCGTTAAACAGAGGCTACAGTTAAGGAATTGCGCCCAGTAAATCCTCCCCGGCCAGGATACGAACCCATGACATAGCGCTCGCGGAACGCCAGGCGAGTGTCTTACCACTACACCACGGAGACTGCCCCATTCTGCCAGTATACTCCTTAATGTTGCAAAGAGAGATACTGTGGAGTCTGTAGTTCTTCAGAGTGTTGCAGGATGTAAAACTGTACCTCTGATAGATGTTAATTTGAGATCCACCGTTACCCCAGGTTTATGCACTGTTGGTGTTAGTACACAGTTGCCCATCCCAGGTGAGGATGTTATTTTGGGTAATGATGTGGCAGTAAATCATGTTGTGGGGAAGATTGATCCCAGTTTGTTTAAACAGCCAGTTGCAGACCATGTTGTCTATTCTGCCTGTGCTGGTTGATACCTGGTTGATGGGGTTCTGGGAGTTCTTCTACTCCCCTAGCCCAGCCCGAGGCCAGACTTGACTTGTGAGAGTTTGGTCCACCAGGCTGTTGCTTGGAGCGGCCCTCAGGCCCACATACCCACCACAGCCCGGTTGGTCTGGCACTCCTTGAAGGAAACAATCTAGTTTCCTCTTGAAGATGTCCACGATTGTTCCTGTAATATTTCTGATGCTCGCTGGTAGGACGTTGAACAACCGTGGATCTCTGATGTTCATACAGTGTTCTCTGATGCTGAGTTTAGTTTTATTAATAAACGACCTGTTGTTGTGGATGGTGTTGTCCACCCTACCTGTGCTGATGTCAGCACTATTATTAATCCAGTTGTCAGTTCGGATATTACTCAAGTATTTGTTCCAGTAATCAATACCCCTTCAGAGGAGAAGTGGGATGTGGTTGTTAAAGATTCATGTGTGGCCAACCTAGTTGTTGAGAGTAAGCCTGGTACTATGACCCCGCTTTATTCCAATCCAGTGGATGATTTGGGACAGGACATCCATGTGCCATTGTCTTGCCCGCTCACTACGAACGTTGTGCCAGGGAGATGAGAGAAACTTAGATGCCACGACTCTATTGTATTCTAGCCAAGTGAATGGTTTAGGACAAGATGTTGGGTTGTCAGAAGTTTTCCCGCTCACTCCAAATTTAGAATCAGCTGACCCAGAATCTGATGTTGGGAGTGAGTCTGTTGTAGTGGCCCCGCCTCACCCCCAGTATTGTTGGTAATAAGAGTGGGGGGGGGGGGGCCAAATTACCTGTTACTTGCACACTCGCTTCAGATTCTGAGTCCTTTAGTTTACGTACGTTGAATAGAACTGACCCCAAGATTTCAGAGGGAAGCAAGGAGACAGTCTATACTGTAGTTCCAGTATTGGAGAGTGGGGGAGAGCAGCCATAGGATCAGCTTCCGTCGAGTAGCTTCCGTCGAGACCCATTAAGCCTCCCTCTTCAGTTGTCTGTGAGGATGTGACCCAGCTTGGTGGTTATTGATTGTGAACAGACAGTACTCCAAGCAGTTCCAGATGTCATGGGAGGAAGCTTTGGAAAATCGTGTATAACCATTAAGCGTGGTAAAGATCTTTTAGATCTAAGTTGCAGACTTTTGTGGACTGTGATTCCTATTCCATGTGGAGTAAGTATTTGTCATTGTGTAACTTGAGTCAGAGAGTTCTTAGGATGTTCTTGCAATTTATTATTATTCCGCAGGAGCCATTCTCCTTTGTAGAAATGGACTGTGGGACATCTTTGTACAGCCTTGTGGTTGAACAAAGAGAGTTTACTCCAATAAGTTGTGCATCCAAGTTGGGAAAAGTGTAGGATGTTCTTGCAATCTATTTTTATTCTGCAGGAGCCATTCTCCCTTGAAGTAATGGACTGTGGTACATCTTTGTCCATCCTTGGAGTTCAGCAGAGAGAGTTTACTCAAGTAGGTTGTGCATCCAGTTGTTCTGAGGAAGTAGTGAGTTATACTAGAGCAGTGTCTCAACCTTCAGATCAAGTTTATTTTGCTGTACGAGTAGTGAACAACGTATGTTCCACTCAAGTATTGTGTTGACTTTCAGAGTCAAATTGGTGTTGAAGGACTTAATCAGTAAAAATCAGAACGAATTTTCTCAATATTTCTTATGTTTCTTTTCACTGTTGATGGTAATTGAAATATCAATTCTCCAAAATTCATTTTTATTACTAGTCTGACGCGACACTTGAACGCATTTCGTAATAACTTATTACATTTTCAAACACTTTAGTTTATATACACACAACTATAACCTGTAAACACTAAACAGAGTTTAAACAGCTTTCATTTTATATCTGCATTTAGGTGAGGTGATATGTTACAATAGTTTTGGATGAGGTGAAAACAAACTTTCAACAGTAGACAGAACACGAAACAAAGAGTAAGTTAAAGGGAAGAAAGGAAGTAACTGCAAAGCGCCTGCTGGCCTATATTTCTTGATGCTTCTATATTGGTGCGGAGTCTTGAAGTGGGTAGAATATAGTTGTGCATTAATTGGCTGTTGATTGCTGGTGTTAACTTCTTAATGTGTAGTGCCTCGCAGATATCAAGCTGCCTGCTATCGCTGTATCTATCGATGATTTCCGTGTTTTTTGTTAAGACTTCTCTGGTGATGGTCTGGTTGTGGGAAGATTTTATATGTTCCTTAATGGAGCCCTGTTGCTTATGCATCGTTAATCGCCTGGAAAGAGATGTTGTCTTGCCTATATACTGAGTTCTTTGAGGCTTACAGTCCCCAAGAGGGCATTTGAAGGCATAGACGACATTGGTCTCTTTTAAAGCGTTCTGCTTTGTGTCTGGAGTTTGTCATGAGTAGGTTGGCCGTTTTCTTGGTTTTATAGTAAATCGTCAATTGTGTCTTCTGATTTTTGTCTGTAGGGATAACGTTTCTATTAACAATATCTTTCAGGACCCTTTCCTTCGTTTTATGAGCTGTGGAAAAGAAGTTCCTGTAAAAAAGTTAATAGGGGGTATAGGTGTTGCGTTAGTTGTCTCTTCAGAGGTTGCATGGCGTTTCACCTTCCTTATGATGTCTTCAACGAAACCATTGGAGAAGCCATTGTTGACTAGGATCTGCCTTACCCTACAAAGTTCTTCATCGACTTGCTTCCATCCTGAGCTGTGGCTAAGAGCACGGTCGACATAAGCGTTAACAACACTCCTCTTGTACCTGTCTGGGCAGTCACTGTTGGCATTGAGGCACATTCCAATGTTTGTTTCCTTAGTGTAGACTGTAGTGTGTAGTGTGCAGTTCGTTTCCCAGTTAAGTAAATTTAAATTAAGTAAATTTGCCATTTGTCATGTTTGTGGGAAGGGAAGTTGTGGCACTCTGGTTGAACATTAAGAGACAGGGATTATTGTTGATTACCCCCTTGATCAAGCCGTTACTTACCTCTGTGTTTCAACGAGCTGTGTGGACGAGACGTAACAATCAACCCTCCTGTATTGACTGTGCCAGTCATCAACACCCTTGTATTGACACTGCCAGTTATCAACCCCCTTGTATTGACTGCCAGTCATCAACACCCTTGTATTGACTGCCAGTCATCAGCACCCTTGTATTGACTGTGCCAGTCATCAACACCTTTGTATTGACTGTGCCAGTCATTAACACCCTTGTATTGACTGTGCCAGTCATCAACATCCTTGTAGTGACACTGCCAGTCATCAACATCCTTGTAGTGACACTGCCAGTCATCAACACCATTGTATTGACTGTGCCAGTCATCAACAACGTCACTATCAACGACCATTCCTAGGTGGACGCATTTGGCACACCGTTAACTTTAGAATAATTCTGTTACTAGCTTGGTTTGAACTAAGCACTAAATACAGTTCATTCCTCATGGAGCCCAATAATTAGCGCATCATTTAAAGATCATTATTTGCACATTTTTCAGTTAATTAAAAGGGAACATTCCAATATTATTTGTATAGTCTCTATGTGACGGCTGGTTAATCATTAGGACCGGAGAAGCCTCTCCTGCCGCTGAGTGCCCGGCGCTGAGTGCCTGGTGCTGAGTGCCTGCCGCTGAGTGCCCGGCGCTGAGTACCTGGCGCTGAGTCCCTGCCACTGAGTGCTCGGTGCTGAGTGCTTGGCGCTGAGTGCTTGCCGCTGAGTGCCCGGCGCTGAGGGCCAGTCGCTGAGTGCCTGCCGCTGAGTGCCTGCCGCTGAGTGCCTGCCGCTGAGTGCCTGGCGCTGAGTTCTCGCCGCTGTGTGACCGGCGCTGAGTGGCTGCCACTGAGTTCTCGGCGCTGAGTGCCTTCCGCTGAGTGCCCGGCACTTAGTGCCTTCCGCTGAGTTCTCGGCGCTGAGTGCCTTCAGCTGAGTGCCCGGCACTTAGTGCCTTCCGCTGAGTGCCCGGCACTTAGTGCCTTCCGCTGAGTTCTCGGCGCTGAGTGCCTTCAGCTGAGTGCCCGGCACTTAGTGCCTTCCGTTGAGGGCTCGGCGCTGAGAGCCAAACGCTGACTGCCCGGCGCTGAGTGCTCGGCACTGAGTGCCCGGCGCTAAGTGCCTGCCACTGAGTGCCCGGCGCTGAGTGCCTGCCGCTGAGTGCCCGGCGCTGAGTGCCTGCCGCTGAGTGCCCGGCGCTGAGTGACTGCCGTCGAGTGCCCGGCGCTGAGTGCCCGTCGCTGAGTGCTTGACGCTGAGTGCTTGACGCTGAGTGCCCGCCCTGAGTGCCTGCCGCTGAGTTCCCGGCGCTGAGTACCCGCCGCTGAGTTCCCGGCGCTGAGTGCCCGGTGCTGGGAACTTCCCCATGATCCACAGGTTGCATCTCTATTCTGAAGGTTTGCGCGCGTCGGGTAACCCAACGCGACACCCATGCACGTCTATGTTGCATAACCATGAATAGAGCTCAGGTGTCAACAGAGAGGGGATGTATACACACGTGAGAACCTAAGATGGTGCCTACAGTGGATACAACAAAGCACACCAGAATGGCGCCAGCAGAGCCAAAACATTAGACTTGCTTCATATAATGTAGGTAAAAGGAGAACCCAATGGGGCCTTCATGCCCATTGGGTTCTGTCACATTCACACTTCAAACAGTGTATGGAGTCTGGGTTCACTACTTCAGTTATCAGCACGCTTAACTAGTTCACTAATCTGACACAATTAGTGTCAGATTAGTGACCCGCAGAACAACACGAGTCCTCAGCCTATTACCGAGACAGTGAGGTGGCTACAAGGTAAGTACCGTCTGTAATTTCCCGTCTAATGCATATATCTCCTCGAGACCAAATAGTTGTACAATAATACACAGCGCTACATAACAACATAATCACTTCAGAATATTAACCTCGTTTTAAGCGTAATAACTCCCAGCAGCTAAGCTTTATTACATCTGAACGTGATTGTTCACGTGTGCGCAGCTGCATGTAGATGGGACCCACTTGAGATATCTTGAGATCAGAGCCGTACGGAGTAAGCTCTCACGCTCCTCGTCAAATATTCAGGTCCACAACGGACCCTGGGCGTATTTTGTGCCCCGGACGTGACCACTTCATACTTCGATCAGGATGGTCACGGCCGGCCCTCCCGGACCCGTCCTGGGTGCTGGAGAACGGTGCATTTTTTGCCACTGTCTTACTATGACTACCGTTATCCACGTGGCGTCTCTTTGAATGTGGCATCTGTCTCCCTGTGGTGTCTGTCTACCTGTTGTGTCTGTCTCCCTGTGGTGTCTGTCTCCCTGTGGTGGTTGTCTCCCTGTGGTGGTTGTCTCCCTGTGGTTTCTGTCTCCCTGTAGTGTCTGTCTCCCTGTGGTGTCTGTCTACCTGTTGTGTCTGTCTCCCTGTGGTGTCTGTCTCCCTGTGGTGTCTGTCTCCCTGTGGTGTCTGTCTCCCTGTGGTTTCTGTCTCGCTGTGGTTTCCGTCTCCCTGTGGTGTCTGTATCCCTGTGGCGTCTGTCTCTCTATTGTGTCTGTCTCCCTGTGGAGTCTGTCTACCTGTTGTGTCTGTCTCCCTGTGGTGTCTGTCTCCCTATGGTGTCTGTCTCACTGTGGTGTCTGTCTCCCTGTGGTATCTGTCTCCCTGTTGTGTCTGTCTCCCTGTGGTCTCTGTCTCCCTGTGGTGTCTGTCTCCCTGTAGTCTCTGTCTCCCTGTGGTGTCCGTCTTCCTGTGGTGTCCGTCTCCCTGTGGTGTCTGTCTCCCTGTTGTGTCTGTCTCCCGGTGGTGTCTGTCTCCGTGTGGTGTCTGTCTCCCTGTGGTGTCTGTCTCCCTGTGGTGTCTGTCTCCCTGTAGTCTCTGTCTCCCTGTGGTGTCTGTCTCCCTGTAGTGTCTGTCTCCCTATTGTGTCTGTCTCCCTGTGGAGTCTGTCTACCTGTGGTGTGTGTCTCCCTGTGGTGTCTGTCTAACTGTGGTGTCTGTCTCACTGTGGTGTCTGTCTCCCTGTGGTGTCTGTCTCACTGTGGTGTCTGTCTCCGTGTGGTGTCTGTCTCCCTGTGGTGTCTGTCTCCCTGTGGTGTCTGTCTCACTGTGGTGTCTGTCTCCCTGTGGTGTCTGTCTCCCTGTGGTGTCTGTCTCTCTTTGGTGTCTGTCTCCCTGTGGTGTCTGTCTCCCTGTGGTGTCTGTCTCCCTATGGGGGTGTGTCTCCCTGTGGTGTCTTTCCCCCTGTGGTGTCTGTCTCACTGTGGTGTCTGTCTCCCTGTGGTGTCTGTCTCACTGTGGTGTCTGTCTCCGTGTGGTGTCTGTCTCCCTGTGGTGTCTGTCTCCCTGTGGTGTCTGTCTCACTGTGGTGTCTGTCTCCCTGTGGTGTCTGTCTCCCTGTGGTGTCTGTCTCTCTTTGGTGTCTGTCTCCCTGTGGTGTCTGTCTCCCTGTGGTGTCTGTCTCCCTATGGGGGTGTGTCTCCCTGTGGTGTCTTTCTCCCTGTGGTGTCTGTCTCCCTGTGGTGTCTGTCTCCCTGTGGTGTCTGTCTCCCTCTGCTGTCTGCCGTTTTTTAACACCAGACACCAAACAGTCCATTTCATTCTACCATCTTCAAGACCAAATCAGAGTAACCAGCAGACATAAACTCGTTGGCAGTAAGGAGTCTTGAGTAGGCCCGGCGGGACACCTTTTCTCACTCTAGTCTGGGAAATATGTGCGGATTGTTCCAGCTAAATTGTATTCACTTTACTCTGCTATTGAAAATGTTTGAATTATATTAATCACTGTGTTACCTTACTTTTACCTGTACTGTATTTCACTGTTAATACTTTGATGATGTGTTGATTTTCATGCAAGCTTTCGAGGAATTTCTTGTTTTATTTTCCCATTGTGATTATACGTTTTCATATGTATACAAACACATAAATACATAATATGTATATGTGTGTGCACAAATATATGCGCATTCGTGTTATTTTCGCCAAACTAAATACCTACACGGTATAAAAAAATATAACAAATATTTAGTTTCATTGAAATGTAATACACGCTAAAAACGTCACAATTGTAACGTGACTATTATTGTATAATTTTCCCACGGGCAACATTTATATGATGCAAGAGAGAGGTTATGTCCTGCAGTAATACCTGTTACTTGCCTCTGTTAGATTTTTCCACTCACAAAAAATATGAGCTGCTGTGAAATTTAGACATAACTCTGAATTGTTATCTGCGGTGGTGTCAAAACTCGTGCTTGCGTCAACACTCGTGCTGGTGTCATGACATGTGGTGGCGTCAACACTCTTGCTGGCGTAAAAACTTGTGTAGGCGTCAACACTCGTGCTGGCGTCAGGACTGGTGGTGGCGTCAAACCTTTGGCTGGCATCAGGAATTTTGCTACTGTTAGGACTTGTGCTGGCGCCATAACTCGTGCTGGCGTCAACACTCGTGCTAGCATCAGGATATGTGCTGGCGTCAATATTCGTGCTGTCGTCAACATTCGTGCTAGCATCAGGACTTGTGCTGGCGCCAAAAGTCGTGCTGGCGTCAAAACTCGAGCTGGCGTCAACACTCGTGCCGGCTACAGGACTTGTGCTGTCATCAAAACTTGTGCTGGTGTCAACACTCCTGCTAGCATCAGAAGTTGTGCTGGCATCCAGACTCGTAATGGCGTCAGGACTTGTGTTGACGTCACATCTCCTGAAGGCGTCAACACTCATACTAGCATCAGGACTTGAGCTGGCGTCAAATCTCGTGCTGACGTCAACACATCAAAACTCGTGGTGGTGTCAACACTTGAACTGGTGTCAAGACATGACCTGACGTCAAAACTCGTACTGGCATCAGGAATTGTGCTAGTGTTAGGACTTGTTCTAATGTCAAAACTCGTGCGAACGTCAATACTCGTACTGGCATCAGAACTTGTGCTGGCGTCAAAACTTGTTCTGGCGTCATCTTCGTGCTGGCATCAGGACTTGTGCTAGTGTTAAGTCTAGTGCTGGCATCAACACTCCGCAGTCTCCGTGGTGTAGTGGTAAGACACTTGCCTGGCGTTCCGCGAGCGCTTTGTCATGGGTTCGTATCCTGGCTAGGGAGGATTTACTGGGCGCAAATCCTTAACTGTAGCCTCTGTTTAACGCAACAGTAAAATGTGTACTTGGTTGTAACAACGATTCTTCGTGGCGGGGATCGTATTCCAGGGACCTGCCCGAAACGCTATGCGTACTAGTGGCTGTACAAGAATGTAACAACTCACTCCTTGTATATATCTAAAAAAAAAAAAAAAAAAAAAAAAAAAAAAAAAAAAAAAAAAAAACTCTGCTGGCGTCCAAACTCATACTGGTGTCAAGACTTGTACTGGCATCCAAACTCATACTGGAGTCAACGCTCTTGCTGGCGTCAAGACTTGTGCTGGTGTCAAAACTCGCGTTAGCGTCAAATCTCGTGCTGGCATCAACACTCGTGCAGGCGTCAACACTCATGCTGGCGTAAAAACTCAAGCTGACGTAAGACTCGGGCTGTCGTCAACACCAATGCAGGCATCAGGTCTTGTGCTTTCGTCAAAACTCGTGCTGGGCTCAACACTCGTGCTGGCATCAGGACTTGTGCTGGTGTGAAAACTCGTGCTGACGTCAACACTCGTGATGGCATTGTTATGAATCCATATATTTGATTCTAACATTTATCATGATAATCATGTATGTCCATTATTTCTTTCCTCAGATATTTAAATTAAACATTATATCCATTTGTTTTCCAGTATACATGTTTGATTTATGTGTAGCATGCTGTAGTGTGCTTATATGTAATATTTTGTTAATGCTATTGCATGTTCATTCCTGTGGGGGGAGACCGTGGCATCTCATTGGGGGATGACCATATTTGGGATGTTCCAGTAATGCGTGCAGTGTATGAAGCTTGCGTTGCAGATTTACCCCTGAAATTATTAGCATGTAGCATGAATGTACAAAAGGATAGAGGGAAGGGAAATGACTATGAACCGCACGGAGTACAGCATCCCTCCGCACCAAATTGAAGGCATTTTTGAAATCTAGCTTGATAAGGGCCTTTTCGTCGGTGATGTTGGCGATGAAGGCTCGAGCTGCATGGGCTGCCGCCTCACACCCTTGTGGAATGCCAAACCCGAGCTGTTTTGGCTTCAGCATGTTGGCCGCTGCATCACTAACTGTTCTTGCAGCTGCCTTTGCGACGAGACGCCGAAGAGAATTGCCCACAGCTATTGGCCTGATCCCTCCATCCTTTTTCTTTAGAGCACAGAGAGATGCTCCAAAAAAGATCGGTCTTATGGACGCTGGTATGTTGCCAGCTAGACATGTGTTGGTGAATCTGGTTAGTTCCACCAAGAGGTTCTTTGCAATGTCACCCAGTGCAGGGTTGAGCATTTGCTTGAGGTGGTTGGGTTTTAGTCCTGTGAACCCACCTGCTGATCCTGTAGGGAAGGACATGGCTGCTTTATGGACCACAGATTCAGCCACCCAGAGAGGTTCTGCTCCGGTAGCCCCCACTTGTACAATGTCGTCCTCACGCGGAGCCCTGGGTGGGTGTTTCTCCCTTAGGGCTTGAGCTGTTGCGGCATCTCTGTCGGCAATTGAGTCCTCACTGGTGATGACTCGTATTGCGCCAATAGTGTTTCCTTCTTCTATTTTCTTGGTGACTGATGTTCTGATTTTTGATATCTCGGATATGCCACTATTGCTCTTCCTGCCGTGGGTGTTTCTCGCGTGAGTGGGAAGGCGCACCTGGTTGTCCTCCCTGGGAAAATCATTTATAGCTTTGATGACTGAGGCAGCTAAGGTTTTGTCTCTCCTTGCAGGGGTGGCTAGACATATGTTGCCAAACATTAGGAGGTTGTGCCATGCTTGGGTCGTTCCAGGAGAGTCGTTGACCTTTCTCAGGAGGGCAGATAATTTGGCTGCTGCATGGGGGCGGGCTGCTTTAGGGATGTGTTGCAAGGTTCTGGCCGATATATATATATATATATATATATATATATATATATATATATATATATATATATATATATATATATATATGTCGTACCTAGTAGCCAGAACGTACTTCTCAGCCTACTATGCAAGGCTCGATTTGCCTAATAAGCCAAGTTTTCCAGAATTAATATATTTTCTCTATTTTTTTCTTATGAAATGATAAAGCTACCCATTTCATTATGTATGAGATCAATTTTTTTTATTGGAGTTAAAATTAACGTAGATATATGACCGAACCTAACCAACCCTACCTGACCTAACCTAACCTATCTTTATAGGTTAGGTTAGGTAGCCAAAAAAGTTAGGTTAGGTTAGGTTAGGTAGTCGAAAAACAATTAATTCATGAAAACTTGGCTTATTAAGCAAATCGGGCCTTGCATAGTAGGCAGAGAAGTGCGTTCTGGCTACTAGGTACGACTATATATATATATATATATATATATATATATATATATATATATATATATATATATATATATATATATATATATATATATATATATATATATTATATATATACACACACACACACACATACAAACACACACAGTACGTGTTTTTTGTCACTTCAATCAAATCTGGAGATTCACTTTCATTTCGAGTTTCTCTAAGACGCTTAACTTATCAAAGAGCATGGGACATAAAGTTGCACTCATTCAATCACGTTGCTCCTGATCGAATTCTGCAACTCGCTGTTGCTGCTAAACAAATTTGGCTTTTCGGAGGAACATGCGTTATATAATCGTATGGCAAAGTCTAACGTCGATATGAAACTGAAGATGTGGATGGTAGGATATTTAACAGGAAACATTTACCAGGACTGCCTCGGTGGGGGGCGCCCTGTATATGTGACTTGGTATCTGGTGCTTTGGAAAAGGTGGATGAAGTTGGTGTGAAAAGGATGTTAGGTGTAAGGAGTGGGTCCAGGGCGTGTTAGATGTTAGTGGGTCAGGGCGTGATAGATGTCAATGGGTCAGGGCCGTGTTAGATATTAGTCGGTACGGGGCATATTAGGTGTTTATGGGTACTGGGCTTGTTAGATGTTAGTGTGCATGTGGAGTGTAGGATGTTAGTGGGGATGAGGCGTAATAGATGTTAATAGGTACGGGGCATGTTAGATGTTAGTGGGTACGGGGCATGTTAAATGTTAGTGGGTATGGGGTGCGTTAGATGTTAGTGGGTATGAAGCGTGTTAGATGTTTGTGGGAATGGGGCATGTTAGATGTTAGTGGGGATGGGGCATGTTAGTGGGTTAGGGGCGTGTTAGACGTTAGTTAATCCGTGGCATGTTAGATGTTAGTTGGTATGGGATGCGTTAGATGCTAGTGGGCATGGGGCTTGTTAGATGTTAGTGGGAATGGGGCATGTTAGACGTTAGTGGGGATGGGGCATGTTAGATGTTAGTGGGTATGGGGCATATTAGATGCTAGTGGGTATGAGGCTTGTTTGATGTTAGTGGGAATGGGGCATGTTAGATGCTAGTGGGGATGGGGCATGTTAGATGTTAGTGGGTTTGGGGGTGTTGGACGTTAGTGGATCCAGGGAGAGTAAGATGTTTGTGGGTACGGGGCATATTAGATGTTAGAGGGTACTGGGCTTGATAGATGTTAGTGGGTATGTGGTGTGTTAAATGATAGTGGGTATGAGGTGTGTTAGATGGTAGTTGGTATGAGGCATGTTGGATGTTAGTGGGTACAGGGCATGTTAGATGTTAGTGGGTACAGGGCTTGTTAGATGTTAGTGGGTACGGGGCTTGTTAGATGTTATTGTGTATGGGGCATGTTAGATGTTAGTGTTTATATGGCATGTTAGATGCTAGTGTGTATGGGGCGTGTTAGATGTTAGAGGGTACGGGGCGGGATAGATGTTAATAGGTACGGGGCGTATTAGATCTTTAGTATATACACGACGTGATAGATGTTAGTGGGTCCAGGGTGTATTAACTGTTAGTGGATACAAAGCATATTAGATGTTAGTGGGTATGGGGTGCGTTAGATGTTAGTGGGTATGAGGCTTGTCAGATGTTAGTGGGAATGGGGCATGTTAGACGTTAGTGGATCCGGGGCAAGTAAGATTTTAGTGGGTATGGGGCGTGTTAGATGTTAGTGGGTACGGGACGTATTAGATGTTAGTGGGTACTGAGCTTGATAGATGTTAGTGGATGTGGCGTGTTAGATGACAGTGGGAATGAGGCGTGTTAGATGTTAGTTAGTATGAGGCATGTTAGATGTTAGTGGGTACGGGGCTTGTTAGATGTTAGTGGGTATGGGGCATGTTAGATGTTAGTGGTTATGGGGCATGTTAGATGTTAGAGGGTTTGGGGCGAGTTAGATGTTAGTGGGTATGGGGCGTGTTAGATGTTTGTGGGTACGGGGCAGGTTAGATATTAGTAGGACTGGGGCATGTTAGATGTTAGTGGGTCTAGGGCGTGTTAGATTTTAGTGGGTATCACGGCCTGTGTCTTACTGATGTTATCAGTAGTGATACGATTTGTTGTCATAGAGAGCTATTGAGAGTTTGGTGGTGGTGGTCCTTAAAATGTTGTGTAGGGAGTATAAGGAGTAAGGAAAACAGCCTAGTACACAAGTCACAAATTTATACATACATGTCACACAGGAATACATTCAACAAGGCGTTTTCCTCACAACATAAAATCACTTCGTATTATAAACTCAAGTGGCTCTGACCACCCCACGGCTCACTGCCCCATACCTGGTATCGTGCACCCAGCCACAAACGCTATCATCCAATGACATATATTTTAGCCTCTAGGAAACCTGGACTCTTATAAAACCTCTCCAACTTCTGTAATATTACTCTACCCAATCTTGCAACCCTGGATATAGACAAGGATAGGCTTATCTGACTGAACGGCCGGAGAAAACCCCTCAAATAGCAGGAACGGTCGGCAGCGATACACCTCCCCCTCCAGTCAAGATGGCGTCCACCTCTCTTGCATCATCGCCCCTTAATACTCTATTCTTTACATATGCTATCAAACACATTAATGATTTTATTTACTATATTCCCCATGCATGCTTTTTGATAGAGTCCATTTTTCCCTTACATAGTTAGGCTATTCCAGTTCACATTATTTCTGATGATCCCAGCTGAGAAGGCACTACTTTACTGGGCGGAGTATTAATGTTGAATTGCGGCCTCTCTGATCTCAGCTGTGGATTTAATCTAATAAACACTCTTCACTGTGTCCACCAACATTTTACAACCGAAACCAACCTCCACAGGAGGTAAGGTTCGTAACACCCCTTCTTAGCCATGGAGAAAAAAAAAGATAAATTCTTTAAGGAATTTCACTTTTATATACAACTCTGAGCAATAGTACAACCCTAAGTCACCCAGGTTTTGGCAATCTAGAAAGTGCATCTGCTACTACATTTAATTTTCCTGGAATATGTTTGATGACCAGATTGTACTCTTGCAGCAATAAACACCAAGTTAATATTCTCTGGTTGGAATTCTTCATGCTAGCAATAAATGTTAAGGGGTTGTGGTCAGTAAACACTTCAACAGTATTGGCTGATAGATAAATGTCAAATTTTTTAACAGCTAGTAATAATGATAAAGCCTGCTTCTCCACTGTGGAGTAACTCTGTTGACATTTAGTAAATTTTTTACAATAGTAATGTATTGGATGATTAATACCCTCATCATCTTCTTGAATTAGCACAGAACCAGCACCCCAGTCCGAAGCATCTATATATAGTTTGAATGGCTTAGAGTTGTCAGGAGTAGCTAACACTGGACCAGATGACAACATTCCTGTTAATTTAGTAAATGCATCCTGACATTCCTGAGACCATCTAAACCTTACATTTTTACATAGCAAGTTTGTCAAAGGAGCTGCAATTGCTGCAAAATATTTACAGAACTTCCTATAATAAGCACACATTCCTAGATATCTTTGCACCTCCTTCTTGCTAGCCAACACTGAATACTCTAATATAGCATTTATTTTATTTTTGAGTGGTAACACCTTCCCATTTCCCACTTCATATCCTAAGTAAGAAATACTAGCTCTAGCAAAAGTACATTTATGTAAGTTTACAGTTAAATTAGCCTCCTTTAAGCATTTTAATAGTTTAGCCAAACCTTTCATATGGTCCTCCCAATTATTGTAAAAAATTACAATATCATCCAAATAAGCTCTACATTGTGGTATGTCTCTTAACACTAAGTTCATAAGACGCTGGAAAGTCGCTGGGGCATTTTTCAGCCCAAAAGGCATTACAGTGAATTCATACAACCCATCTGCAGTTATAAATGCACTCATCTCCCGAGCTCTTGGTGGTTAAAGGAATTTGCCAGTACCCTTTTGACAAATCTAGTTTGGTTACAAACTTGGCTTTACCAACACTGTCAATACAATCATCTAATCTAGGTATTGGAAAGTTATCATCAACAGTCATTACATTTAGCTTACGGTAGTCAATGACCAACCTCTGAGTTCCATCCTTCTTTGGAACCAAAATACAAGGACTACTCCAACTGCTGCTGCTAGGTCTCACCAATCCATGTTGAAGCATGTAGTCGACTTCTTTCCGGATGAGATTCAACTTGGTAGGGGTTGACTCTATATGGGTGTGACTTGACTGGTTGGTTGTCGTTCACCTCGATGTCGTGGTGAATAACTGAAGTCTGGGTGGGAATATCGCCAAAGATGTCTGCATGAGAAGTAAGCAACTGTTCCAAGTCCTGCTTCTGCTCTGATGACAAATGTTCCACCATTTTCTGGACATTAGCCAACCACTCACCATTGCTAAAATAAGGTACATGAGCATTAGGTACACTATTAAATCACATTCCCCATTATTCTCATCTACATGGGCTACACCAAGCAACTGGTTGGTATTGGTAGTTCCCTTCTGTGTTAGTTTCATCCTATTCACATGCACTACTATTTCCTTTCTCTTGAGATCAGGTGTTTGGATTACATAGTTGGTGGAACTGAGTTTCTTTATCACTGTATAAGAACCTTGGAACCTATGCAACAATGTTGGTCTCTGTCGTGCCATTAGTACCACCACTTTATCACCTGCCTCAAAATGTCGTTGCTTTGTCTTTTTATCGTACTGTGCCTTCATTTTTCCTTGAGCTTCTTTAAGATGAATTAAGGCTTTAGCCCTGTTTTTATTTAACTTATCTTGTAAGTCATGAATATAGTTTACCTGCACAACACTATTTGGATTTCCGACCAACTTATCTCTTAAGATGGTTAGTGGACTTCTCATCTCATGGCCAAAAGCTAATGAGTTGGGTGAACACCCCAGGGACTCCTGATAAGTATCCCTCATTGCCATGTGCATCAGTGGAAGACCATCATCCCAGTCTCTGCCAGTTTCCATGTAACTGGTTCTCAGCATTTGCTTAAGGGTTCGGTGCTTCCTTTCCAAAGCACCTTGCCTCTCAGGATGGTAAGTAGTGGATGTCTTATGGAGGATGCCCAACTCCCCACAAAACTGCTGAAAACCTTTGGAAGTGAAATTTGCCCTATTATCTGTCTGTATTACTTTTGGTAAACCAAAAATAGTACAAAATTTCATTATGTGCCTTACTACCACTTTCGTTGTAGCATTTCTCGCAGGGAATTCCTCAGGAAAGCGTGTAGTCTGACACATCATGGTGTTGATATACATATTACCACTGTTGGTTCTAGGCATTGGTCCCACTACATCAACAATAATATGGGTAAAGGGTTCCTCGGCTACCACAATTGGCTGTAAAGGAGCTTTTGGTATTACCTGGTTTGGTTTGCCAGTTTCTATACATACTGGACATTCATTACAATACTGGATGACATCTTTCTTTAATCCAGGCCAGGTAAAGTACTTGCTTATTTTATTATATGTTTTTGCAATACCCTGATGACCGCCTATTGGTGAATCATGGGCTACACTTAGCACTTCTTCTCTATAACCCCTCGGTAGGACTACTTGATTAACTACCTCCCAAGTGTGTGACACAGGTGAGCTCCTAGGTCTCCACTTCCGCATCAACACCTCTTTAGTGTAGTAATAAGTCATAGCCTCCGATTCTGCTTCTAGTTCAGTTACTGCCTTATTATGCAAGTCAGTCAACGTTGGATCAGTTCTTTGCTGATGAATAAAATTTTATTTTGATCTCAAGTCTGAAGAGCCAGATGTGGTAACTGGACTACACTCTCCCCTACCCCTTTTCCTAGGTGGTTTGGTGGAAGTGCTCCCCATCCTGTTCCCATCTGCTTCTTCCAACTTGGGCATAAAAGTGTCACAAAGATCCACTTCACTATTTGATTTGTTAACCTCTAGTTTTGTCTCCTGACTTACATTATTGGGAGTTTGTGATATTTGAGACTGATTTTGACTGGGTCACGGCACATGCTGGGTACATTACCTTGTCCTCAGGATCTGTCCATGCCCTAATCACCTCTGGCTTAGTTAGCATTATTGGGTGGTCATCTCTTTTAACTAGATTACCAGCAAGATCATTCCCCACAATTAGATCAATGCCAGCAACTGGTAATTTAGGACTAACACCTACTAAACTTTTGCCTTTAATAAAATCACAGTCTAGGTTTACTTCTCTCAAGTGTACAGTCTGGAAATCTCCTGTGATTCCCTGTATAATCATTACCTCCCCAGTCTCTGTAGACTGTATATATTGTAACACACTCTCTAATAATAAGGATTGGGATGCTCCTGTATCCCTCAAAATTTTAACATCATGCCACAAACCATTTGCACACTGTAATTTTCCATTTGATATAAACTCTCCAAAATGATTTATAGCAAGTGCTTTTTTCCCCATTATTTTTGTTACACATTTGGTTTTCCTCCCATCACACACTGTGAGTGCCATAGGCCTCTTTTCTGGGTGAAGAAACCAACAACTCTTAACAACATGACCCTTCCTATGGCAGTAGGAACAGTTTCAACTCTGGGTGAGGCTTATTACTAGTGTGATCCTCTTTGGGTTTCACATTACTCTCTTTACCACTTGGCACCTTTGAAAAGTGTTTCCTTGACCTGCTGTTGGGTACATGTGGGACCCAAATCTGACTGAGGAGTTTACTGCTCGACCAGATCCTTGTCTATTTGATTGAATTTTATTTTTAAAAGTTACTTTATGCATCAATTCATATTCATCTGCTAATTTAGCCAACTCATAGATTTTTCTGGGTAATTTCTCTGCCAAATACAAAGTCACATTAGAAGGTATGCAAGATAAAAATTCTTCTACTAGGAGTAAATTTTTAAGACAGTCCAGATCCCTAATTTTTTCTGCATCTAACCATTTATTAAATATGTGATATTTCTCTTGTGCAAATTCTACCAAGGTTTGACTTGGGTCTCGTCTCAGTTGTCTAAACTTTTGCCTATAAACCTCAGGAACAAGTTGATAAGCAGTAAGGATGGTTGCTTTTACCTTACCATAGTCAAAACTGTTTCTCAAAGGCATAGCTGCAAATATCTTCTGTGCCTTTCCCACCAACTGACCTTGAAGAAGAGATACCCATTGTGTTGCAGGCCATTCCATACTCCGTGCCAACTTTTCAAAATGTATGAAGAATTGGTCTGGGTCAGACTCACAGAATAGAGGAAACTTGAAATTTTTGTTAATCTTTAACTGCCCAGGTTTTCCTAAATCGTCAACACCGGTATTTTCTGATCTAATTCCCAATTCTGCTAGCCTAATCTGTAACTCTAATTTTTTCTGAGCTTGCTCCACTTCTAACCTCTTCATAGCTAGTTCTTGAGCTTGCTCTGCCTCTAGCCTCTTCTGAGCTTGCTCTACCTCTAGCCTCTTCTGAGCTTGCTCTGCCTCAAACTGCAACTTCTTTAGTTCCAATTCTGCTTGCCACTGTAACTGAGTCTCTACCTTTCCTGTAGTTATAACATTTGCACCACTGGTGGACGGGGACTGCTCTAATATTTCCTGTGGGAGAATTTGCTCATCTACCCAGTGTATCATTATTTCTCTTAGCAGTTCCGTCTTCACCATTCCCATGTGCAATAATAGTCCATAGTGCTTGCCAACAGCCACTAGGATAGACTTTTTTGCCGCTTTCAAACCCTCAACACTTGGATTGTCGACAATTTGTTGTGCTACCAAATCCATTTTTAGTGTGCTAAGATACAGCAGACTCCAACACAAATTTATAATTCTGCACCCACCATTCTCTTTTTAGGCTGAGAATTTGTTTTGAAAACTGATAAGGAGAGTGCTTAGTTCACTTGACTGCCCTGTCAACTGGTAAATTTTTTGCACTCGAGAACACGCACAAAAATTTCTTAAAACACTTTTCATCAAGATTAATAAAATGTACATAAATAAGTAATAAAGTACATATTCATATTACACCAATATTAAAAATACTCTAAGTTTCTACACAAGTTAAAGTAAAAAAATAAGCTACACAATTTTTATGTCAGGTTACATCTACAGGCTATCCACTTTTATTAGGCTTTCGATCAGGCTGCTCAATATGTGAGGTGCTCTCGGACAGGCTACCCAATTGTATCACGGCCTGTGTCTTACTGATGTTATCAGTAGTGATATGATTTGTTGTCATAGAGAGCTATTGAGAGTTTGGTGGTGGTGGTCCTTAAAATGTTGTGTAGGGAGTATAAGGAGTAAGGAAAACAGCCTAGTACACAAGTCACAAATTTATACGTACAAGTCACACAGGAATACATTCAACAAGGCGTTTTCCTCACAACATAAGATCACTTCGTATTATAAACTCAAGTGGCTCTGACCACCCCACGGCTCACTGTCCCATACCTGGTATCGTGCACCCAGCCACAAACGCTATCATCCAATGACATATTTTAGCCTCTAGGAAAACTGGACTCTTATAAAACCTCTCCAACTTCTGTAATATTACTCTACCCAATCTTGCAACCCTGGATATAGACAAGGATAGGCTTATCTGACTGAACGGCCGGAGAAAACCCCTCAAATAGCAGGAACGGTCGGCAGCGATACACCTCCCCCTCCAGTCAAGATGGCGTCCACCTCTCTTGCATCATCGCCCCTTAATACTCTATTCTTTACATATGCTATTAAACACATTAATGTTTTTATTTACTATATTCCCCTTGCATACTTTTTGATAGAGTCCATTTTTCCCTTACATAGTGAGGCTATTCCAGTTCACATTATTTCTGATGATCCCCAGCTGAGAAGGCATTACTTTACTGGGCGGAGTATTAATGTTGAATTGCGGCCTCTCTGATCTCAGCTGTGGATTTAATCTAATAAACACTCTTCACTGTGTCCACCAACATTTTACAACCGAAACCAACCTCCACAGGAGGTAAGGTTCGTAACAGTGGGTGCGGGGCATGTTAGATGTTAGTAGCTCAAGGGCTTCTTATCTTGAGATATCTCTTCTTGAGATGATTTCGGGGCTTTTTTAGTGTCCCCTCGGCCCAGTCCTCGACAAGGCCTCCACCCCCAGGAAGCAGCCCGTGACAGCTGACTAACACCCATGTACCTATTTTACTGCTAGGTAACAGGGGCATAGGGTGAAAGAAACTCTGCCCATTCTTTCTCGCCGGCGCCTGGGATCGAACCCAGGACCACAGGATCACAAGTCCAGTGTGCTGTCCGCTCGGCCGACCGGCTCCCCATGTTAGATGTTAGTGAGTATGGGGCGTGTTAGATGTTAGTGGGTCAAGGGCATGTTAGATGTTAGTGGGTCTGGGGGCATGTTAGATGTTAATGGGTCCAGGGCGTGTTAGATGTTAGTGGGTATGGGGCGTGTTAGATGTTAGTGGGTACGGTACATGTTAGATGTTAGTGGGTCCAGGGTGTGTTAGATGTTATGGGGATACAAAGCATGTTAGATGTTTGTGGGTCCAGGGTGTGTTAGATGTTAGTGGATACAAGGCGTGTTAGTTGTTAGTGGGTACAGTTCATTTTAGTGGTTATGGGGCGTGTTAGATGTTAGTGGGTCCAGGGTGTGTTAGATGCTAGTGGATACAAGGTGTGTTAGATGTTAATGGGTATGGGGCATGATAGATGTTAGTGGGTACTGGGCATGTTAGATGTTAGTGGATCAAGGACATGTTAGAGGTTATTGGGTTCAGGGCGTGTTAAATGTTAGTGGGTATGAGGGTGTTGGATGCTAGTGGGTACGGGGCATGTTGGATGTTAGTGGGTATGGGTTTTTTTAGAGGTTAGTGGGTATGGGGTGTATTAGATGTTAGTGGATATGGGGCGTGTTAGCGGTTAGTGGATCCGGGGCATGTTAGATGTTAGTGGGTAGGGGGCTTGTTGGATGTTAGAGGGTATGGGGCGTGTTCGATGTTAGCGGGTACGGGGCGTGTTAGATGTTAGTAGGTATGGCATGTGTTAGATGGTAGTGAGTATGGGGCGTGTTAGATGTTAGTGGGTACGGGGCGTGATAGACGTTAGTGGGTATGGGGCATGTTAGATGTTAGTAGGTATGGGGTGTGTTAGATGTTAGTGGTTACAAATCTTGTTAGATGTTAGTGGGTAGGGGGCATGTTAGATGTTAGTAGATATGGGGTGTGTTAGATGGTAGTGGGTTCGGGGCTTGTTAGATGTTAGTGGGTATAAGGCGTGTTAGATGTTAACGGCTCCAGGGCATGTTAGATGTTAGTGGTTTCAGGGTTTATTAAATGTTAGTGGTTCCAGAGTGTGTTAGATGTTAATTGGTCCAGGGCGTGTTAGATGTTAGTGGGTATGGAGCGTATTAGTAGTGGCTATGGGGCATGTTAGATGTTAGTGGGTACGGGATGTGATAGATGTTAGTGGGTCCAGGGCATGTTAGATGTTAGTGGGTATGGTTCATTTTAGTGGGTAGGGGGCTTGTTAGATGTTAGAGGCTACGGGGCGTGTTAGATGTCAGTGGGTACGGGGCGTGTTAGATGTTAGTAGGTATGGGGTTACCTTAAGATGACTTCGTTTTTTTTTTTTAGGGTCCCCGCGGCCCGGTCCTCGACCAGGCCTCCACCCCCAGGAAGCAGCCCGTGACAGCTGACTAACACCCAGGTACCTATTTAAAAAAAAAAGAAAGGGTGAAAGAAACTCTGCCCATTCTTTATCGCTGGCGCCTGGGATCGAACCCAGGACCACAGGATCACAAACCCAGCGTGCTGTCCGCTCGGCCGACCGGCTCCCTACACCCGGGGTGTGTTAGAGGGTAGTGAGTATGGGGTTGTGTTAGATGTTAGTGGGTCCAAGGCGTGTTAGATGTTAATGGATCCAGGGCGTGTTAGATCTTAGTGGGTATGGAGTGTGTTAGATGTTAGTGGCTATGGGGTGTGTTAGATGTTAGTGGGTACAGGGCGTGTTAGATGTTAGTGGGTACAGGGCATGTTAGATGATAGTGGGTCCGGGGCATGTTAGATATTAGTGGGTTCGGTTCATTTTAGTGGGTATTGTGGTGTTGTGTGTTACTGAGGAAGTCTTGGTTGTAGGGTTGATATAAAGTCAAGGCTTGGTTACTAACTTTAATACTTATAAACGATTACATGACTAGCTGCTTCCAAGCTGGTAGCGTCCTGTATGCTCTCTGTTTACCTTCTCTTGGCGTCCTAGCCGCCTCACATAGAAAACGGATGGTACCGTTTTCTGTGAACATGACATCCCTCTTTTTCTTTAAAAAGAATGAATACAGGATGTCTACCATGCTTGTAGCACAAAGCAAAGTTATTGACACAAAGTAAGTTATTAACATATCAAGAGATATTGCATACATTTAACATTAATTAAGCACACATAGTATTTAAACAACTTAACCTTTACCACATAGGATTTCAATGTTAAAAATACATATGCAATGTTAAACAAACATGAAAGAAACTGTAATACAGAGTTACAAAATATTGAATGAGAGATCTGCATTATTCAAACAATATTAAATTTAGTTTAGCATAATAAGTAAATACTTTGCATTACATAGGAACACAATTAATCATCAGATCGCTTAGGACGTTTAACATGATGTTAAGGACGAGAGTCCTTAAATACAAGAATATCCCTTGATGAATTGTTTGTTGGGTTATAAGTCATTTTTTCTTTTTCCTCTCTACGACTTTGCACTTCATCATTTTCTATACTAGTTGGAATCACTTTGAAATAAGCCATATTACGTGTTATGCTATGATCTCTATTGCTCGCTGTTACCATAGTTCCTTTTACACTAATCACTTTATATGTATCATACGGCATATCTAGCTTTCCCTCTTTTTTCTTTTTAACTAGAACAGTGTCTCCAACCTTTATGAATTGTTCCTTTGCACGTTGATCGTGAGCAATTTTCATTTTGCCCTTGGCTAGTGCATCCTTCTGAGCGAGACGTGTATCTGTTACCTCGGCTGGCGTGACGGGTAGTGAGATCCTCATAGGACGTCCAAATTAGATTTCACCAAGCGACTTGCCCATTGTTCCATGTGGTGTTGCACGGTAATTCCTGAGAAAAGCATACATAGCTTGTTTCCAGGATCGTCCTACAGCATGAGCACAGCGTACCGCTTTCATGAGAGGTTGCATGAATCTCTCGACTTCTCCATTTGCTTGAGGATGTAGTGGCATCACACAGCGATGTTTGAATCCAATATGCTCAGCAAAGTTGACGAAGTTTTGTCCATTGAATGGTGGTCCATTGTCCGTCTTGACAACTTCAGGAATGCCAAAATTTGAAAAGATCTTGTCGAGCTCCGGGATGACAGCCTTTTGCAGATGTGGAAGTGATGATTTCTACTTCTGGATAACGTGAGTAATCATCAATGACTACCATCAAGTACTCTCCAGTTGTTAGCGGTCCGCAGAAGTCCATCGATACTTCCGTCCATGGTGCAGCAGGTAGTGGTAAAGGTTGTAGAGGTGTTGGTCTTGAAGTATCCACTGCGGTTTGGCAAGGGACACAGGCATTATGCATGTCCTTTGCTTGACGATCAATGCCAGGAAACCACACCTTTTCTCGTAGCAGCTCTTTGGTCCTAACAAGACCTTGGTGTCCTTGATGTGCAAGCTTCAGAGCACATTGCTGGAGAACAGCTGGAATGACGATACGAGTACCTCGCAGCACGGTGTCGCGTTGTTGCGTAACACTTAATTCTGTCTGGATGCGTTCAAGTGCTTTGAGTGCATCTTGGTCAACTCCTGAGGGTGGGATGCGTGGAAACTTTTTCTTAGTCAATGCATCCACTGTTGCTTGCAGAGTTGGGTCCTCTAGGGTTGCGGTACGGATTTCATCAAGAGTGAGACCCTTAGGGACTGCATCAGAGGTTACAGAGTGTACATATTCCTCGGCAACTTGCTGGTGCTTTGTGATGGTGAAACTGTTGGCAGGATGTCGACTGTTGTAATCAGCGGGATTGCCTGCACCCGGCTTGTATTTCACCGTAAAGTTGTATGGTAGCAGACGAAGAGCCCATCTCTCACTGCGAGCTGGTGGTTTGGACTTTGGATTATTGAAGAAGGTCTCCTACGGTTTGTGGTCAGTGACTATCGTGGTGAAGGGTGCACCAAGCAGATACACATTGAAGTGTTCACAGCCCCATACAAGAGCAAGAGCTTCCTTCTCTGTCTGACTGTATTGTTGCTCAACATCAGTGAGAGAACGGCTGGCGTAGGCAATTACTACTCTGGAATCTGGTTGACCATGTTTGTGTTGGGCTAAAACAGCACCTAAACCAACAGGACTAGCATCCACCGTTAACTCAGAGTCCATTGATGGATCAAAGTATGCAGCAGTCGCATTCTCTACTAGTGCATCTTTCACTGCATCAAATGCATTTTGTTCGATATCGCTCCAGTACCATGTTGCGTTTTTCTTCAGGAGCTCACGTAGAGGCTTCGTAATGGTAGCAAAATCTGGAATGAAGCGAGAACAGTAGTTTGCCATTCCCAGAAAACTATGTACTTCAGTGGACGTTGAAGGAGGTGCAGCATTCTTGATATCTTCAACTTTCTTAGGATCTGGAGACAGACCTTTGTCACTAAGTACATGTCCAAAGAATTCAATTTTATGTTGATTGAACTCACACTTTGCTCGGCTTAGCGTCAGATTCTTTTCTCGTAAGCGTTGCAACGTTGCACGAAGAGCTTTGTCGTGTTCAGCTTGGGTACGGCCATAAATAATGATGTCATCAGACATGTTGTCAGCATTAGGTATATCTTGCAATACCTGGCTGATGATGTGCTGGAATACCTCGGCAGCACTGTTAATATATCAGGCGCTTGTACCTATACAGACCTCGATGTGTCGTAAACGTTGTGATGAAGCGACTCTCATCATCAAGTTCAAGCTGATGATAGCCCTTGATTAAATCTAACTTGCTGAATACAGTTGCACCATTCAAGCGGTAAATCATATCATCTACAGTGGGTGTAGGATGGCGTTCACGCAATATTGCCTTGTTGGGAACACGCATGTCCACACAAATGCGTATCTCATCTGGATTCTTCGGCTTTGGTGGAGTGACAATTGGGCTTACCCATGGTGTTGGGCCTGTTACTGATTCAATGATATCTAGTTACATCAGCCTATCCAGTTCGGCATCGACTTTCTTGCGAGTATGGAATGGTTGTCGGTGATGTGGTTGGGCAACTGGAATTATATCTGGGTTGATATGCAGATGTACTTTGCTATCAGTATAACAACCTATGGATTTAAATCGATCAGAAAATTCAGAAACAATAGCATCAACATTGTCTGCAGCTTCCACTGCTACAGCATTAGAAAGCTGAAGTAGCCCCAATTTGGTTGAAGTCTTGTAACTGAGTAGAGACTCCTTTGCATTCCTAACAACATGGAATGTAGTAATGAGCAATGCACTTTTTGACTTAATCTCTGCAGTGAAAGTTCCAATCACTGGCAAGGCCACCTTTGAAGCATAGGCAGTGGCTTTACCATTGTAGTTTTCTAGCTTTGGGAACTGTTTTTTAAATTTCTCATAGTGGCATTCATCAATGGTGTCAATGTTTGATCCAGTGTCAGTGAGAACTTTGAGACAAATACCAGCAATGTATACTATAGTCTCTGGGTTGTTTGGAAGATCATTCCATTCTGTGATTGATTGTACTCCATAAGTGTACAAATCCATACTCCATAAGTATAATCACATTCACTGTCATCTGAGACTGGTTGTAATGAAATGTTTTCTTGTACATTATTAACATTTTGGATATGAGGTGCAATATTGTGTTTATCACCTCGACCCCTATGAACTGATCTTCGTACAGTGCTTTTATTCACTGACTGTGGTTTCTTGAGTGCAGAACGACACATAGCACCAAAATGACCTAGTTTTCCACACTCATAGCACTTCTTACCTTGAGCAGGATAAACATTACCTTGGTGTGGGTAGTCTCCTCCACAACTGTAACATTTATTTTTGACACCCTCTGATGTGGGTCGTTGTAACTGCTTGAGTCTTGTTCCTTGACCCCATTTGTGATGTGGTTCTCGGCTCAATTTGCTGTTAGGTTTGCCATGATATCTTCTTTGATCACGGTGTCCTCCCAGAACCTTACGTATCTCATCACTGTTAGTAACAGTGGCAGAACCGTTGTTGGCACTGCACTCCATGACACGAGCATCACGTGCAGCATCTTCCATTCGACGAGCCATATCCAGTATCTTGGTAAGAGAACTGTCATCATCAACAAGTTCTAAAGCTCTTCGACGGAGACGTGTAGATGTGCATGTTTCAATTATCTGCTTTTTGATTTCTTTGTCAACATCAGCAAACTCACAATGGGCTGCTAAACCCTGCAGACGTGTGTGGTATTGATCAATGGTTTCATTAGAGAGTTGTCTGGCTCTCCTAAAATGCATAATTTCCATTGCAGTATTTTGTCTTGGTTTGAAGTGCTCTGTTAATTTGGCTTTGGCAATGTCATAATCTTTGGCACAACCAGTGTCTTTCAGTGTGTCAAAGATGTCACAAACTCGATCACCTACATAATGAAGTAGAGAGGCAAGCTTTCTTTCGGCACTTTTGATGTCAGAAACTATCAACAAATTTTCAAACCTTTTAAGCCATTTGATCCACCTCTGTGACAGGTTTGTCTGGTCACAGTCAGGATCAAATGCAGGAAACTGAGGTATATTTGCCATTTTTTACTGAATAAATGTAAACTTATCACTTAAATGTTCCTCATAATACTAAACACTTACTGCACTATGTATGTTAGTTATGAATTCACTGTAATTACTTTAATTTTGCAAAGCACACAAGCATTTTAATGCAAAAGTTTACAGCAGTGCACAATATAGCAGCAACTGACTTCTTACCTAGCCCTTGTGTACATGTGTTGCTCCTACTCACAGCAGCACAGCAGTTGTCAGCAGTTGGCACAGCAGTAGTTAGCAGTTGGTACAGCAGTTGGCAGCAGTTGGTACAGCAGTTGGCAGCAGTTGGTACAGCAGTTAGTTCACAGCGTGAAGAATTGTAGCACAGAGCGCGTTTCGAATACAAAACATCGGGTTTTGTATACAGCATCAAAGCGTCGTTTCGTACACAGCGTCGGCACACATGGATCGCAGAATCCTCAGTACACAGCTTCAGTCAGCACAGCTTGGGTAGCACACAGCATTGGTTAGCACACAGCATTGGTTAGCACACAGCACTGGATAGCACACAGCATTGGTTAGCACACAGCATCGAGTATGGTGCTCACAGACAGCACGACTTCTCCCTCTTCTGGGCGTGAGACTCAAGTCGTGTCTCCTTCCTTGTGTTTGAAGCTGAACAAATACCTGCGTTCACAGTTCATCCTCGTCGCCAATGTGGTGTTGTGTGTTACTGAGGAAGTCTTGGATGTAGGGTTGATATAAAGTCATGGCTTGGTTACTGACTTTAATACTTATAAACGATTACATGACTAGCTGCTTCCAAGCTGGTAGCGTCCTGTATGCTCTCTGTTTACCTTCCCTTGGCGTCCGACCTGCCGCACATAGAAAACGGATGGTACCATTTTCTGTGAACATGACAGGTATGGGGCGTGTTAGATGTTAGTGGGTATGGGGCGTTTTAGATATTAGTGAGTATGAGGTGTGTTAGATGTTAGAGGGTATGGGTCGTGTTAGATGTTAGTGAGTATGGGTTGTGTTAGATGTTAGTGAGTATGGGGCGGGTTAAATGTTGGTAGGTACGTTGTGTGCTAGATGTTAGTGGGTACAAGTCACGTTAGGTGTTAGTGGGGTCGCGGCGTGATAGATGTTAGTGGGTACGGGGCATGTTAGATGATAGTGAATATGGGGCGTGATTGATGTTAGTGGGTACGTTGCATGATAGATATTAGTGGATACAGGGCATGATAGATCTTAGTGGATACGGGGCGTGATAGATGTTACTGGGTATGATGCGTGATAGATGTTAGTGGGTTACGGTAGGTGATAGATGTTAGTGGGTAAGGGGCGTGTTAGATGATTGTGGGTACCAGATGTGTGTATTGATTCTCGCGGGAGTGTGTTGTGGTTCTTGTTGATTTAGGGGCGACAACGATCGTGGGACCGGATGCGCCCCGGCGTACCCGTGATGGGTTAATCACAAAGCCTGGAAAGGTGAAATGCCAAGCCAAATCGCGAAACGAGTGACGCCAAACACTATAAACTAATATGCCATTCGGGAAATAAACGCACAGACGGGCAGATGATTGGGGAGTCCCAGGAGTCCCTCAGAGTGACAAGCACCGAGCTCGCTCCACACAGAGAACACCAGGTAGCAAAACCAAAACTCGGCCCCCAACTAAACGCAAAAAGTCATCCAGCGTCCCCCGGCACAGCAAAAGCCGGCCGCCCACCACGGCTGAGGGCACACCAGAAGCCTACCAAGATCCATCAACCCCCGGTACCTCTCGGCCAAGCCGGCCCCCGAACACCGTCACCCCGCCGGGAGAACCAACCAGTACACGCCAAAAAAAAATCTATCAACAATCCCGTGACCCAAGGCAATATGTGCGCCAGGCGTCATACAACCGGACCGTTGAATAGGGATGACAAACGGTAGTAGCAAAGCCAAAACGCGAAAACAAGACGGGATCAGGCGGCTCCCAAGCGGAGGAGGTGTCCAGACGCCCGCTCGGCGTCAAGGTTGAACCAGGAGCCCGCGGAAGTGTGGGGTGGCGATTTCGGTGCTATTTATGAACCTGCACTCCAACTCCCTGGTATTTGGTGCAACACAGACAACGCCATCTGTTGGTGGTATTCACCTAGTTGTGTTTGCGGGGGTTGAGCTTTGTTCTTTTGGCTCGCCTCTCAATTGTCAATCAACTGTTTACTAACTACTTTTTTTTGTTTTTTTGTTTTTTCTCCACACCACACACACACACACACACACCCCAGGAAGCAGCCCGTGACAGCTGACTAACTCCCAGGTACCTATTTACTGCTAGGTAAGAGGGGCATTCAGGGTGAAAGAAACTTTGCCCATTTGTTTCTGCCTGGTGCGGGAATCGAACCCACGCCACAGAATTACGAGCCGTGCGCGCTATCCACCAGGCTACGAGGCCCCCATCTGGTGGCCATTCTATTGGTGGCTTGGTATCGGTGATAGGCTTCGGTTTGCTGCCTCAGTCACAATGTGAGGTCGATGATGATGACCCTGGTGGGTGGCCTAATGATATCAATGCCATCCAGGTTGTGGCTACAAGATACAGTTTCAAGCCTCTAGTGGAGTTTTTTTTTTCCTAAGATCACCCAGTGTACTGTCCATCTAGTACAGAAATACGTATATAGAAAATTAAGGTCAGGACAGTGACAAGATTATACACTTTTCAATACTGGTTTCGCCGATGTGTGGTAACGGGTAACACTTCGCCCACTTCACACACTCTTGCGGTTGGGCCGCAATCATGATTCTACATTTATATGCATATGTCCGTGTAGGGAATTTTATTGCGATCTCAGTGATACCAAATTTAACGCCGTAGGACAAGTGTGGAGTTGACAACCCTGAAAAGAATAGAAACATTCCGTCGCAGTTTGGAGTTCACGGCAAGTGATCCATGTAGTTCTTTATTTGGTGGTAATTTAACTCATGCTTTGGTGACAGTTTATACATATGTTCTTCTAGAACATTCTATTGCGAACACATTGGTACAAAAATGAAATATGTCCATCGAAAATTAAGGTCAGGACAGTGAAAAGAGAATGCACTTTTCAGTGTTGCCGCTCGATCGCCCGATTTACATAGGTGACGTAAGGACGTAAGGAGGCGATTGCGCTAACGAGGGCAGTTTCCCTTGGGCAATCCAAGAACTCTTGACTTGATCCTGTGAGAGGACAAAGTGGCCGCCATCGGTCATAGCAGTTTGTTAGTTGCTGGTTTATGCAGTGTTGGATGGGCCAACGTACCCGGGATTGGCCAGGAAGAGTTACGTGACGACAGTGGAGCGTCTGTTCAGAAGTGCTGCTAGCAGCTGCTAAAGAACTTCTGCCAGGGTGCTAGCTACCCCTGTATGTGATTGTTTAAGACCCCCTGTCAGCGTGTTGCTGAAACCCCTCTGCCAGTGAGTATCTGGAGAGTGGAGGCGGGGAATTGGCACATCATGCCGATACAGTGTGTGTGGACTTGCCCATGTTGAGGAAGGTGAACTCACCGGTGTTTGCCACTAGGTGTGGACGAAGTGTACCTGGAAAGTGGATTCACCGGGATTTGATGAACACTGCCGATGTATTGTGAACTGAGTGAAAGCGGCACTTTGTAAATATGTGTAGTAATACATTCATGATATATATATATATATATATATATATATATATATATATATATATATATATATATATATATATATGTCGTACCTAGTAGCCAGAACGCAATTCTCAGCCTACTATGCAAGGCCAGATTTGCCTAATAAGCCAAGTTTTCATGAATTAATGCTTTTTCGGCTACCTAACCTACCTAACCTAACCTAACCTAACTTTTTTCGGCTACCTAACCTAACCTAACCTATAAAGATAGGTTAGGTTAGGTTAGGTAGGGTTGGTTAGGTTCGGTCATATATCTACGTTAATTTTAACTCCAATAAAAAAAAATTGACCTCATACATAATGAAATGGGTAGCTTTATCATTTCAAAAGAAAAAAATTAGAGAAAATATATTAATTCAGGAAAACTTGGCTTATTAGGCAAATCGGGCCTTGCATAGTAGGCTGAGAAGTGCGTTCTGGCTACTAGGTACGACATATATATATATATATATATATATATATATATATATATATATATATATATATATATTATTAAATATGACCGAAAAAGTAAGATTAATAATTTTAACACGAATTTTCTCAATCTTTCGTACATTATGCTTCACTGTTGGAGGTAAATCAAAAATCACTTCTCCAAAATTCATTTTTATTTCTAGTCTGACGCGACACGGGCGCGTTTCGTAAAACTTATTACATTTTCAAAGACTTCACAAATACACAACTGATTAGAACTTGCGTTTCCCTGATTTTATATCTACATTTGAGTGAGGTGGGAAGGGTGATGTGGCATTACATTTGAGTGAGGTGGGAAGGATGATGTGGCATTAACACAAGACAGAACACTAGAGGATATTAATAGGGTATTAAAAGTATCAACACAAGACAGAACAGAAACAATGGGTATTGAATAGAAGTGTTTGTAGAAAGCCTATTGGAAAAAGCCGGCCATATACTGCAGGTATGTTGACGACATTTTTACACAGGTACCTGATGTCAGACATCTGCAGAAGCTGAAGGAGGCATTTGAGCAGAGTTCCGTGCTGCGTTTCACTTACGAGACGGAAAAGGATGGGAAGCTGCCTTTTCTAGATGTAACAGTCATGGAAAAGGGCGGAGGTTTCCACACTGCAGTCTACACAAAGGAAACAAACATAGGAATGTGCCTAAATGCCAACAGCGACTGCCCTGACAGGTACAAGAGGAGTGTTGTTAACGCATACGTCGACCGTGCTCTCAGCCACAGCTCAGAATGGAAGCAAGTCGACGAAGAACTCTGTAGGGTAAGGCAGGTTCTAGTCAATAACGGCTTCTCCAATGGTTTCATCGAAGACATCATAAGAAGGAAAGTGAAAAGCCATGCAACCTCCGAAGAGACAACTAACACAACACCTATACCCCCTATTAGACTATTTTACAGGAACTTCTTTTCCACAGCTCATAAAACAGAGGAAAGGGTCCTGAAAGATATTGTTAATAGAAACGTTATCCCTACAGACAAAAATCAGAGGATACAACTGACGATTTACTATAAAACCAGAAAAACGGCCAGCCTACTCATGAGAAACTCTCCAGACACGAAACAGAACGCTTTAAAAGAGACTAACGTCGTCTATGCCTTCAAATGCCCACTTGGGGACTGTAAGCTCCAAAAAACCCAGTATATAGGCAAGACAACAACATCTCTTTCTAGGCGTTTAACGATGCATAAACAACAGGGCTCCATTAAGGAACATATAATCTCTTCCCATAACCAAACCATCGCCAGAGAAATCCTAGTAAACAACACAGAAATCATCGATAGATACAGCGATAGCAGGCGGCTTGACGTTTGCGAGGCACTACACATCAAGAAGTCAACACCAGCAATCAACAGCCAATTATTGCACAACTATATTCTACCCACCTCAAGACTCCGCTCCAATATAGAAGCATCAAGAAATATGGACCAATAGGCTTTCTACAAACACTTCTATTCAATACCCATTGTTTCTGTTCTGTCTTGTGTTGATACTTTTAATACCCTATTAATATCCTCTAGTGTTCTGTCTTGTGTTAATGCCACATCATCCTTCCCACCTCACTCAAATGTAATGCCACATCACCCTTCCCACCTCACTCAAATGTAGATATAAAATCAGGGAAACGCAAGTTCTAATCAGTTGTGTATTTGTGAAGTCTTTGAAAATGTAATAAGTTTTACGAAACGCGCCCGTGTCGCGTCAGACTAGAAATAAAAATGAATTTTGGAGAAGTGATTTTTGATTTACCTCCAACAGTGAAGCATAATGTACGAAAGATTGAGAAAATTCGTGTTAAAATTATTAATCTTACTTTTTCGGTCATATTTAATAATATATGTCTACAGGAAAGACTGCTACCAAAATATACTAATATATATATATATATATATATATATATATATATATATATATATATATATATATATATATATATATATATATATGTCGTACCTAGTAGCCAGAATGCACTTCTCAGCCTACTATGCAAGGCCCGATTTGCCTAATAAGGCAAGTTTTCCTGAATTATATTCTCTCTAATTTTTTCCTTATGAAATGATAAAACTACCCATTTCATTATGTATGTGGTAAAAAAAAAATTATTGGAGTTAATATTAACGTAGATATATGACTGAACCTAACCAACCCTACCTAACCTAACCTAACCTATCTTTATAGGTTAGGTTAGGTTAGGTAGCCGAAAAAGTTAGGTTAGGTTAGGTAGTCGAAAAAGTTAGGTTAGGTTAGGTAGTCGAAAAACAATTAATTCATGAAAACTTGGCTTATTAGGCAAATCGGGCCTTGCATAGTAGGCTGAAAAGTGCGTTCTGGCTACTAGGTACGACATACATATATATATATATATATATATATATATATATATATATATATATATATATATATTGTGACGGTAACGCGTTGGTGTTCGGCTGTTTAAGGCTAGGGGTATGGCCTCGTCACATAGTTATAAAAAAAAATAGAAAAAACTGGAACTTCGTCTGTGGTAAGGTAAGGAGAAGACACACAAAACACAAGTAAACTTTAACAATGAAATTTTAATTACGTTAAATAAATCAAAACATGAAAATAATGCACAAACAAATTCTTATAATAAAATCAATGAATCAAAATAATAAGAATACTTAAATGACACAATGAAAAGTTACGTTAAGGCAAAATAACAAGAAGTGCAACACAAAGGTAAGTGGGAGGTGCTGGAATATTGGCTTAAAGCCACCACCTCTCTCAGTACACGCTAACGTCTAGCTGGGAGGAGTGCTGGCTACGAAAGCACTGAACATTCTGAGGACTGATGTTGGGGCGACCCCAGACATCAGGTAGTATTGGGGGGGGCGAGGCAGGTGCAGCCAGACCGGCGACCAATCAGCGGAGCCGTAGCGATCAACGGGTAGTTTGGTGGTTGGAGTTCGAACAGGTGGCTGGCTGCATACGTTTCTGCTCACCCTGGCAAGCCTTGCTGGTGTTGTTGTCGTTGTTGGACATTTCTTCCATAGTCTTTTTATATAATTGTGAAGACGTAATTATGGAGGGAAGAGCAGGCTCAATCTCTTGAAGGAGATTATCGTCACAACTCTCCCCCGAAGCCTGCGGTTCTGGAAGAAGTACGTCGTTATGTGGTGGAGTAATGGATGGAGTTGCTTCTACTTCATAAACTCTGGAGAGATCATGGGCTAAGATGTTGTCAGACTCTTGGTATAGCGTGTCTCCAGGTTGAATTTCTGCAGTTAGCAAGCCCATAGTAGAAGACGTTGAGATGAGAAGTGGGCGTGCTGCAGGAGGTGTAGGGTGGTGTGGTCCGTATTGATGGTGGACCGAGCACTTTTCAGGTGTGGAGTGAAGTGCTGAAGCTTCAGGATGAGGAAGAGTAGCTCCTTGCCAATTGTTCCGTCGTTCCTTGTAGCAGTAGTCGCTGACAGGTGAATTCTTCTCGCCTCGTTGCTGCATCACGACACCACCATCGTCGGTACCATTGGCGTCGACATGGAGGATGTAGGGCTTATCTGACGAGGTGAGAGTGGAATTAGAAGAGGGCATAGGAGCACGATTATTATCCTGAAAGCATTTGGGAAGATCATTAAGGATTTTGGAATTAGAAAGCGCTGACTCCTTGTCAGTGCTTTCGGGAGGAGAAGCTGGGAAGGTCTCACTGTGGATGTAGGGTTCTGTGAATGTGGAATAGTTAGTCAAGACAGTGGGAGGAGTACCATTATATTGCTTCAAGAGGTTGACGTGGCACAGCTGGGTCTTCCGCCGCCTATCTGGAGTCTCTATGACGTATGTGTTGTTGCTTCTGCACTCTTTGACGCAGTAGGGTCCTGAAAATTTGTTTTGTAAAGGTGAACCTGGGATAGGGAAATAGGCAAGGACGAAGTCTCCCGGCTTGAATTTTCTTACTTTGCTGGTCTGGTCGTAATGAGTCTTCATTCTCACCTGGGCTTTCAATAGATTATCATGGGCAAAGCGGTGGACTCTCTCTAGAATGTGTTGAAGGTTTTGAAGAAACTGGGGCACATTCTGATGCTCACTGAAGGTGGCATCTCTGAGAGAGTCTTTGAAAGCCTTAAGGGGAGTGCGGCACTTACGGCCGTAGAGCATCTCATAAGGAGATACTCCTAGGGACTCATTGGGGAGACTTCTGAAAATACACATTATTAGGTCAATCTGCTTATCCCAATCCTTTGAGGTTTCACTACAAAACTTTTTCAAGAGTGCTTTGATGGTCTGATGACTACGTTCAAGAGAACCCTGTGAAGCAGGATGATAGGGGCTGGACAATACCTGTTTGATGTTGAACTCCTCCAGTGTCCTTTTGAAGAGATCACTGGTGAAGTTGGTGCCACAGTCACTTTGGATCTCCCTGGGAAATCCGTATTGAGTGAAGATCTTCAATAGATGTTTGATAACCGTAGCAGCCGTGATGTTCTTCACTGGAACTGCTATGGGAAATCTGGTGGTAGGACACAGGATGGTTAGGATGTAGGCGTTACCTGAACTGGTCCGAGGTAAAGGACCAACACAGTCTATTATGAGTCTGTGGAAAGGTTCCGCAGGCACCTGTATGGGAATCAGTGGTGCTCTGGGAATGGAGACGTTCGGTTTGCCTGCCATCTGACATGTATGACACTGTTTTACGTACTGTTTGACGTTGTTTACCATACCTGGCCAGTAGTAGTCTTGACGAATCCCATGGTAAGTCTTGTTGAAGCCGTAGTGGGAGAATGCTCCATGGGCCAGGTGTAGAATAGTGGGCCGCAGGCTGGTGGGAATCACAAGTTGTTCGGTGTTGGCCCAATCGTCCTCCTCCTTCAGTTTACTGGGTCTATATCTGCGGTAGAGCAAGTCGTTCTCTAGGAAGAACCCAGGAATACTGTCGGGTTGAGTCTCAGCCTGGAAAAACAATGGTGTTAAAGTAAGATCTTCCCTCTGCAACTTACGGAACTCCAACTTGGTCAGATGCGGGGGGAGTTTCTGAGGGTCTTGAGGGACAGCGGTAGCAGTAGAGTCAGCTGGCTGTGGACGTGCGGCTTGTGCACGGGTGGTCACGAGAACCGGAGGAGAAACTTCATCACTCTCTTGAACCTCTGCTGGAACATACTCAAGAATAGGATTTATTGGCACAGAGTTACACACCTGGGGTTTGTCCATGACGATCAGGTTGGTCGGTTGCAGGTCTTCTGCCAAGTCGTTGCCTAGGAGAAGTTGCACTCCAGGCATGGGAAAAGGCTTTTCCCTGACGGCGACTTGGACTTCCCCGTTCACGTAGGGACAATCCAGGTGGACTCTGGCGAGAGGGTATGGAGTGGTAGCAGTGAGGTCTGTGATGAAGACTGTTTCCCCGGTGTAGACTATGTTGGGCACAGCCGACTTCAAGATGATCGATTGTAGAGCCGCTGTGTCCCTCAAGATCTTCAATTTGAAACGTCCCTCCGGATTTGAACCGTTGGCAGAGACAGTTCCAGTATACAGGTGGTTACTGAAAAGAGAAAGATCATTAACATTAACACCAACATTCATCACAGGCTTACCGGACTTAGGAGGAGTTGGTTTGGGTCTTTGTTGGTCAGTGGTTCCCTTGTATTGAGACTTACCACACTTGTCTATGGTATGTCCATAGAGTCTACAATACTTGCAGTACAGTTGTGAACCAGCTTGATCGGGGCTCACCTTCTCGTAACTGTACCACGACTTCTTACTGGAGGATGGTTCAGGTGTCAGCCGGTGGATGAGGCTGTAAGTGTCAGCCGACTTAGCACACTTCAGGTAGTCGGTTTCTTCTTTATCTGCTAAGTAGAGGCGGACAGGAGGTGGCACACGTCTCAAGAATTCTTCAACAAGCATCAGGTTGACGAGTTCTGTAAAAGTAGAGACATGTGCTGCTTCCAGCCATTTCATGAAATACCTCCGTTTCGTGTTAGCAAACTCAAGGAAGGTAGTGGTACTTGCCTTCAGGTGGTCACGGAATTTCCTTCTATAACTTTCTGTGGAAAGTAGGTAGGCGTCTAACACTGCTTGTTTCAGAGTGTAGTAGTCATTCTCAGACGCCAAAGTACTGAGTGTGACTGCAGCTCTACCTGTAAGATGGACTCTGAGAAGTGTGGCCCATTGGTCGACAGGCCAACTGAGTTGATTAGCAAGGGTTTCAAAGGTGGTAAAGAACACATCAACTTCTGCTTCTACAAAGGATGGCATTAACTTACTTGCATGTGATATATTAAAACTGACGGGAAGATTGGCAGTAGCTTGCTGGCGTTGAGCGAGGTGTGAAGTTTCCAACGTGTATTCCCGTTGACGACACTCAAGAGCCAGAGTCGCTTGTTGCTTGTCATGTTCGCGTTGTATTTCCAACTCGCGTCGTTTGGTTTCAAGCTGTACTCGTTCCCGCTCCTGGAGTAGTGCAACCTCACGTTCCTGGAGGGCGAGTCCACGTTCGTGTTCTTCTCTCCTCAAGGCAGCTTCACGTTCTCTGAGGGTGATTTCTCGTTCTTGTTCCTCTCTCCTCAAAGCAGCTGCTTCCCTTTGCTGTTCACGGGCTTCCCTTTGCTGCTCACGTTCAATCTTGGCCAGCTCTAGTTTGAGTTTCAGCGTTGCCAAATCAGTTTTATCTGCAATATAGTAAGTTTCATGAGTTTCAGAGTCTATCTTACCTTGCTCTAAATAGTAATCCAGCAACAGGTTGTGTAGGTCATTTTTGTTGGCTTGGTAGGGAACTTCTAGTTGATACTCATGTGCAAGAGTTTGTAGTTCAGTCCTCTTGGCACGACTTAAAGTCCCTATTTCACCTGCTGGATTTGCACGGAAAGTTTGGAGACGAAACATGGTGAAATTAGCAAATAAAGGTACACGAATGTTCAATAATGAAATGTCAGAAACAGGACAACGTGGCAACTGGTACCTATCCTGTGTGATCTTTAACAATTAACGTTAAGTGAAAGATATTAAATGATTAAATTAAATCAAGGGCGCAGGAAATCTTGTACCCGGTACTCATGTAAGAGAATAAGGGCAAGAAAATCCTACTAACAAATGAAACAGAGTTTCGAAAACAAATGAAACAGTTAAATGCTTCAAAAGTAAAATTGGTAGTCCAAGGATGTAGGCATACCTTGCCAAGTCTCTATAGGACATAAAGCAAGTTTTTCCTACTGAATTTAATATGATATTTACAGAATTAGCGAATTTTTGTGCTCTGAAAAAATAAGCTAATTCCCTACCGTTGTATGTATCATCATCTCTGACTGACGTGTAGGGGTGCGAGGTGTCAACTGGTGACGAGAACTGCTGCTGAGGTCCCAATTCAGCAACTAAAGTTCGAGCTAGAGGAACTATGGCCCTCTTTGTCCTCCTACAGTCAGATTGCAGAAGATTGGGTACTCTTGACCCGGGGCAGACCACAGTACCAGGGTACCAATATGATGATCTGTCAGAATGAGAAATATTCAAGGGACATAGATGGTAAATACGAGTAATAACAAGGAGGGAGAGATGACCAATTAAGAGTATGACTGCGGCCTACAGTCACCACGTAATCCAAAGTTGTCTCACCTTCACTATATGTTACTCTCGTAATGCACAATACACCGCACCTTATAAAAAATGAAATTGAATGAAAAATAGTAAAGCTACGTTAACAAAGTTAAATACGCTTACCATAAATTACCACTTGGCACCAGTACCTGAGTGAAGCTCCCGGACAGGCCCCCATATAACTTGTGACGGTAACGCGTTGGTGTTCGGCTGTTTAAGGCTAGGGGTATGGCCTCGTCACATAGTTATAAAAAAAAATAGAAAAAACTGGAACTTCGTCTGTGGTAAGGTAAGGAGAAGACACACAAGTAAACTTTAACAATGAAATTTTAATTACGTTAAATAAATCAAAACATGAAAATAATGCACAAACAAATTCTTATAATAAAATCAATGAATCAAAATAATAAGAATACTTAAATGACACAATGAAAAGTTACGTTAAGGCAAAATAACAAGAAGTGCAACACAAAGGTAAGTGGGAGGTGCTGGAATATTGGCTTAAAGCCACCACCTCTCTCAGTACACGCTAACGTCTAGCTGGGAGGAGTGCTGGCTACGAAAGCACTGAACATTCTGAGGACTGATGTTGGGGCGACCCCAGACATCAGGTAGTATTGGGGGGGCGAGGCAGGTGCAGCCAGACCGGCGACCAATCAGCGGAGCCGTAGCGATCAACGGGTAGTTTGGTGGTTGGAGTTCGAACAGGTGGCTGGCTGCATACGTTTCTGCTCACCCTGGCAAGCCTTGCTGGTGTTGTTGTCGTTGTTGGACATTTCTTCCATAGTCTTTTTATATAATTGTGAAGACGTAATTATGGAGGGAAGAGCAGGCTCAATCTCTTGAAGGAGATTATCGTCACAATATATATATATATATATATATATATATATATATATAAATATATATATATATATATATATATATATATATATATATATATATATATATATATATATATATATATATATATATATATATATATATATATATATATAAAGGTGTTATTAATATATTGATGAAGGTGTAATTGTGTATTATTAATCTCCTCCCCTCTTTATTCTTTGCACTACTACTTGTTATACCGAGCTCTTAAAAACTTACCGCCGACTTTAGGTTGGATACGGTAGAAGAGATTATAACAGCAAGAACCCGGTTACTGGCCCAAGTAGGTCGTAACAGCGTGTTAGATGTTAGTGGGTACAGGGCGTGATAGATGTTAGTGGGTATGGGGTGTGATAGATTTTAGTGGGTTTGGGGCGTGATAGATGTTAGTGGGTACGGGGCATGTTAGATGTTAGTGGGTACTGGGTGTGTTAGATGTTAGTGGGTATGGGGCATGATAGATGTTAGTGGGTACTGGGTGTGTTAGATGTTAGTGGGTAAGGGGCATGTTAGATGTTAGTGGATACAACGTGTGTTAGATTTTATTGTATACGGGGCGTGATAAATGTCAGTTGGTGCGGGGCATAATAGATTTAGAATGTTGGTAGGGAGTTGGTTGGTGTTGTACATAAGGAATGGTTGGGAGGGCGCAAGACGATGCGAAGGTAATGTGTTGTAGTCACTCATCCTCCTGTTTACATAGTACTCTCTATAACTATATGCACCGTAATACATATATTGACGTAAATGGCAATTATATTGTAGAATTTCGTACTAGTTGCTTTATAGAATGCGAAAAAAATAAAAATAAAAAAACAACTTAAATATTCCTAGGCATAGTATAGGAAAAATCTATACTATATTAGGCCCTCAAATGGCTTGTATTAGGCCTAGGAACGTTAGGTTGGGTTTTATTTGCAACATAAATACAAACCTCTCTCGGTTTGCCAAAATTCAAAAGTACCGATTTCTGCTTTCTAACTGCTTTTTACTTCGATATATGCACGATGGTGCACAACGTTAATGTAAGTATTACGTGAACTTAGAGTAACTGTGAGATGGGTCAGGGTGAGTGAAAGACAGTGCTTGTGTTGTCATAGGTAAGGGTGATTCTAAAGTTCCGGTCATAGTTACGGCCAGGTGTTATGTATCGAATACATCCTAACTTATGTAAAGCTATTATTGATGCGGTATAATCCAATATGTGAAAGTTTCAGCCAAATATCTCTCCAAACAACTTAGAAAATATAATAAATTACTAACATTACTAAGAGAAATTTATATTACAAAAACCACAAATTACAAGCTAAAACACAAAAGAAGAGCAACTGCCCCACCAGATATAAACATGAAATACAGAAAAAATGACAAGATAACAATCAAGGACACACAACAAGAATCTAAACAAGCAAACGATCACAGGAACCTAAACAGGAAATAAACAAAACAAATTTCCAGAAGGGCTGATAAACCTATATATTTCCATACGTACATGCCAACGGCAAGGCCCATAATGTACAAGAAAAGTAAATACAGCAAATCTGGGCAATGCCTACACATATTTATGCGGAAAATCAGCCTTAGGATACCATAGGCAGTAAGCCTCCCAGATCACCCGTTCCTCTCCATCAACACAACCACCGGGCTGTGGCTTAGGGCGCAGCATATATTTTGGAATATGAGAGATATCTCGGCACCCACCGACACAGTGCCTTTCGACACGACGACCGCACTCCCGGAAGGTGGTGGCAGCACAGAGGGTGACATCACAGGGGGACACTTGCACAGGGGGCGGAGATACAGGGGCCCAGACACACACACACACACATACACACACACACACACACACACACACACACACACACACACACACACACACACACACACACACACACACACACACACACACACACACACACACACACACACACACACACACACACACACACACACACACCTGGCGCTGGTGGCTGTGTGGAGAGCATGCTGGACACGCAATCCTGTGGCCCTGGTTCGATTCCCGGCGCCGGCGAGAAACAATGGGCAGAGTTTCTTTCACCCTAATGCACCTGTTACCTAGTAGTAAATAGGTACATGTGAGTTAGACAGCTGTTACGGCTGCTTCCTGGTGTGTGTGTGTGTGTGTGTGTGTGTGTGTGTGTGTGTGTGTGTGTGTGTGTGTGTGTGTGTGTGTGTGTGTGTGTGTGTGTGTGTGTGTGTGTGTGTGTGTGTCTGAAAAAAAATAGTTAGTAGTTAGTAACAGTTGATTGATTGACAGTTGAGATGCGGGCTGAAAGAGCTGACTTCAACCCCAGCAAGCTCAACAACTAAGTGAATACACACACACAGCCAGAAGACCATAGAGGGGTCTGGTAGCTGAGTGGAAAGTGCGCAGGAATCGTAATTCTGTGGCCCGGGTTCGATTCCCGGACCAGGCAGAAACAAATTGGACAAAGTTTCTTTCACCCTGATGACTCTGTTACCTAGCAGAAAATAGGTACCTGGGAGTTAGCCAGCTGTTACGGGCTGCTTCATGTGTACTTACCTAATAAAACTTACCTAATTGCGCTTGATGGGGGTTGAGCTCTGGCTCTTTGGTCCCGCCTCTCAACTGTCAATCAACTAATGTACAAGTTCCTGAGCCTACTATAATATCTACACTTGAAACTGTGTATGGAGTCAACCTCTACCACATCACTTCCTAATGCATTCAATTTGTCTACTACTCTGACACTGAAAAAAATCTTTCTAACGTCTCTATGGCTCATTTGGGCACTCAATTTCTACCTGTATCCCCTAGTGCGTGTGCCCCTTGTGGTAAATAGTCTGTCTTTATCTACCTTATCAATTCCTGTGAGAATCTTGTATGTGGTGATCATGTCCCCTCTAACTTTTCTGTCTCCCAGTGACGTGAGGTTTAATTCCCGTGTGTGTGTGTGTGTGTGTGTGTGTGTGTGTGTGTGTGTACTCACCTAGTTGTGCTTGCGGGGGTTGAGCTTTGGCTCTTTGGTCCCTCCTCTCAACCGTCAATCAACAGGTGTACAGGTTCCTGAGCCTATTGAGCTCTATCATATCTACACTCGAAACTGTGTATGGAGTCAGCCTCCACCACATCACTTGCTAATGCATTCCATTTGCCAACCACTCTGACACTAAAAAAGTTCTTTCTAATATCTCTGTGGCTCATTTGAGCACTCAGTTTCCACCTGTGTCCCCTAGTGCGTGTGCCCCTTCTGTTAAATAGCCTGTCTTTATCAACGCTGTCGATTCCCTTGAGAATCTTGAATGTGGTGATCATGTCCCCCCTAACTCTTCTGTGTTCCAACGAAGTGAGGTTTAATTTCCGTAGTCTCTCCTCGTAGCTCATACCTCTCAGCTCGGGTACTAGTCTGGTGGCAAACCTTTGAACCTTTTCCAGTTTAGTCTTATGCTTGACTAGATATGGACTCCATGCTGGAGCCGCATACTCCAGGATTGGTCTGACATATGTAGTATATAATGTTTTGAAAGATTCCTTACACAAGTTTCTAAATGCCGTTCTTATGTTAGCCAACCTGGCACATGCTGCTGATGTTATCCTCTTGATATGAGCTTCAAGGGACAGGTCTGGCGTGATATCAACCCCCAGGTCTTTCTCTCTCTCTGACTCTTGAAGTATTTCATCTCCCAAATGATACCTTGTATCTGGTCTCCTGCTTCCTACCCCTATCTTCATTACATTACATTTGCTTGGATTAAACTCTAACAGCCATTTGTTCGACCATTCCTGCATCTTGTCCAGGTCTTCTTGAAGCCTCAAGCTGTCCTCCTCTGTCTTAATCCTTCTCATAATTTTGGCGTCGTCAGCAAACATTGAGAGGAATGAGTCTATACCTTCTGGGAGATCATTTACGTATATCAGAAACAGGATGGGTCCAAGTACAGAGCCCTGTGGGACTCCACTGGTGACTTCACGCCATTCTGAGGTCTCACCCCTCACTATAACTCTCTGCTTCCTATTGCTCAGGTACTCCCTTATTCACTGGAGCGCCCTACCAGTTACTCCTGCCTGTTTCTCCTGCTTATGCATCAACCTTTTATGGGATACTGTGTCAAAGGCTTTCCGACAGTCTAAGAAAATGCAGTCCGCCCATCCTTCACTTTCTTGCTTATTCTTTGTCACCTGATCGTAGAATTCTATCGAGCCTGTAAGGCAAGATTTACCCTCCCTGAACCCATGTGTGTGTGTGTGTGTGTGTGTGTGTGTGTGTGTGTGTGTGTGTGTGTGTGTGTGTGTGTGTGTGTGTGTGTGTGTGTGTGTGTGTGTGTGTGTGTGTGTGTGTGTGTGTGTGTGTGTGTGTGTGTGTATGTGTGTGTGTGAGTGTGAGTGTGAGTGTGAGTGCGTGTGCGTGTGCGTGTGCGTGTGTGTGTGTGTGTATGTGTGTGTGTGTGTGTGTGTGTGTGTGTGTGTGTGTGTGTGTGTGTGTGTGTGTGTGTGTGTGTGTGTGTGTGTGTGTGTGTGTGTGTGTGTGTGTGTGTGTGTGTGTGTGTGTGTGGAAAACACAAAATTAATAGTCAGTAACAGTTAATTGAGAGTTCAGAGGCGGACTAAAAGAGCAGAGCTCAACCCAGCAAGCACAACTAGGTGAATAAAAGTAGGTGAATACACACAAGTAAGCATAACTAGGTGAGTACAACTAGGTGAGTAGACAGGGACAAGGGAGAATGGAGGATACTTCCTGTGACTGGATCAGCCAGGTGTTAGGGGACTTCAGCAGAGAACTGATCACAATGAATGCAGTAATACAGAGCGTACAGAGTGAGCTGGAGAAAACCAAGCAAGAGATAAGGAAATTCAGGAAAAATCCGAATTCGAACCAGCATGAGTCAAGCAACCCTCTGGAAACAGGGTATGAAGCAGATGGAGGGCTCCTTCCAGGGAGACTATCGTTTGCAGAAATGCTTCAAAATAATCCAAGTGCCAAGGTTGCTATAGAGGAAGCAGCTATGAATGTGGCTACATCCCAGGAAGCTATAATGTGCACGGTGTTACGTATCCATATCAAAGTATGGATTCAGACAGGATAAATAATACTGTATTTACATACAATGTGATTTATAAAAATATATATATGTGTTGACTCTAATATTATATTAGGATAGGACGTGGCAACATAATTGGTGTCTTGGCTAGCTTGTTGGGAAGGGGGGGGGGGACAGGAAATAATCGTGTCTAATACCCGTGCATGGACCGGGAGAATATTGATTGGGAGTTGAGGTGCCAGCTGTCGCTTCCTGTTTAAGAGAATTTTTTTTTAAGCCAATTAAGAATGTTTATACTTTTAGGCATTGTATTAGTATTGTTGTGTGTGTTTGGAAGTGGTTACTTTCATTTGTAGTGTGTGTAGTTGTAGAGTGTGTTTGCCGTGTGGTAGCTCTGTGGAAGTAGCCAGAGGAGCATCTGAGGTGAGCGCCACCAAGTCAGTAGTGTGTGGGGATTTGGTCTGGGAACATCTAAAGATAAGTAATGGTTTTATTCTTTTGTTTGTGCTTACGTTAGATATTCTTATCTGTGATTACAAGATAACATTGATTGAACAATCTTCTCAAATTATATATATTACAAAGTGATCATTGACTTCATTAGGAATATTTTGTGTCAGATATAAGAATATATTATTATACGTTACATTTTATATGTGTGTTTGTGTCCTTTCAATACTTACTGGTGCCAGTGTATATCCTTATCACATGGATTATGGGATCATACCCTTGAAGGCAGCAAATGTAACAGGCCTGAGTAATAAGTATTCCTGTGGCAGGTACGAGCCGGGTTACAAAGCGGAGATGATAACACACGGCTCAAATGTTGGACAGAAAAAAATCTAATATAGTTGTAGGAGTACAGGAACTGGAAGGATCCAACCAGGATGAGTGGAAAGGGGAGGGCTTAGCAACGGCAACAAAGATCTTGGAGGGCCTGGATATGGAAGGGGCTAATGGCAACATAGAGAAGGTTTTCAAACGGGTGCCTACAAGAAGGATAGGAAACGACTAATAAAGTTAGTCTGAACACACTATTATGTTATGAACGAGGCAAGGAAAGAGGAAATCCTGTCAAGGAAGAGCAAGCTTATGAGACAAAGGGAGGGGGGGGGAGGTTTACAAGAACGTTTTTCTGCAGAGGGACATGACAAAGGAAGAGAGAAGGAAGGCTGCAGAAGCAAAGAGGAGATGCAAGAAGAGGGATGGAAACCGGGGAGCCACAGCATCTATATCATGGAGCAGTATCTCCAGTAACCTCAGATGGGAGTGTGAATTCCCTCATCAGCAGGCCAGCATCCCCAGTGAGGAATATAACAGAAACCTCCCACCATCCCATCCCCCACGATCACTCCCCCTCCCCCTCCCAATCACCTGCACCTTCCCAACCAGTAGAGACCCTCCCCAGACCATGCCCCTTCCTGTTCCCCAACCCCAGGCTCTCCATGTCCTCCTCCTCCTTCCCAACCCACTTCCCCCACCCCAGGCCCTCCCTGTTCCGACAACCAATGCCCTCCCCAGTTTCTCCAGCCCATGCCCTCCCCAGGACCCTCACCCCAAGCTCTCCTTCATCCCACACCCCCTCCATCCTTGCTCCGCACCCCTGGCTTCCCTTGCCTCCACAACCCCTGACGTCCTTCCCCCCCTACCCTAGGTTCCCCTTCATTCTCCAGCCAATGACCTTTCTCCCCCCCCCCCACCTTCCACATGCCCCTCCTGCTCCCCCATCCCAAGGCTTAATTGACCCCCCAACCCCAGACCCTCTCAGCTACACCACCTCAGATCCTCCTATCTTCCCCATACCGGATCCTCCTAATCTTCTCTCTCACCTAAAATCCCCCAGGTCCTCTTTCAATGATGGGGCATCAGTTTCAAATATGCCAAAATATGCAATAAATGAAAACTAGTTCGATTTCAATCAAACTTTTTTGACTAATTGTATATGAAAAGGGTTTCATCTGGTCCAAGTTTCAGCATCGTAGTATAAATAGTAATGGAGAAAACAAATTGTGTCAAAATCTTTCCAAAATGGTACATAATTCACATCAAACACAAGTGTCATCTGAAATCATGTTTATGATTTTCAGCTGTCACAACAGCATATAATAAAAATATTTAATAATTAGTTTTATCCAAAAGAATTAGTTAAAAAAAATATTTTTTGTTCAATTTTTTCTTAATAGTTTTATCTAACGATTTCCATGAAACTTATACAATTGCCTGCACGTACGCCTATCTGTAAGGGTGCCAATTTTGGAGGAAATTGGTTGATGTCAATCTCAGCCACAGATGTCAGCATCTTAGATTTTATTTTGAACTTATTTATTTTCAAGTAACATAAACATTTTCTCTACTCATTCATTTTTTATTAATTTTACATGAAACTTACACCTTATATGTAAAGTTTATGTCACTAAAATCTGTATGGAGCTTTTTCTCTAAGTTCATATATTGATTTTATAATAGTAATAAACATGATATATTTCCATAATTTTTGGGGGGAACTTTGACTATTTGTATTAGTAAAACTAAACATATTTTGGAAAATCCGCTCATACCGATTCTTTATTATATGCTAATGTGATAGAAAAGTGTCATAGAAAGGATTTCACTTGAAACTTGAAACTTGTGGTTAGAGACATACTGAAAATGTGTAATATTCGTGGAAAAAAAATAGTCTCCCTTTCTATTTCGGGTTGCGATAACGCAGCCTGAAACAGTTGCAGCCCTTTTCATATACAACTAGTCAAATAGGATTTGTTGACATTGAACAACGTTTAAAAATCTTACTGATGCCCGCTTCATTGGCCCTCACACTCCGGATACATGTAAATGATTTACCAGAGGATAGAGAATCATTCCTCTCATTGTTTGCTGATGATGCAAAAATTATGAGGAGGATATTAAAACAGAGAAAGATAGTATGAGGCTACAAGATGACCTAGACAGACTGAATGAATGGTCCAACAAACGGCTACTAAAGTTCAACCCAAGTAAATGTAAGGTAATGAAACTAGGAGAAGGCAATAGAAGGCCAGACACAGGATACTGAATGGGAGATGAAGTCTTTCACGAAACGGACAGAGAGAAATATCTAGGATTTGATATCAGCTATACCTGTCGCCTGGCAACCTGTCCTCTTAAAAAGAACGTCGCTTTTGGCCGTTTGCCCGTATGGCCGAATTTGGACGTAATTTAAAAATAAAAAAAAAATGAAAATAAATTTGGGATTTTTTTTTTCAACAACAGTAAGTTAAGGGTCCTCTGATAGGTTAGGTGGGCAGGAAATTCTCATAAAGTTTCAAAACGTTATGAAAAACGTTAATTTAAAGTGTCCTCTCCTAACCTCTCCGCGTAGGCAGGACGACTCAAACAGAAAACGGAACAGAACGTCACTTCTGTGAGTCGATTTCATTTCAAATTACGTCCAAATTAGGCCATAGCGCGCATACGAGCCAAAAGTGACGTAATTTTTAAGAGGACGGGTTGCTCCTGAAGCCCACAGCAAAAGAATAACATTCGGCGTCGTATGTGAGGCTGGCTAACATCAGAACTGCCATCAGAAACATGGCGAGGTGGTAAGGAATCAATCTTTCAGAATCTTGTATTCCACATATGTAAGGTCAATCCTGGAGTATGCGGCCCCAGCATGGAGCCTATACCTTGTCAAGCACAAGACGAAACTTGAAAAAGTTCAGAGGTATGCCACTAGGCTAGCCCAGAACAAAGAGGAATGAGTTACGAGGAAAGGCTGACGGAACCGCATTTTTTTTTTTTTTTTTTTTTTTTTTTTTTTGAGATATATACAAGAGTTGTTACATTCTTGTACAGCCACTAGTACGCGTAGCGTTTCGGGCAGGTCCCTGGAATACGATTCCCTGCCGCGAAGAATCGTTTTTTCATCCAAGTACACATTTTACTGTTGCGTTAAACAGAGGCTACAGTTAAGGAATTGCGCCCAGTAAATCCTCCCCGGCCAGGATACGAACCCATGACATAGCGCTCGCGGAACGCCAGGCGAGTGTCTTACCACTACACCACGGAGACTGCCATCTCACTTCGCTGGAAGACATAAGAGCTCGGGGAGACGTGATCAACACATAAAAAATTCTCAGGGCAATTGACTTTGATAGACAAAGATGGACTATTTAATACGGGTGGTTCACGCACAAGGGGACACAGGTGGAAGCTGATTACCCAAATGAGCACAGAGACATTAGAAAGAACTTTTTCAGTGTCAGAGTAGTTAGTAAATGGATTGCACTATGAAGTGATGTGGTGGAGGTTGACACCCAGCCAATACCCAAACCAAGTGGTGAGGTATAAAAAACTCGAAGATGTTTAAGCTCTATTCAGTTAAAGTTGTGTATGTGTGTGTAAACTAAAGTCTTTGAAAATGTAATAAGTTTTACGAAACACGCTCAAGTGTCGCATCAGACTAGAAATCAAAATGAATTTTGGAGAATTGATTTTTGAATTACCATCAACAGTGAAGAGAAACGTAAGTAAGATCGGGAAAATTCGTTTAAAAAGTTTTAAATGTAGATATGATATATGGAGCTTGAAAAGCTCAGGAATCTGTACACCAGTAGATTGACGGTTTAGAGGCGGGACTAAAGACTCATAGCTCAACCCCCGCAAGTACACCTAGATGAGAACAAGGAGCGGAAGCACAGGCGACAAGGGCACAGAGCCCACACAGCGAACGTCCGTCTGCAGCCCATCCACAAAGGTCTTAGGGCGAGCGTCCTTCCTAAACACAACCACCAAGTCCCTACTCACAGCATCTAACACAGCAGGGGTAACAACCCCCTCCTCTTAGGAGCCGATAGCCAGGGCGGAAGAGGGGCACTCAGGAACCACCACGGAGTCCCCACACACCAGCTTTCGCAACCGCCTCATGTACTTTCGCGACCACCACCAACGCAACCGCAGTACCACCATCAGTTACCCCAACAGACCCAGGCATCTCGTCGTTTGAGGACACGCAACTAGCAAATTCCACCACATCCGCCCAGTTGGGACACGCAGAGGGCAGAACAGTCGAAGAGCGACTCGATAGCTTAGGGTCTGGCCGCATATCATCCAAACTGTCCACTGCCACTGAATCCAATTCTGAAGAAACTCTGGGAATCTGCACCACAGACATACAAGCCACGGACACGCAAAAGCTCAATGGCGGCGACGACAGGAGGAACCAGGCCAGGCACATCAAGAGGCATCGACCCCACAACCCACCAGCACAACAGGCAGAAGAGGAGAGCAACGACTGGAGCCACAGGAGAACCATCCACTACGGCCGCAGAAGCGGAAGGGAGAGGCAAGCACGTCTGAACCGGATCCACTGAAGAAGCGTCCACACTTGCCACAAAAGTGGAAGGCGGGGAAGGGTCGACCCGCTGCACCTCACCTGTGCCGGCAACACACACTGCTGACACAGAACTCACAGACGACAACGGCAAAGCTGCCGGTGGTCGATCCCAACCAGCTGCATTCTCAACAGTAAGCACCTACATAGGTACGGCATCCACGGATACTCCCACACCCGCGGAATCCTCGTCAATTACCAGTGGAGGAAAATCTTTCGCACGGAAGAGATTAATTTGATCGAAAATGCCTGCAAAGCACTCAGCAGCCTGGTGCCCCGATATCCCACAACGGAAGCACATCCACAGCTGCCGGGCATAATACTCACGGATATAATAACCCATCAGCTTGACAGACAATGGGATGTCAGACCGAAGCCGCATTTCTAGCTTTCAAATGCCATTCTGAACGCCTATCAAGCGACCAGAGGAGATATCATTCATCCACATGGACACCACCTTCCCAAGCTGTCCAAAGTACCGCTGGAGCAACACCTCCGGAAACTTGATAGAGGCGCCATGGATGCTGACGAAGGTAGAGGGGCCACTTCGGTTGAAGACAACAACTGACCCAGCAGCACACGGCAACTGGAACGGTCGCCCATCAAACCGGCGCAGAAACACCCAGTAGTCCTCCTCAGTAGCAAGCTTGACCACTGCTCTATGCTTATTCAACAGTTCCATACCACAAACGGCAGCTTCGTCGAAACACAGCATATCAAACAGCGTCCGGCCCACGGTAGGGTAATCCACAAAGCCCAAAAATTCCAGGCCAATCGACTGAGTCCGCAGCACGAGGGGGTAAGGCCCATCACTCAATGCAGGCCGGGCACAAACCCCAGCCAATACCCAAACCAAGTGGTGAGGTATAAAAAACTCGAAGATGTTTAAGCTCTATTCAGTTAAAGTTGTGTATGTGTGTGTAAACTAAAGTCTTTGAAAATGTAATAAGTTTTACGAAACGTGCTCAAGTGTCGCATCAGACTAGAAATCAAAATGAATTTTGGAGAATTGATTTTTGAATTACCATCAACAGTGAAGAGAAACGTAAGTAAGATCGAGAAAATTCGTGTTAGAATTATTAATCTTACTTTTTCGGTCATTTTTAATAATATATGTCTACAGGAAAGACTGCTAGCAAAATATACTAATAAAAAAAAAAAAAAAAATATATATATATATATATATATATATATATATATATATATATATATATATATATATATATATATATGTCGTACCTAGTAGCCAGAACGCACTTCTCAGCCTACTATATATATATATATATATATATATATATATATATATATATATATATATATATATATATATATATGTATATATATATTATATAAAAATAAAAATGAATTTTGGAGAAGTGATTTTTGATTTACCTCCAACAGTGAAGCATAATGTACGAAAGATTGAGAAAATTCGTGTTAGAATTATTAATCTTACTTTTTCGGTCATATTTAATAAAATATATATTATATATATATATATATATATATATATATATATATATATATATATATATATATATATATATATATATATATATATATATATATGTCGTACCTAGTAGCCAGAATGCACTTCTCTGCCTACTATGCAAGGCCCGATTTGCCTAATAAGCCAAGTTTTCATGAATTAATTGTTTTTCGACAACCTAACCTAACCTAACCTAACTTTTTCGGCTACCTAACCTAACCTAACCTATAAAGATAGGTTAGGTTAGGTTAGGTAGGGTTGGTTAGGTTCGGTCATATATCTACGTTAAATTTCAACTCAATAAAAAAAATTGACCTCATACATAATGAAATGGGTAGCTTTATCATTTCATAAGAAAAAAATTAGAGAAAATATATTAATTCATGAAAACTTGGCTTATTAGGCAAATCGGGCCTTGTATAGTAGGCTGAGAAGTGCGTTGTGGCTACTAGGTACGACATATATATATATATATATATATATATATATATATATATATATATATATATATATATATATATATATATATATATATATATATATATATATATATATATATATATATATATATGTCGTACCTAGTAGCCAGAACGCACTTCTCAGCCTACTATGCAAGGCCCGATTTGCCTAATAAGCTAAGTTTTCCTGAAATAATATATATTTTCTCAAATTCTTTTCTTATGAAATGATAAAGCTACCAATTTCATTAAGTATGAGGTTAATTTTTTTTTATTGGAGTTAAAATTAACGTAGATATAAGACCGAACCTAACCAACCCTACCTAACCTAACCTAACCTATCTTTATAGGTTAGATTAGGTTAGGTAGCCAAAAAAGTTAGGTTAGGTTAGGTTAGGTAGGTTAGGTAGTCGAAAACCAATTAATTCATGAAAACTTAGCTCATTAGGCAAATTGGGCCTTCCATAGTAGGCCGAGAAGTGCGTTCTGGCTACTAGGTACGACATATATATATATATATATATATATATATATATATATATATATATATATATATATATATATATATATATATATATATATATATATATATATATATATATATATATATATATATATATATATATATATATGTCGTACCTAGTAGCCAGAACGCACTTCTCAGCCTACTATGCATGGCCCGATTTGCCTAATAAGCCAAGTTTTCCTGAATTAATATATTTTCTCTAATTTTTTTCTTATGAAATGATAAAGCTACCCATTTCATTATATATGAGGTCAATTTTATTTTATTGTAGTTAAAATCAACGTAGATATATGACCGAACCTAACCAACCCTACCTAACCTAACCTAACCTATCTTTATAGGTTAGGTTGGGTTAGGTAACCGAAAAAGGTAGGTTAGGTTAGGTTAGGTAGGTTAGGTCGTCGAAAAAACATTAATTCACGAAAACTTGGCCTATTAGGCAAATTGGGCCTTGCATAGTAGGGTGAAAAGTGCGTTCTGGCTACTAGGTACGACATATATATATATATATATATATATATATATATATATATATATATATATATGTCGTACCTAGTAGCCAGAACTCACTTCTCAGCCTACTATTCAAGGCCCGATTTGCCTAATAAGCCAAGTTTTCCTGAGTTAATATATTTACTATAATTTTTTTCTTATGAAATGATAAAGCTACCCATTTCTCTATGTATGAGGTCAATTTTTTTTTATTGGAGTTAAAATTAACGTAGATATATGACCGAACCTAACCAACCCTACCTAACCTAACCTAACCTATATTTATAGGTAAGGTTAGGTTAGGTAGCCAAAAAAAGCTAGGTTAGGTTAGGTTAGGTAGGTTAGGTAGACGAAAAAACATTAATTCATGAAAACTTGGCTTATTAGGCAAATCGGGCCTTGAATAGTAGGCTGAGAAGTGCGTTCTGGCTATTAGGTACGACATATATATATATATATATATATATATATATATATATATATATGTCGTACCTAGTAGCCAGAACGCACTTCTCAGCCTACTATGCAAGGCCCGATTTGCCTAATAAGCCAAGTATTCCTGAATTAATATATTTTCTCTAATTTTTTTCTTATGAAATGATAAAGCTACCCGTTTCATTATATATGAGGTCATTTTTTTTTATTGGAGTTAAAATTAACGTGGATATATGACCAAACCTAACCAACCCTACCTAACCTAACCTAACCTATCTTTATAGGTTAGGTTAGGTTAGGTAGCATAAAAAGTTAGGTTAGGTTAGGTTAGGTAGGTTAGGTAGTCGAAAAACAATTAATTCATGAAAACTTGGCTTATTAGGCAAATCGGGCCTTGAATAGTAGGCTGAGAAGTGCGTTCTGTGCTACTAGGTACGACATATATATATATATATATATATATATATATATATATATATATATGTCGTACCTAATAGCCAGAACGCACTTCTCAGCCTACTATTCAAGGCCCAATTTGCCTAATAAGCCAAGTTTTCATGAATTAATGTTTTTTCGTCTACCTAACCTACCTAACCTAACCTAACCTAGCTTTTTTTGGCTACCTAACCTAACCTTACCTATAAATATAGGTTAGGTTAGGTTAGGTAGGGTTGGTTAGGTTCGGTCATATATCTACGTTAATTTTAACTCCAATAAAAAAAAATTGACCTCATACATAGACAAAAGGGTTGCTTTATCATTTCATAAGAAAAAAATTATAGTAAATATATTAATTCAAGAAACCTTGGCTTATTAGGCAAATCGGGCCTTGAATAGTAGGCTGAGAAGTGAGTTCTGGCTACTAGGTACGACATATATATATATATATATATATATATATATATATATATATATGTCGTACCTAGTAGCCAGAACGCACTTCTCAGCCTACTATGCAAGGCCCGATTTGCCTAATAAGCTAAGTTTTCCTGAAATAATATATATTTTCTCAAATTCTTTTCTTATGAAATGATAAAGCTACCAATTTCATTAAGTATGAGGTTAATTTTTTTTTATTGGAGTTAAAATTAACGTAGATATATGACCGAACCTAACTAACCCTACCTAACCTAACCTAACCTATCTTTATAGGTTAGGTTAGGTTAGGTAGCCGAAAAAGTTAGGTTAGGTTAGGGTAGGTAGATTAGGTAGTCGAAAAAACTTTAATTCATGAAAACTTGGCTTATTAGGCATATCGGGCCTTGTATAGTATGCAAGGCCCGATTTGCCTAATAAGCCAAGTTTTCCTGAATTAATATATTTTTTCTAATTTTTTCTTATGAAATTATGAAGCTACCCATTTCATTATGTATGAGGTCATTTTTTTGTTATTGGAGTTAAAATTAACGTAGATATATGACCGAATCTAACCAACCCTACCTAACCTATCTTTATAGGTTAGGTTAGGTTAGGTTAGGTTTGTTTTCTTTTTATATATGTTTGACAGCCAATACTCAGTCCTTCAAGCTTTTTCTAATTTGTATTTGAATTCATCATTAAATTTTATTTCTATAAGATGCGCCTGGATGCTTTCACTGACAAATTCGGTATCACAGCCAAAAGGATCCAGCATCCATGGATTGACTTCAAAAGAAAATAAATCTGAAAAACGGTTAATCAATTCTTCTTGCAACAACAATAAATGATCTGCATAACTATTAAAATCTAGGTCTGAGAAATGTCAAATTATGTCTGATAACCTGGGCATGCTGTTGAAGTGCCTAATTTGTAAACTGATTCGAAAAATACCTATTTTTTCAGCAAAAATTTCCAGAACATGTTTACAGTCTAGCAAGGTGCATACTTTGCCTTGAAGCTCAAGTGAAGGTTTAATAAGTTTTAAACAAATCTAAGCCATAAAGTAAATGTTACATTTGTGGTTCTTATTTTTTTCTACCAAATCAAACTCCCCACTTTTCAAGAAACTATTGTATCAAATAGGCTTACAAATTTGCCTTGGCAGTTTCTTTTTAAAGTCCATCGAACTTTTGTGTGTAAAATAAGTCTATTGTCATACTTGTCATAAAAGTCTGTCATACTTGCTGTGTTATTTAATTTTATTAATTGTTTTATTAACCATTGCCAGTGATTCCTGAGGAACTTTTCAAATATTTTTGGGAACTAAATGATGGCAATGTATAACACAATGCGCTGTAAGAATCGAAGGACACAATTTTTAAGTGAGCAATAAATCCTTTAGTTTCCCTCTCACCATTGATGGAGCGCCATCTGTTAGTTGAGCAGGATACTAGAATTTCAAAGGGAACTTGTTCTTCAAACCAGGAACTCGAAGCCTCAAAAATGTGTGACCTTGCTGTGTCGGTTTTCAAAGATGTTACGAACACCATTTCCTCACACATTGTTCAGTGTTTCCTCACACATTGTTCAGTGCTACAAAACAAACAAATGCCATATGAATAGGTTTTCTATCACTAACCGTCGGTTCATCTCTCTGAATTGAGAATTTTCTGTTTTTTTTTTATTTATTTAACTAGCAAGGTTTCTACGTCGGCTGACATTTCATCAATTCTTTAACCCGTCCTCAGACCAAGTCCATTTCATCCATGGGTCGACCCAGAAGACGCCTTCATCAATTTTAACATGCTGTTCATTAAAAATAGGAATTTTCCTAATATAAATTAATTTTGTTATATATCAGGATAATGTGCATATTTAGGCATTTTTTTGTTAAGGTTAGGTTGGGTGTTTAGGTTCCGTTGGATTTGTATTTGTGTTTATAGTATATGGGTGAAGCATTTACAACGTTGTGTTCCGAAGAAAAGTCGTCAGGGAAACACTTGTTCCGGAAGTGTTCAGACGTCATCAGTTGTGAGTTGTGTGTAATCCGTTTTTTACTCATAAACAGGGGGTTTGGCCTTTGTTTATGAAAACGAGCTGCTCTTCTACGAATTGAATCATTGCTCAATGTCAATATTTTTAAGACACTTGATGAATCTTGATGCAACTCATTATTCATAATAATTTCAAAGGCAGGTCGTACAATATTGTCAGCAAATTTATGAGCGTTTCTAGATCTTGCAATGATTTGAGCAATTATATAAAACGCAATCCTTCCATTTGTATTTTTTTCTAAATAAAGAAATAACAGTTCTTCCTATTTCAAAATGGTTTTTGAAATGTTTGAAATAATCAATGTGTTTGTATATTTTATCAGGATATTTTCCTTTTAAATGCTCTACAAGCCTTGATGGCATCATAGCTTCATTTGAAAATGAGCTGTTACATATAAGACACAAAGGCTGTTTGGGATCAAATGGACTTTCAACACAGCCATCAGGCAAATTCTCACCTAGATACTGTCTACACTTCTCAGCAGTAATTATTTATTGATGACAGGAGGTATATAGAAACATAATACGAAAGTAAAGCTTTATTCACTTTTAACATAGTTCAATCAGTTATTAACACAGCATCAATACCAGTAAACCTCAGAATATCACCACGAGAATTAAGACGCACACGAACGCCACAGTTACTGCTCAGAGACCGCCAGGCATCAGCGACGGCTCACCACGCTAGGTTGGCATCATGTACAAAATGCAACCATGTTTAAAACATGTTTATGTCAAACTAAAAGGCACGAATTTGGAATAAATAAGTTGGTTAAAATGCAAATGTGTATATTTTAATTTACGAATAATGTTTATAGAAAATATTATTTATAAGATTTTTTTGTGTATGACAATAATAAATTGCCTCCCCACCCCATCCCAGCAGTCAGCCATCGCCCTAATTGAGAATGCCTGTTTAAATCCATTCTTTTTCCTCTCACTTAGAATCACCCGAGTCTCCAAGTCTACTCTCATACTGGAATTTCAGAGCTCTCTGCAGCCACCTAAGCAAACCTACGCCTAACAAAATATAGAATTTGAATGTATAAGAATATTAATTTATATGTGAGAACAAATACATTTTTAATACATAGTATGTTAAGATTGATGACTGCGTCTGGGGAGGACAACCACTGTTTTAACCAGCCAAGAGTGAGGACAGGTTGTGCGAGTCATTTGTAAACCGTTTTCAATCATAAACTGGGGGTTTGGCGGGTGCATGGAATGGACTTTGGAATTTGTGTATGATAATGGGCTGTGCAGTGAGTGCTGTGCTGTGCTGAGCGTCTTCTCCGCTCTCTATGTCGATGATCTTACCCTTTGCTGTCAGGGTGATGATTCGCCTCTCCTTCAACGCCGGCTTCAACTTGCGATTGATGCCGTGTCGTCTTGGGCCACCGATCATGGCTTCAAGTTCTCTTCTACTAAGACTTGTGCCATGACTTTTACTCGGAAACGGGTCGTTCTTCGTCCCTCTTTGTCACTTTATGGTCATCCCCTTGAGTACAAAGATTCTGTGAAGCTTTTTTGGTTATTCTTTGACACTCGTTTGTCTTGGTCTCCCCATATCTCTTACCTCCGTGTTGAGTGCTCTAAGGCCCTTGCCCTCCTTCGGGTATTGTCCCATACTTCTTGGGGAGCAGATAGGCGCACTCTCCTTGCTTTACATTCCTCTCTTGTCCTATCTAATCTCGATTATGATTGCCCTGCTTACTCGTCTGCTTCTCCTTCTACTCTTCGCCGTCTTGATGTTTTGCACCATACTGGGTTGCGCCTCTATTCTGGTGCCTTTCGATCGACTCCCGTCCTCAGCTCTTATGTTGACACTGGCTTCCTATCTCTCCAGGACCGCCGTGATTGCTTCTGTTTCGGTATCTTGCGCGATCCTTGCAACATCCTTCCTCTCTCCTCTGTTGGGCTTTAACTTTTACCCCTCCAGCGGTTCCTGTTCCTCTTCACCACCTCCCTCTTTCTGTCCGGTTATCTCGTTTACAGGATTCTCTTTCCGTTCGTATTTCTAATATTTCTCCTCGTGTTGTGCCTTCTTTGCCCCCATGGAGAGTCCCTCTTCCGCAGTTTTGTACATCCTTGACCAGCATCACTAAAGCTTTTACCCATCCTACGGTTCTAAAATGCCTTTTCCTTGAGCACTTTTCTTCTCACTCCCACTCCGTTTCCATCTTCACTGATGGGTCTAAGTCTGCAGACGGTGCAGACGGTGTGATCAGGAAAAATAACAGAGTACTGTTATTTTTCCTGATCACACTTATGTGTCGCTTACCTCCGTAGACTAGCATCTTTACAGCAGACCTTTATGCTATTCTCTATGCTCTTCGTCTCCTGCTCTCGCATTGGCTATCTTCCTTTGTAGTTGTTGTTGACTCTCTAAGTGCCCTCGTGGCTCTCGGGTCCTTCAATCCGGTTCATCCAGTGGTTACCTGGTTACCTGGTTACCTGGTTGATGGGGTTCTGGGAGTTCTTCTACTCCCCAAGCCCGGCCCGAGGCCAGGCTCGACTTGTGAGAGTTTGGTCCACCAGGCTGTTGCTTGGAGCGGCCCGCAGGCCCACATACCCACCACAGCCCGGTTGGTCCGGCACTCCTTGGAGGAATAAATCTAGTTTCCTCTTGAAAATGGTTGTCGAGATCCAACATTGGTTGTTTCTTGTTCACAGTAAATTTAAGTCAGTTGAGTTTTGTTGGGTTCCCAGCCATATTGGTGTCATTAAATGAGCGTGTGGATGCTGCCCCTAGGGAAGCTGTCCGCTCTTGCCCAAGTCTCATAAAGGTATTCCTTATTCCGACTTTTACCCGGTTATCCATTCCTCTATCCTTACCCGTTGGCAGGCTTCTTGGTTGTCTGTTACTGGTAACAAACTACGTTCTCTTAAAGGTTGTGTGTCCTTGTTGCCGTCCTCCTACCACCGTAACAGGCGATGGGAAACGGCTCTGGCGAGGTTGCATATTGGCCATACTTGCATAACTCATGGTCACTTGATGGAGCGCCGCCCTGCTCCTTATTGTCCTAATTGCATTGTCCCTCTTACGGTCGTGCATATCCTTGTTGAATGTCCTGACTTCCGGGACGAGCGTGTGTTTTGTTTTCCAACCGTCCCCTGTGGTCGCTTGTCTCTCGATAGTATTCTTGGTGACTCGGATACTTTGGATATCGTTCGCCTTATGCGTTTCTGTTCTCGTATTGGCGTCCTTGGTGATATTTAGCGCCCTCTGATTATCCCGCACATTTGATGGTGCTACATAACCTTCCCGGTTTGGTGCCTTCTTTTTTATAATTACTTACTTACTTCAAAAACAACAGCAAGTTCTGTGGCGTCGACGGGGGACCGTCCGGGTCACAATGTCAGCAGAGATACACTGTCTCTGGCCACTAGTGCTAGTGTAAGCTTGGGTTATCCAGAGAAAAGGGGTCGCAAACTGTCCCAGGAGTCGTAGTTGTAAGAGGAAAAGGGGCCTCTTGGTAAACGCTACCTGTGGTACAGTCCAGTGTACTGGAGGTGTGGAGGAGTCAAGCTGCCAAGCGAACCAGAAGTGAGCGGGCGTTCAGTTTTCGGGGAGGACTCAGCCGGTCATTGTAGAGAGGTGTGTTGAAGGGAGGACTTTAATTATTTGGAAGCAATTGACTTTGTTATAAGTTTCTAAGTGTAGTGTAAGCATGTTCTCAGAGACACGTAATGTGGCACAATGGACAAATTCAGATAATTCTGTAACACAAAAAGAGCCGCAATTATGTACACTGATGGAGATGTAGCAAACTGAAGAGCAATTTGGGGTTACAGTATCTGCAGGGGTAAAAAATATGGCAAACATTAGACCGATTCATGCTGCTTGAGGCAGGATTAGTCCTAAATATCGGAGAGTATTGGCGGTGTTGAGGAGAACCGAGGTGACGGTCTCTTCTGGTGGGTGTAGTGACAGGTGAGGGGGTCGGGCGACATGTATACCTTAGTGAACAATGTTGAACAACTCGACAAAGACAAGGCCTCGCTTCTGTGTCCGGTAAGGAACCTCAACCTGTAGTTCTCGCAGGCGGAGTGGGTAAGATTGGAATTAAAAATCTTATGAAAAAGGGGCATAATATAAAGCTTTTAGATAGGATAGTGAGAGAGAAGAGCCACCTCCGGGTAGCAAGATGAATCAATTTGGATTTTTTGAGGTTAGTACTCGAGAGGGCAGATAAATCCTTCGAGATACAGCATAAAAAGAGAAAAATCTGAATATTCTAAGGTAAAGAATGATAGATCAGTGTCGAAAGGAGGACTATGGACAGCTTAGGGCAGGTGTGGGCAAGCATGACAGGTGTGGGAACCCGTGGCAGTGTTACGGCCCTCTCGGGACGCAACGGGGTTCTCACTCTGATGTTGTTAGAGGAAGATATATGTATCCGTTCCCAAGCCAGTAGTGGCTATCAAGGGATGAGATCCGTGACGCAAGTAACTTAAAGGGAGTAGGGAAAGAAAGCTAAGAACTTAATATAATATAATGTTCACCATCACCGTTTAAATATATAGAACAAAAGAGTACACAAGGGGGAGGGGTATTAACACTTTACAAGGGGATTGTGCACAATCTAGTCTTCTGCTGAAGACTCTTGATCAAGAAGCTAGGTGCCGAGTCCGCGGTGCTTTCTTCGTGGCCTCAAGACGTGTCCTCTGAGAACGCCGAGCCTACCCTGGCCACAGGTCAGCCACAACACAGGTCCACTGGGGGCACCGTCGTGGAGGCCGTCAACCACACGTCCAGCAGGTCTGCTGGCAGGTACTGAGCCACCAAGGCTGGTACGGCCACTCCACGAACGATAAAAGGGGTACGCCCTAGACAGGAGTCTCGTGTGATATCACCAATCACCCTCCTGTCCTCAATACCCCAGTGGATTATCGTCTCCAACCGTCGGTCCCGGGTAAATCCTTTCACTGCCACTCCACTGGCAGGCTTAACACACCACAGTGTTCTTCCGGGGGGACGACGTCACAACAGCTGCAGCAAACTTCACAGTATGGAGACTGGCTGCCTCGGGTAGACTGACTCCACCTTCAACACAGTGGTCCCAGGTCGGCTCTGTAAGCAGACACGTCATCAATAACTGGGACACTAATACACCACACTCACAGGCTCAGATACTAACACCTGACGTATCCAGTCCATAGATGGCGCTGTCGTTGGAGCACCACCTCACCAGAGGTCAGGGGCGGCGGTGTTGAGCGTTGAACCAGACTGGAAACTGGTCCTCGAGGCCAGTACACGCTGTCCTCACCAGGTGTCGTCGTTCGTTTGGCGGGGGTTTCGGGAGCTGACCCACAGATGGCGTAGTTGTTACTGCTCCTTGCTCGGACGCTGGATCCGGGTTCGTAACAGGCAGGTATGGGCATGCATGGCAGGTGTGTGGTCACGCATGGCAGGTGTGTGGTCACGCATGGCAGGTGTGGACATCCGTGGCAGGTGTGGGCACGCATGGCAGGTGTGGGCACGCATGGCAGGTGTGGGCACCCATGGCAAGTGTAGGAACCCGTGGCAGGTGTGGACACGTATGGCAGGTGTGGGCACCCGTGGCAGGTGTGGACACGTATAGCAGGTGTGGGCACCCATTGCAGGTGTAGGCACCCTTCGCAGGTGTAGACACGAATGGCAGGTGTGGGCACGCATAGCAGGTGTGGGCACGCATGACAGGTGTGGGCACCCGTGGCAGGTGTGGGCACCCGTGGCAGGTGTGGGTACCCGTGGCAGGTGTGGGCACCCGTGGCAGGTATGGGCACCCATGGCAGGTGTGGGCACCCGTGGCAGGTGTGGGCACCCGTGGCAGGTATGGGCCCCCGTGGCAGGTGTGGGCACTCGTGGTAGGTGTGGGCACCCGTGGCAGGTGTGGGCACCCGTGGCAGGTATGGGCACCCGTGGCAGATGTGGGTACCCGTGGCAGGTATGGGCACCTGTGTTAGGTGTGGGCACCCGTGGCAGGTGTGGGCACCCGTGGCAGGTATGGGCACCCATGGCAGGTGTGGGCACCCGTGGCAGGTGTGGGCACCCGTGACAGGTATGGGCCCCCGTGGAAGGTGTGGGCACCCGTGGTAGGTGTGGGCACCCGTGGCAGGTGTGGGCACCCGTGTCAGGTGTGGGCACCCGTGGCAGGTGTGGGCACCCGTGGCAGGTATGGGCACCCATGGCAGGTGTGGGCACCCGTGGCAGGTGTGGGCACCCGTGACAGGTATGGGCCCCCGTGGAAGGTGTGGGCACCCGTGGTAGGTGTGGGCACCCGTGGCAGGTGTGGGCACCCGTGTCAGGTGTGGGCACCCGTGGTAGGTGTGGGCACCCGTGGCAGGTGTGGGCACCCGTGGCAGGTATGGGCACCCGTGTTAGGTGTGGGCACCCGTGGCAAGTGTGGGCACCCGTGGCAGGTATGGGCACCCATGGCAGGTGTGGGCACCCGTGGCAGGTGTGGGCACCCGTGGCAGGTATGGGCCCCCGTGGAAGGTGTTGGCACCCGTGGTAGGTGTGGGCACCCGTGGCAAGTGTGGGCACCCGTGGCAAGTATGGGCACCCGTGGCAGGTGTGGGTACCCGTGGCATATATGGGCACCCGTGTTAGGTGTGGGCACCCGTGGCAAGTGTGGGCACCCGTGGCAAGTGTGGGCACCCGTGGTAGGTGTGGGCACCCGTGGCAAGTGTGGGCACCCGTGGTAAGTGTGGGCACCCGTAGCAATTGTGGGCACCCCTGGCAGGTATGGGCACCTGTGGCAGATGTGGGCACCCGTGGCAGGTGTGGCACGCCAGCTACTTTTTTCCGGCTAGGGACACCCAGGGTTAACCTTAAAAAATTAAATCCATATACTCCTTCTTAATAAAATACGATTTTATTAAGTAGAGCGACATCAAATAAAATGCAATAAAGGTTCAAACACTGACAACTGTTTTAGTAACAATAAGTAATAAGAAAATGAAACAAACGTCCCATTTCCAAGCTGTGTGTCTCCGCGATATACTGACCTACAAGTTACGTCCCGTTCAGTTTTTGAGATAAACATTTACAGAAGAAATAATCATTAAAATTAAATGGCAATAACTGGCAATTCTCTGGGAAAATCAACACCGTCTGGCACCTCTCCGCCTGGCGCTAGCAATTGCTTGAAATCACTGATTATTTATGTAAACACAAATTAATCAGACACTACTTAGTGCTCCCAACATGAATGAAATAGTTCTCTTCTTAGATACTGTATCAAAATATTTAATCTTTCATGAGGCCTGAGCATTACAACCTTGTATACTATTATTTCTCAAACTAGGCTCTCAGGGCTTTCAACTTTATAGCTGTCAAAATTACTTTAGCCCTTTTTTCTTAACACTCTCTACCTAAGAGCGAGTATGTCTCAATTTTAATACATAAAGGAAATGTGCATATGAATTTAAAGTCATAATATGGAACCGAAAGTTCTAAAATCCATTCCTTGAACAGCCTAGCAAAGGAAGAAGGGGGAGGGAGGGGATTGATATTCTACCTGTAAGCTACCGGCCAGTTGCACTGACACATTCCCGCTCAGTTCTGGTGATAGGTGGTCGCCAGTCATAATCTCCTCCTTCGTCCTTCTTTTACGTACGTCAGGCTGCGAGCAGCCGCATCAAAAACCTGGTTGATAAGACCATCAACCAGGAAGGCTGGTTAGAGACCGGGCTGATGGGACGTTGATCAATGAAATCATCAACAGGAAGGTAGTATTGTGGGCTGGTCTTCTTACTGCGTCCTCATTACCCACGATCGTGACCTGAAACGGATTCAGCTATTCCCGACCGACTAAGTAATTTAGGAAATTAATTACAGCAGGTACGAGGTATGTTAGACTTGAGAGCACACACACACACCTTACTTGAGTTATAATGAAAATTATCCTTAAACTGGCCGCTGTTAACTATGGTCCTCAGACCCCGTCACTAGATTTGGGTCACACTTCCCTTTTATTCGCATAGGAAAATGTAATCAGTATTTTGGACTACATGCACATCACCACACAGAGGAGACTCGCTGCCGGCGCCATTGCTAGCTGGCTGCACATGGTTTTGTTCCATGGAATACCTAGGATTTTGAGCACCCATCAGCTCAAATCATCACAGGTTTTGTGAGGAAGAACACATCAATACTCCAAGACCCAGAGAATATTTTGTTTGGATGGAAACAATACCGATTTCATCTACAGGTGGACAAACAACGTTGTTGATTATATGCTGTCCAGCTGACTGGTATTCTGTGCAACCCAGTACACAGATGACCCAAACTGTCGTACCAGCACTCGTCGCCCATGACCGATTTTTTTTGTGAGGACGGTATCAATGACCAGGTCACTTACAATCCTACCTTGAAGGGCGAGGAGATACCCTGTGGGCACTGCCACAAGGGGACACCTTAGAAAGTGTACTGAGTCTTTTCAGGGAAAGGTAAACCAAACAGCTCAATTAGGTGTTAGGTATCCCCAATTCCACCTGGGGGAATCATTTTACGACCTCCATTGGAGAGGAAGAAATTTCTCCAGGTCTAGAAGTTTCTCAGGCATTAGGTAGGGCAGTGACTCGGTCCTCACTACGTGGAGACGTCATGGAGAAGTCAACGAGAAAGAGGCAGTGGAGGCAGCTCTCAGACGAGGAGGAACAGTGGTCTGAGGTGCAGCAGGCACCGAAGAAAACTGCTATCGAGGCTCCACCACGTGTTTCTAATAGCAAGACACCAGACATAATAGACCTAGAGAGGACAGCACCAGTCTCACACCAGCCAGTGTCATATAATGCTTCTCTGTCCACAACCCAGCCACAAGACGACAGTATGAGACAGGAGAGGACACCACCAGTCTCACACCAGACATCATCAGACTGCACATTTTCCAAAATTCAAGATGATGCAGACAGACCACTTTCCTACAGTATATGGAGTAGAAACGGCAACGGAAAAGAAACAACCAAAGCTCAAATTTTCAATCACAGTCAACCTGAAAGGAGAAATAATAATGACGCCACGAGACCAACAGACGGCAAATTACTTAGAAAAAGTAACGTCCTGCAAGGAAAACATGTATGCTTGGAAAAGCTGGACTCTTCAGAAAGACGCACACAAGTCGTGCTTATGCGATAGCCAATCCACTTTCCACTAGAGCCAATACTAGAACACAAGCAAATCCTGAATGTGGAACGATGCCTCACAAAAGTAGACAAAGCAGCAACAAGTCAGGTTCTGGTGACCGTCATGGGACATGTGCCAGAAACATTCAATCTTGGAAATTGGGATTATACCAACAGAGACCATACGTCCGGGACCCCTGGGCGACTTCAGGTGTCAGAAAGACGGCCACCATCAATCACGCTGCACTGGACAGGAGAGATGCGGAGTGGGCAGCCTGATAAATCCAACCAAAGACTGTATTGCCAAGCACAAGGAAAACTAGACCAAAACAGTCAAATGTCCAAATTGTGGAGGCAAACATCATGCCTGGAGCACAACCTTTGCACGGAAAGAAAAAGTGCAGACAGCTAAGGCCTGGATAAACACACAGACCAGCACCACTGTCTGGAACACTCATGCACAGCCATAGTAGAGACCCACTCTCACTGAACAAAATTTCCCCAATATATCAATTCCAAATCAGAAAATACACAAAAATGCTGCAGAAGTACAACAAAAGCAAAAAACAATTACTTTCGGAATCAACACAACAAATTTACAGTTTTACCGAGGTCTAGCTGAAAAACATCGTGAGATCATGGCCGAGACCATTATCAATTGCCTACAGATGGGAGTCGGCTCTGAGCTGCCATGAGTTACGGTTGTTTGGCCTGGCTCCTCCAGTTGTTGTCGACTCAGCGTGGCGTGCAGACTCTGGTGTGGTCGCGGATGTGGCCTGAGTGATGGGGGCTCTCTCCCCCCCCCCCCCGTTTTGTGGGCTCATTCGGTGGGCCTGGAGTTTACTGGCAAGGCTGACTACCCAGCAGTAGAGCTGGTGATATGTGAGATGCTGCATGTGGCCATGACTGCCCTCTGTGGAGTGGTGCTCGTCTTGTCTCTTTGGGCTGTGGTGAAGTTTGCTGATGCGGAGGATTACAAGTTGTTTTTACGCTGCTGTGAAGGGCGGTCATTTCAATTACTGAACGCTGCTGGTTCGGTGGTTATCTCCAACCGGAGTGGTGCCCTCACATTCATCAGAGTTCATGGTGTGCGGAAGTTCCCGGAGGCCCTGTGATGGGATAATTCAGGCAGTTTGGAGCTGTCATGAGTGTGAGGTTAAATATGATTTCCTCCGGGAAACTTCGGGGCGTCCGGACTAGTATATGCACCCTGGGTATGCGACTGCGGTCGGACATCCCATTTTCGGTGAGACTAATGGGCTATTACATCCGCGTCTACTACATACGGCAGCGTTGCACGTGCTTCTGCTATGGATTGTCTGGCCAACTTGATGCTGGCTGCTCGGTGGTTGTCGTCACACAGGTTAATCTTTTTCATGAGGAGGATTTCCCGCCGCTGGCTGTGGATGAGGATCCGGTGGGTGTGCCTGTAGATGAGCCTGTGGCTGCTGTGCCGCTCCCTGTGTTGGATGGGGCGCCTGCTCCTAGTGGGGCTCCTGTGCCAGTGGATGTGCCATCATCGGTTGTGTGTACTGCTGCTGGAAGTGTTAACGGTGCTGCTGTGGATCTGCCGGTTGCTCTCTCTCCATCTTCTACACCTTTTCCTCCATGTTGTCCTGCAGATCCTGCTTCTGCAGCCCCACTGTTTTCACCGGCCGTGCTGGGCGCGGCTGTGGAGTCGGGGCCTCCAGCTGTGTTGGGGCTGGTCCCCTATGTCATTGCAGCTGCTGAAGTCCTGTGCCGTGCAAAAGTTAGTTTTCCCTGTGCTTCCCTGCTTCGGGTTCTGTCTCCGGTTCGATGACATACGGCCGGATCCCAGGCACTCGCGGCGTTCCTCTCCTTCTGCCTGGGCCGATGTGGGGGACTTTAATGCTTGCGGGTCTACGGGTGTTGATGTAGAGCTTCCTGGGGTTGCGGTGTCACCTACGATGGTGGTGGCGAAGGTTCACGTGCCTGCTGCTGATGCTGGTACAGATGTCTCTGTCTTGGCCTATGAGATTCCTCCTGCACCCCATGCTGTGGGGAGTGGTCCCTCCGCCTTGGGTGGCTGCTGTGGGGAGTGGTCCCTCCGCCTTGGGTGGCTGCTGTGAGGAGTGGTCCCTCCGCCTTGGGTGGCTGCTGTGGGGAGTGGTCCCTCCGCCTTGGGTGGCTGCTGAGGGCCCGGACCTTGTGATGGTCCTCAAGAAGGATGTTTGTCATGGGAGCTCTGTGTCTGTGTTATTGCAGGATGTTGGGTGTGCTTTCCCCGTGGTGCGGCCCTCCGTGTTGCCAGCCCCAGCTGGGGAAGGGGGGTGGGGGTGAGGGGGGGGGGTTGACTTGTCGGGGTCCGCTGTGGAGTATGATTCTGAGTCTTCGGATGTGACAGAATGAGTCATGCTGGTCCCGTGGTGTTCTTTAACCGTGTGGGTGCCTAGTGCACGGAAATTCGTCACTAGCATTCCTGAGTTTATGTTGTGCCCCCGGGAGACGCCTGGGAATATTCTCGTCGACAAGTTGCTGTTGTGAGAGGCGTACTGTATCCGCTTCCCGAGGTCCTCATTTCCGCAGAAATATAAGAAATGTGTTAAATGGTGTGTTCTTGTTCATGCCCTTCTCTAATGGGAAGAGCAAACATCATACCTGAGTATACATCATTCGTACAAACTGAGCTATGTTCAGTTTTGTGTCTTGCTTGACCCTTCAGGCCTGTGGTTTTTGTACCTTTTTGTTTCTGTTATGTGTTTCTGTTTGTTCTCCATTGTGTTTCTTTATGTATTGTTGTTTGTATGTCCGTTTTGGGCTCCTCTTTGTATTGTATTTTGTGTGCATCCTTTTAATTTCATGATTTGTTTCATGTGTTTTGTTGTATTTCTGTACTTATTTTCTGGTACTGTTTATGTTCTCCTTGTGTTCTTTATGTAATGTGTTGTGTTTGTGTGTCCGGTTTGGGACAGAGTATATTGTATGTGGTGTTTTGTATTATGTATATTGTATTTTGTATGTTGTATATTGTATTTTGTATGTTGTATGTTGTATTTTGTTTGTTGTGTATTGTGTCTGCAGTATGTAATGTTTGTGATACGTGTTTCTGTGTCTTGTTGTAGGTCCTTCAGGCCTGTGTTTTTGTACTTTTGTCTAGGTTTCCTTATATGTTTTGTAGTTTCTGTAATTATTTTATTATACTTCCTCTGCTCTGAATGCAAAAAAATAATTAAATAAATAAATAATTGTCTACAGATGATGCAGAACACCTCACAAGAGACTCAAGAAATCACTTGTGTAATAATGGACAAGATCTTGCAGCAGACCACAGTTACACAAGAAATTAACAATCTGAGAGAGGAAAAGACACAAGAGGACAAACAACGTGACATGGACTTACACACTACCGACAACAGTCGGGTAGTCAAGACATCAGACCATCAACATTCACAAAAACAAATGCAAGAAGCAGTGACCACTCAAGATCAACTGAATCTTACAACACAAGAGAAAGACATCAACGGCCAATGCAGTCTGATATGCAACAAAACCCACAAAGAAGTATTGAACAGTAGAGATTCACAGGTTCCAACAACACAAGAGGTGTGCACGAACAATCAATGCACCCGATGTGCAGCAGCATCACCAACGAAATACTGGATGGCAGAGATGCACAGATTCCGACAACTGAAGAAACTGCCTCTAGCAATCAATGCAGTTCGATGTGCACTAATACCAATAGCAAAGTGATGGACAACAGGGATGCTCAAATTCCAACAATGCAGGGGATGACCCATGAGCAATCAGTGCAATTCCATTTGCAGCGACACGACTTGCGAGGTGGACAATATTGACGTCGATTTCGAAGAGGAGTTCTACTGGAACAAGCAACACCAACCGAAACCGTCGTCTGGCCATTACGAATATTGTAATGGAACATTCAAGGTCTTGGAAATAAAAACCACACCCTTCAGGAAGCCGCAATCAGTACGAAAGCAGATATAGTCGTTTTGGAAGAAACTCTTTTTCTCAGCCATGAAATCCTTCAGATTAGCTGGATATCAGCACTATTTTATACTGTATGAACAGGGGAGACAAAGAGGGTTAATGACCCTAGTCAGGAACACCATACCCAGCGAGAAAATAGAACCAGTTTCATGTGGGGATGGAGTAGAGGTATTAGCAGTAACAGTGAATATGGCTAATATTGAGCTCCTCATATACAACGTCTACAAGCCCCCTTGGACGTAAATTAGAAGCGAGGCAGTGCTTACCTTGGCCACGCACGACAATGTAATTATTCTTGGGGATTTCAATGCTCATCATCAAGAGTTAGGTGCGACTGGGCCAGCCAATGCAGATAGGCGCCATTTAGCTTCAGCTCTGCGAGAAGTACCTGAAAATACACTTCTTAACACTAGGGAGCATATTCACATTCAAGGGGGTTCCCTTGATCTTACATTAATCTCAACAGCATTCAAGCATCAGACATAGTGGTAAGTAGACCCTATGATCACCAGTGACCACTATGCTACTGTCACAATACTAAACATAGAACGACC
>NC_091188.1:23718678-23721178 GCF_040958095.1 Procambarus clarkii | reverse complement strand
GTATCATCTTAGAGAGGAAATTTTTCAAGAGTAAGAGAAAGAAAAAGACTTGGGGGTTGATATCCTGCCAGACCTGTCTCCTGCAGCCCATATCAAGAGGATAACATCAGCGGCATATGCCAGGCTGGCCAACATACGAACAGCATTCAGAAACTTGTGTAAAGAATCATTCAGAAACTTTCTATATCACATATGTCAGGCCAATCCTGGAGTATGCAGCCCCAGCATGGAGTCCATATCTAGTCAAGGATAAGACTATATTGGAAAAGGTTCAAAGGTTTGCCACCAGACTAGTAACCAAGCTGAGAGGTATGAGCTACGAGGAGAGACTACGGGAATTAAAACTCACTTCGCTGGAAGACAGACGAGTTAGGGGGGACATGATCACGACATTCGAAGATTCTGAAGGGAATTGATCGGGTAGATAAAGACAGGCTATTTAACACAAGGAGCACACACACAAGGGGACACAGGTGGAAACTGAGTGCCCAATTGAGCCACAGAGATATTAGAAAGCACTTTTTAAGTGTCAGAGTGGTTGACAAAAGCAATGCATTAGAAAGTGATGTGGTGGAGGCTGACTCCATACACAGTTTCAAGTGTAGATATGATAGAGCCCAATAGGCTCAGGAATCTGTATACCTGTTGATTGACGGTTGAGAGGCAGGACCAAAGAGCCAGAGCTCAACCCCAGCAAACACAACTAGGTGAGTACAACTAGGTGAGTACACACACACACACACACACACACAATAGAACAGGGTGAGGTCACTGTGCTAGGAGAAAGGGAGGTAAACCAGGCGGCCTTGGAGGAGTTCGAAATTACGAGAGAGGAGGTCAAGAGACACCTGCTGGATCTGGATGTTAGAAAGGCGGTTGGTCCAGATGGGATCTCACCATGGGTACTGAAAGAGTGTTCAGAGGCACTTTGCTTGCCACTCTCCATAGTGTATAGTAAATCACTAGAGACGGGAGACCTACCAGAAATATGGAAGACGGCGAATGTGGTCCCAATATACAAAAAGGGCGACAGACAAGAGGCACTGAACTACAGGCCAGTGTTCTTGACTTGTATACCATGCAAGGTGATGGAGAAGATCGTGAGAAAAAACCTGGTAACACATCTGGAGAGAAGGGACTTCGTGACAAATCGCCAACATGGATTCAGGGAGGGTAAATCTTGCCTTACAGGCTTGATAGAATTCTACGATCAGGTGACACAGATTAAGCAAGAAAGAGAGGGCTGGGCGGACTGCATTTTCTTGGATTGTCGGAAAGCCTTTGACACAGTACCGCATAAGAGGCTGGTACATAAGCTGGAGAGACAGGCAGGTGTAGCTGGTAAGGTGCTCCAGTGGATAAGGGAGTATCTAATGTGACGGAGTTCCCCCCCTTATAATTCTCCCACGCCTGCAGTAAGAGTCATGTCTACTTTCCCCAAGCGTTCTCTACGTTGCAGGCTACAATTTGATATATGGGAGAGAGTGAAGTGTTCTCGGAGAGCCGAGAAATTTGTGAAATAGTAATATTTTGGCCTGTGGTTTAGGCCCTTTAGGGAGCCAAGATGGCGCTGGCCTCTCTGATCTCCCGCCAAAACCGTGTGACGTCAGTGGCACCGGATTGGTCACCGACAGCAATGTGGCACCGGGAGCCAATGAAAACTTCCCTTAGCGAAAGTGACGTCACGAAGGAAGGGGGTCCGGCCAGCGCGCCGGGCTGGCGCCAGCAGTCAGACACGACACGTCATAGAGGTCGGACGTGCGACGAGTGGTCCTGTCTGTCGGACAGCTGTTTCCCACTACCGTGGATTTACGCGTCACCTGAAGTCCGCCAGTACTCTGAGAAGTCTTCCCTAGTTCATGTGTTGAACCAGAAGAGGGAATTGACGGTTATTTGAGCAACAAGTGCTCCAGTCAGGTACTGTGCCAGTAGCAGTGAAGCCGTGCAGTGACGTATGTTGACGTCTGTGGCAATTCACCAGTTCGTGACAGCGTAGTGGCTGACAGAGCCACTGGGTAGCTGAGGAAGAGAGGACTATTTGGGGAAACCGAACGACTGTAGCTGAGACGTAGGCGACAGCCGTTGCTGGGAGAAGACGATGGCCAGGAGACCGACTCCAACCTTCAAGAAGTCAAGGAGGAGGACGGACCTGCAGTGAGGAGGCACGGAGACGACGCGCTAAACGGTGGGACGACGAGAGGCTCTGGTAGGACACGACGACGTGTAGTGTGGGGGCGTTCCCGACACGAGGACCAGGAGCTACATCTCGACTCTCATCGGAGGATAGGGTGAAGTAGGTGGTTCTAGTTCCCTCCCCATTCCCCTTTAGTTAGCTATATTATTTGGCTATATTATCTAGCCTGAAGATTTTATATGTCGTGAGCAAGTCTCACCCATGTCACGGTAAAGCACCAGTGTGCTAGACAGTACTATCAAGAGTACTTGTAATATTCATGTTGATTATTGGTGTGTACAGGCACCAGGAACCAGTGATAAATTT
>NC_091188.1:23648678-23713678 GCF_040958095.1 Procambarus clarkii | reverse complement strand
CACTATTTTTGCAAAATTATTACGAGATCTATTATTCTAATAAGAGTTTGATAAAATACAAACCCTGGGGCCATAGAACGGCTATTTAATCCCCTTGAACGGACCTGTGCATGGGCCACTGAGGCATCGAAAAAAAACAGACCGGCTTGGGAAAAAAGCAAAATTGCCGGTCTATGGCCCAGCTGATGGCTGTGCATGAATGGCTAATGGCTGTTAGTTATGGAGCTAGGTTAGACTATGTATGTTTAAATCTCTGATTTAAACAGAGCCAGTGTTCAGTCAAATAACTGAATTTATCAAATCTTATCCTTGTATAATATACAAGCTGATGTGAGATCCCTGTCTACAGGTGGACTGGAACTATTATCCAGTAGGCAGTCTACTGTATTTTATCAAACCGTTATTAGTATAATAGACCTCGTAATAATTTTGCAAAAATAATGGCATTTACTATTTTTAAAAGATTATTAGCAAATTTACAGAAATGGTGCATTCGGAAGACAAAACCAATTTTTCACTTTTGACAATTGAGCACCTGCTACATCCAGATTCTAGGGAGGAAAGGAAGGACGATCTTACTGGATCCCATAGCCTCTCCGAGGCACAAACCAGGCTTTTACATAACCCCCCCCCCCCTGCACCCGAGCTTTTTAAAATAGTAAATGCCACTATTTTTGCAAAATTATTACGAGATCTATTATTCTAATAAGAGTTTGATAAAATACAAACCCTGGGGCCATAGAACGGCTATTTAATCCCCTTGAACGGACCTGTGCATGGGCCACTGAGGCATCGAAAAAAAACAGACCGGCTTGGGAAAAAAACAAAATTGCCGGTCTATGGCCCAGCTGATGGCTGTGCATGAATGGCTAATGGCTGTTAGTTATGGAGCTAGGTTAGACTATGTATGTTTAAATCTCTGATTTAAACAGAGCCAGTGTTCAGTCAAATAACTGAATTTATCAAATCTTATCCTTGTATAATATACAAGCTGATGTGAGATCCCTGTCTACAGGTGGACTGGAACTATTATCCAGTAGGCAGTCTACTGTATTTTATCAAACCGTTATTAGTATAATAGATCTCGTAATAATTTTGCAAAAATAATGGCATTTACTATTTTTAAAAGATTATTAGCAAATTTACAGAAATGGTGCATTCGGAAGACAAAACCAATTTTTCACTTTTGACAATTGAGCACCTGCTACATCCAGATTCTAGGGAGGAAAGGAAGGACGATCTTACTGGATCCCATAGCCTCTCCGAGGCACAAACCAGGCTTTTACATAACCCCCCCCCCCTGCACCCGAGCTTTTTAAAATAGTAAATGCCATTATTTTTGCAAAATTATTACGAGATCTATTATACTAATAACGGTAAATAAATAATAAATAGTAAATAAATCAAAATCAGTTACATTATTTTATCTTATTCATAGCATAAATGTTCTCGAAGATTACTAAAAAGAAATTGAATTAGACTACAGCAAATTGGCAAACTTTACCTTGTATCTGTTTCCACCGAGTTTGTTTGGGGCGTTCTTCAACATATCAGCAATACTTGTCTCAACATCTCTTTCAGTTGCATTAGTGTGGGTGTTGATACAGGCTTCTGGAAATTTATAAGAATTAATTAATATATATAATTATAATTCACTTTGCTATTCCCCATTCCACAGTCCTCTCGTCCTTCCCACTTCCCTGTCCCCACATCATCCCCACTATTCCCACTTCCCTGTCCCATCGTCCTCCTTACCATTTTCCCCTCCCCTGTCCTTCTTCCTCCCCCACCATCTCCCATTCACCTGTCCCTTTGTCCTCCCCAGCATTCCCCTGTCCCCACCATCCCCAACTCCCCAGTCCCCTCGTCCTCCCCACCATTACCCTCTCCTCTGTCCCCTCGTCTTCCCCACCATACCCCCCTCTCGTCCTCCCCACCATTCCAAACTACCTCATCCGATGCATTCTATAATGGTCTGATGCTTCCATCAGAAAATTGGGAACATCAAATGATCTGATATTCCCATCACTGAAAAATAAGAACAGCTAAAAAAATGAAATGAAAAAAATAAAAAAATAAACTATACTCATGAAATGAACAGTATGGTAAACAACACAGCTCAATTTCAATGCAATGTCACACAAAATTATTAAATCGAAATGAAAATAAATTGAAATCTATGAAAATTCAAATTATCAATACAATCGGAAATATTGAAATAATATCGCAACATAATATAGTGTGGGTTGCTCTTACGTGCAACAGACGGTGCTGTTTTTCAAAAAAGGCATGGTTTTACCTGTCACAAGTGTGGCATCTATACTTATACTCACGAAATGAACGGTATGGTAAACAACATAGCTCAATTGCAATGCAATGTCACAATAACATTTAATAACAATAATAACAATAACATTTAAATATACTTTAAGATATAATCTAGAAGAAAATAAGAACATTGAAACGGTTCATGAACTCGATTTCAATAAAGGACACTATGGGGAACTTTGAAAAACAGTTAATGAGTATAATTAGACAGACTTGTTGCTAGGCAGAGGAGTAAATAATGAGATATATGGCAAATTTTGCAAAATATACGGCACACAAACATTCATACCCAAACAAAGCAAAATGCTAGGTAAGAACAAAGCAGTTGGCCCGTAGGGGAAAGGAGATACCCACAAGACTGGAATACAAGTCATTAACAAGCACACAAGTACTACACTACACAACAACCGCACTACTACCAGAACTGGACGAATCACTACCAAAACAACACATTGCACATCACTACCAAAACAACACAACACAACACAAGCATTGGCAAAGAATTATAGACCAGTTGCACTAACATCCCACATAATAAAATTATTTGAGAGTGATCAGGAGTCAGATTACTAGTTTTATAGAGACCAATGACCTCCACAATCCAGGCCAACAAGGATTTAGAGCAGTTTCTATGATCGAGCCACTGAGATCTATAAAGAATTCTGATCAAGAAAGAGATCTAGGGGTGGTTTTAGATAGAAAACTATAACCTGAGGATCATATTAAGAACATTCTGCGAGGGGCCTATGCTACACTTTTTAACTTTAGAATTGCTTTTAAATACATAGGTCAAAAAGTTTTAAAAGTTTTAAAAGTTTTTTAAACCTCTCGTGTATCATGAGTGTGTTAAAGCATCAGATGGTGCATTCAGATGATGAATATTACCTAGTTCCTTCATCTGGGAAGAATGAACACATATTGGTGCATTCGGATGATAAAAACTAACTACTGTAGTTTAATTGATCAACAGACTGTATATCATATGCAGACTGTATGTGGATCTGCGGGCCACTCCAAACAACAGCCTGGTGGACCAAGCTCCACCAGGGCTAAAGCACAAAGTGATATAGATGTGATAGAGAAACTAGGTCAAATGGAGGAGTAGGTCTGTATATTAAACAGCACCTGACGTGCACAGAGCTACTAAACTCAATGTGGTGGTAGAGTGGTGGGGGGGGGGAAACATTGCAGAAAAAAACAAAAATACAATTTGGTCAACAAAACAGCATTGTTTAAAATAGAAGACATGGGTTGTCATTTTGGGGGTAAGGTAGGTTACATTGAGTTAATTAGTTAGTACTTAGTTTTTATCTTAAACTGGTTGGGAGAGGTACAGTGTTGCTGTGCTGGTGAAAGAACACCTAAAGGTAAATTAAATAATGATTGCGAATCCACAAGAAGTTGACATAATATCGCTAGAGATCTGCAATCAGGATGATAAACTTTCCTTAAAGAATTTGACAAACACTTGCTGATAGGACATGAAGTAAATGAAATGTATGTCAAGTTTTGTGAAATATATGATAAAAGCACAACAAAATTTGTACCAAAGGAGAGATGCAGAACTAGGAAAAGGGGTTTGTTCAACAGAAATTGCGAGAGGGCCTGAGACCCAAACACACACAAATGGAATCAATATATAGCAAGAGGCCAAACCCCCAAACATACAAGCGATGCAAAGATGCGAGAAACAGCAGCAGCATTAAGGAGAGGGACTTAAGGACCATAAATAAAGTGTGAAAATAAACTCGAGTAAATTTTTTTAACTACTCTCGACAGTGAAGAAAAACAAATATTCAGACGATTTGTGTTAGAATCATTAATCTTACACTTTCGGTCATATTCAACAACACAAATACATACACACACATTCCTGTTGCTGTAGCAAGTGAAGAATTACACACACAGATCACAATAACGTGATGCATCAAATGAACAAATCCACAAGGGCCGTGACGAGGATTCGAACCTGCGTCCGGGAGCATCCCAGACACTGCCTTAATCGACTGAGCTACAACAGGGTAAAAGGGTTGAAACCGAAGTTCTACTGAACTTACTGGATCCCATAGCCTCTCCGAGGCACAAACCAGGCTTTTACACAACCCCCCCCCCCCCCTGCACCCGAGCTATGTCAACAGGCCGTTCTCCCTCTTCACCCTTCCGAATGCACCATATCAGTAAATTTTTTAATAATCTTTTAAAAATAGTAAATGCCACTATTTTTGCAAAATTATTACGAGATCTATTATTCTATAGAATAATGCATATAAATGCATATATGCATATAAATACAAAACATAAATACAAAAGTAAATGTAAATAATTTTACCTTGCACCTAGATCCACCAAGCCTGTATGGCGCGCGTTTCAGTACTTCGGAAATCTAGAACTATCTTGAATCTCTAATCTGCAATGAAACAATACATATTATTGCACTTACCAAAACATGGATGAATGTAGAAAATACAGAACTATTAGCTGAATATCAAATAAATGGATTTAATCTATTTCACACAGATAGATATATTACACCGTGTATATTAGGTAATACCTAACATACACGCCTCCACACACACTACATTTGAAATGTAGTCTCAAAAAGACTACATTTCAACAGCAAAGATTACTCCATAAAAAAATAATTAAATTATTGACCAACATGAGAGAGGGTTAGCCAACATGAGGGTTGTGTTGATTGCCTGAAAATATTTAAATTGTGTAATGTATTGAATGGCATTTTTCAAGTTACAACATTTTTTAAATTACTGAACTAGGTTCTAGGCTTTGCTAGGCTTAATTCAATTATTACAGATAAGCCTAACCTAGCCTAGAACCCAGTGGGTTTTCTTCCTATTGGGGAGTGTTGTACATGCCTCGCCTCCACATACACACTAGCACAGCCAGGCCTCGCCTCCACATACACACTAGCACAGCCAGGCCTCGCCTCCACATACACCAGCACTGCCAGGCCTCGCCTCCACATACACACTAGCACAGCCAGGCCTCGCCTCCACATACACCAGCACTGCCAGGCCTCGCCTCCACATACACACTAGCACAGCCAGACCTCGCCTCCACATACACACTAGCACAGCCAGGCCTCGCCTCCACATACACCAGCACTGCCAGGCCTCGCCTCCACATACTCACCAGCACAGCCAGGCCTCGCCTCCACATACACCAGCACTGCCAGGCCTCGCCTCGCCTCCATATACACCAGCACTGCCAGGCCTCGCCTCCACATTTAAACCAACCAAGCCCACAAATACGTTAACATGGACCAGCATTACACCGTCTAACATACTCTGTCAGATGTAACAACTAAATTTGTGAATTCAAGACCAAATCTATTGTATAACACAGTGTTAGTACGAGAAAAACATTACTTACATTCGAAGCCGTGTTTTAAAATGGCGGCGGTCTTGTACTGACGCTCCAAACTGTGTGTTCGTTTGCGTATGATGAACGTGTGACAATTTACTACAACAATTATTTAATTATTCTTATTCTTTATTTTAATATTTTTAGGGTACATGAAATTTCAAACTTATTTGCACACAATAATATAATTGCATTGTCATAACCTTTATATATTACGGAAAATACGATGACATGAACGAAGTCAAAGTGAAGTTGAAGTCAAAGTCATTCGCCGAACGTATTAGTCATTTTTTTTCATACATACATAGTTGATTTACAAACATAATGTTGGATTTATAGATAGAGCTAGTGCATACAATACCTAAAGCCACTATAGTAGGCCTATATAGCATTTCAGGCAACCGGGCAGTATATATGGACCCCTTACTCAAATCTCTGAATATGTTAGATATTAAGTCCCTGCACATACTCTCATGTGTATTTTATATATATAAAACGCTGCACTGTAATGTCAATCCTGACCTTAAAAGCTTCCTAGAAGGTTGTAACAGATCCCATGAGCACCACACCAGAAACAAATACCTATTTGATATTCCAAGAGTACGACTTAGTCAAACTAGAAATGCTTTACAAATCAAGAGACCTCGAATGTGGAATGACCTTCCCAATTATGTTAAAAACTGTACCTCTCCCAACCAGTTTAAGATAAATAAAGATAAATTTATAAGTTAAGAAAAATTCCACAAATCAACAACCCTGTTACTGACCCTGTATTTACCCAAGTCTTTCCTAAATCTAAACTTATCCAATTTATACCCATTGTTTCGTGTTCTATCTTGTGTTGACAATTTTAATACCCTATTAATATCCCCTTTGTTATATCTATTCAGGAAATTGTGGTTGATCTCGAACCCATTGATAATGTGACGACTTATACAGAATTTTGTAACTATATCATCAAGATTGTAACCAGCTTAGCTAAATGTAGTGTGGGGTTCAGTCCCTAAGCCCATATATGTGCCTCTCTAACCATTTAGGTTACAGGGCAAAAACATAAAAACAAAGGTAACTGCAGAAGGCCTATTGGCCCATACCAGGCAGCTCCTATCTATAACAGATAAACACTAAGTACTACCTAATTAACTCAATGTAACCTACCAACCTAACCCCCAAAATGTCAATCCATATCTTTTATTTTAAACAATGCTGTTTTGTTGACCAAATTGTATTTTTACTCTTTTTCTGTCATGTTTCTCCCACCCCTGTTTTTTCCCTTTTTTCTTATTTTTTCTCAACATAATTCATACTTTAATTATGCGGATCAGGACATCACCTGATCAAACACATCAAACATCGTTTGACCACCATCAAACACACACATTTCGTGTGTGTTTGACGCTCACTGATATGTACCAGCGTTGTTTTATATATGGTGCTATTCTATCTTACGCTTTGTTGCTCTTTTTTACCTACGGGCTCATAGAACATTCTATTGCGAAAACATTGGCACAAAAATGAATGACGTACATACAATAATAATGTCAGGACAGTGATATAATTATAAACTTTCAAAGCACTGTATCGCCCATGTGTCGTCTTGTCACCAATACTGGGTAACAGTTCCGCCACTTCCCACACTCTTGCGGGTGGGCAGCGACCATTATTCTACGTTTATATTCATATCACCGTGTTGGGAATTTCATTGCGAGTACATTGATACCAAAATTAACGCTGTAGGACAAGTGTGGAAGTGATAACAATCCCAAGAGTAAAAACATTTTGTTGCTCTTGGGCACTCACGGCGAGTCATCTACGTAGGTATTTATTGGGTGCTGGTATTCATATAACTTTTGGTGACCGTTTTTGCTGATTTTCTTCTAGAGAATGTTATTGCGAACACGTTGGTACCAAAATGAAATACATAGCTCGAGAACTAAGGTCAGGAGAGTAAAAAGAGTATACACATTTTTGTTTTGACGCTTAATTAAGGTTATTGTGAGTACTCATCGCCTGCCTAGAAACTGGAACTAGTAATTCCATCTATCATACATATCATACAAGAGGAGCCACACATCTATGGATCATCCAATAAAATCAGCAGACTTCTAGATGTTACTACTGCTCGGCTTAGACTCGGTTACAAGTATCTCTGGGAATTCTCATTATCTGCTGATGTAGACCTGACCAAATGTAAACTGTGTCAACAAAATTATTCGCACACCCTCCGTCACTATGTGATGGAGTGCGAAAAGATACATGAATTTAGAGACAATTCTATAACCAATGTTCCAGCGATGTGTCAATATTTCATTCAAAATGATCTGCTACCAGAAATTTTAGCCAAATATCCCCAGTTTGCTAACTGTAGATAACAACTAAGTGATTGTAACCTATCCACCGCTGCCCACTGGATGGGGGACGGTGTGCAGGACAAACATATAAATTTTGATACTAGCTCTCCACATATGTCAGTTGCTTAATTTAGAACCTGTACTTGAGGTCGATCTCGAACCCATTGTTGATGTGATGACTTATATTGAATTTTGTAACTAGCTCATCAAGATTGTAACTTGCTTAGCTAAATGAATTGTGGGGTTCAGTCCCTGAGCCCATTATGTGCCTCTGTAACCCTTTCCACAACCGCCCACAAGATGGGTATGGGGTGCATAATGGGGTGGGGTGTCTTGGCCAAACGTGCCACATCAAAACCACAAGTTGACATTGAATGTGAATTAACAATGAGACAAGTAAGATTTATACTAATACATTTATACTAACTCTGTTGAGCGTTGACCATTTATACATCAAATCTGTTGATGTGAGCACTTTAGTTTAGTCTGCCGTTTAAAGAAAAAAAGAGCATATCAATGGTATATCACAGAAAACGAATTTATCATAAACTCATGTATTTGTCTTATCATATTGAACTGCATTCATATTTTTAACATATAACAATATGAATATACAAATTTCTGTAAATCCCCTACCTTGTTGGAATCTGTGGAAATGAATGAGCAAATGTGCTGGCTGAAGGCGCTGAAGGAAACCACATTGGTTTCATTTTGGATACAAATGTCCATGGAAATTCAAAATGGAAACTAATTATATAGTTGAACCTGCAGAGACGAGTTTAAGAATCTGTGTTGAGAGTGATGGACACAGCCTTCACAATTATACTTCAGAGAATGTAAACATCTAAGAGTCATTAGAAATATGTGTAGAATAATAAACCCTACATTGTTTGAGTTAGGGAAAACACCATTTGTGATATATAGATACTATAGCTGTTCCTAAAGATTCACCCTTTTTTGCACCAGCAAGATAACATATAAGATTTTAAGAGTTGACGAATGTTAATATTCTTGTTTGATAAACTGTGAACTTGAGACATAGTTAATAAGAACATATTAACACAACAAAATGTTTTCAAAATCCTTAACACCACTTTCCAGCAACTTATATAATTTATATAAATTATTTTAGAGAATAATACATAAATTATATATTTAAACATGATATAGTGTTTAGTGGAATGTATAAGGAGTCAAATTGTGTTAAAAAGAGCAATTTTTAGAAAATTTGGAAAAATACTTTTTTCTGTTCAAATTATAACTAAATGGATTATAAAGGTTTCACTCAGCCAATATATATCATTCACAATTTATTAATGAATTTTACAAAAAAACACCATAAATTTTATATTTAAACATGTAAAAACTATTTGTTTTACATTTGGAAGAAAATAATTGTAGAAAAACAATTTATAATTAAACCTTTGTGTTTGGATTTTTTGAGTAAAAGTTTCTCAAAGGCTCTCCTGCACCATTCTCAATGCAAATCATTCCCACACCTATGGCAAGAGATAGGCGAACGTTGTGTAGATGATTTGTGTTTGCTGGGCTGATGGTGTTATTGGCCACCTTAAACACCAATTGGCGACCTTGTGTTTAACCGTAGAGCCCTATTGTTGGGGAGGGCACACGACAGTCGATGTGATCGAGTCGTGTTCTCACTCTTTCTTATTGGGAGGCCGTTAAGATTGACTGGGAGACTCTCCTGGCGTGCAGTGGCGCCGTGAGGATCGAGGGAAGACCCGCAGGGCTACGGTGAGTTACCTTGAGCGTAACTATTGCTCACCCCAGACTAGAGAGAATAATAGAGAGGCGAAACCCCCAACATTGGCGACCTTGCCAGGATTTAGATCGGAGTAAAGGTTGCAGTGGTACTTGGCAGTGGTGTTAGAGATCAGGTGCAGGTTAACACTCGTAGCACAAGATGGAGGATGATAAAGTATCGAGGTTTATTGACTCTAGAGACGAACAGGTGCTGGAAGAGTGCACCAAGGCACAGTTACAGGCTATAGCGGATCATTTTGGAATAAAGCTGAAATCTGCCCGAGTTGGTGAAAGAAGACTAGAGATAATGGCTCAGCTAAAGGCTCGAGACGAAGCTTTGGGGGAGGAACGGCCCCAAACACCTGCCAGTGAGGGTGAACACCTGAGTATTGGTGGAAGCAGCAGGGGATCCAGCGGCAGCAGGCACAGCATTAAGCTGGAAATAATGAAGCTGCAGCTAGAGGCACAGCAGCGCAAAGAAGAGCGAGAAGCACAGCAGCGCAAAGAAGAGCGAGAAGCAGAAGCGCAGCTGAGGAGAGAAGAGGCACAACAGCGCAAAGAAGAGCAAGAGCGAGAAGCACAAATGAAGCGTGAGGAGCGAGAAGCACAGATGAAGCGTGAGGAGCGAGAAGCACAGATGCAGCGTGAGGAACGAGAAGCACAGCGGCGCCGGGAAGAACAAGAGCGAGAAGCACAACTACGCCGGGAAGAACAAGAGCGAGAAGCACAGTTACGCAGGGAAGAACACGAGCGAGGGCTGAGACAACAGGAAATAGAAGCCAACAAGGAGGTGGAGCTGAAGCGAGCTGAACTGGGACTAGGTGCCCCTGCCCCGCCACAGGAAGACCGACGAGTGAGGGAACGAGACCTGCCGGTCTTTGTGCCTAGTGAAGCCGAAAGTTTCTTTGATCACTTTGAGAGAGTTGCTGCTATGAAGAGGTGGCCGAGGGCGGAGTGGGCGGAGTTGGTCCAAGGGAGGCTCACAGGTGAAGCTCGCCAAGCCTTCACTATGCTTGACTTCCAAGAATGCACTAACTACGATGCGGTAAAACGAGCTGTGCTCCGTTCCTTTAAGCTCACGCCAGAGTGTTACCGGAAGAGGTTTAGAGAATGTACCCGGTTGCCAGGAAAGTCGTATGCGGAGACGGCGAGGGACATAGAAAGAAAGCTCCTTAAGTGGCTGGACTCTGAAGAAGCAAGGTCGGTCGAAGAGGTCAAGGAACTAATGGCCATGGAAAAGTTTATGTCCGTGCTCTCTCCTGAGATCAGGATGAGGATAAAGGAGGCGGACATAAAGGACCTGAGGGCCGCGGCCGACCGGGCTGACATGTTAGAAGAAGCCCTACGCCCACGCCGAGAGGGACAGAACCGACCACCCGCATACGTCGGAAACGATCGGAGTTATAGAAGGACGGATGGATGGAGGACAGGAGCGAGTTCCCCCAAATCCCACCTCTCAAGTTGGAACACCCGAGGATCAAAAGGTGCTGTAGAACCGATCAAGAAGAACCATGCGGAGAGCTCGGGAGCTGTTGTTGCGACCAAGGAGTCAACGAGCGGTTCGGGAAAGACACAGGGTGCGACGGCCTCTGGAGGCAGTGCTAAGGCGAGCGGTGGCGGATGGTCTCCGCCGAGGGGCCACTGCTACAACTGCGGAGTACCCGGACACGTCGCGCGGGAATGCAGACGCCCTAAGCAGCGGGGACACGTTGCTTTAGTGATGTTCGAGGACCAGAGGGCCGAGAGAGTGCGGGATGAACCCGCGCTGAGTGGGGAGAAGCAAGTTCACCCATTCGTGTGTCAAGGAACCGTAAGGATGGGGGACGCAGACCCCATCCCTGTGAAGATCTTAAGAGACACTGGGGCCGATTTTACCCTGGTGAGTGAGACCCTGTTCCCCGAGGGTTACGAAAGTACCAGTGTGGGGGTAGCAAGTGTGACCACTGTGGGAGGCCCAGTGAGGATGCCCCTACACCAGGTAACTTTAGATTCCGACTATGGCTGCCAGACCCTAGTGGTGGGAGTCTGTACATCAATGCCCAAGATGGAGGCGCAGGTCATCTTGGGGAATGACGCATGTGGAGGATACGTCCTCCCACATCTCGTGAAAGGCGAAGAGTACATAGAACAATACAGGAAGACAGGCGGAGAGTTGAACGTCTGTGGGGACGAGAAGGGAATCGCACCGGTGGCGTTCCCAGTTTGTGCTGTGATGCCAAGACGACGCGAAGAACAAGGAGGTTGTGGATCTGATGGGGCTGAGGAGACAACTGACAGCCTGAGAATAGATCGCCTCTTCGTGGAACCTGGAGAACGAGCGGAGGGCGAAGATAGCCCAAATGGTGAGTTGCAGGTGACCCTTACCAGTTCTCTAGGGGTAGATCGCACTCGTCTTGAACAGTTGCAGCAGGAGGAGTTCCCCGATTTGATTAGTGAGGCCCAAGGAGGACGTGTTGGCCCTGAGAAGGCTACTCATTTTTACCTTCAAGACGGAATGCTGATGAGGCAGTGGAGACCTGTGAGGGTGGAGGCCGGGGAAGAGTCTCTAAGCACGAGGCACCAGGTAGTGTTGCCGGCCCAGTGCAGAGCGGCCGTGTTGGACCTAGCGCACTCCGTGGACTCTGCAGGCCACCTGGGAGTGACTAAGACACTGCGACGGATCAGGGATTACTTTTACTGGCCAGGTATGGACGCCGAGGTGAGGCGCTATTGTAAGACGTGCTTACCTTGCCAGAGGGCAGGGAAGAGCCAGTCCGCGATACCGAAGGCCCCATTGATCCCTGTTCCAGCGTTTGGGCCTGCTTTCGAGCGTCTGCTAGTTGATGGAGTGGGTCCTTTGCCAAGGACGAAGAAAGGGAACACCTACCTAATGACAATAATGTGTACCTCCACCAGGTTTCCGGAAGCCGTCCCGATGCGACGTTTAACATCGCAAGGAGTAGCCAGCCAACTGCAGCGGTTTTTCTCGTGGGTGGGGATGCCCAAAGAGATCCAAACAGACTGCGCAAGCATTTTTCAGTCGAAGTGGTTCCGACAGACGATGGCAGGATGGGGAGTGACTCAGATTCGATCGTCGCCCTACCGACCGCAGTCGCAGGGGGCGATCGAAAGATTCCACTCCACATTGAAAACTGTGCTGAGAGTGTTCTGCGCAGAACAGGGGGCTGAGTGGGATGAGGCCATATACCCCGCGTTATTTGCCATACGCAACGCGGTGGTAGAGTCACTAGGATTCTCACCATTCCAGCTAGTGTATGGACACGAGGTGAGAAGTCCCCTGTCCATGCTGAGGGAACAATGGACACCGGCAGCAACCGTGGGAGCGGTGAACGAATATGTCCAGAAGTTTAAAGAACGTCTCACTCTGGCTAAGGAACTGGCTGGGAAGCACCTGAAGGAGGCGCAGCGTAAGATGTCGGAATGGTACGACAAGAGAGCTACACAGAGGGATTTCCAGGTCGGGTCCCAAGTAATGGTCTTGTGTCCAGGTAAAGGTAGGGTGACCGAGTCACGGTTCGAGGGACCATACCAAGTGTTGCGACGGTTGGGTCCGGTGTCGTACGAAATTGGGAAGTCGAACAGATCCCGAAAGAAACAGGTGTGTCACGTGGACCGCCTGAAACCCTTCTTCACGGTGGAAGGAGGAACCGCCAGGCAGGAAGGAACGATGACCCGGGAACCCCAGCAAAAGACAGTTCTGTGCGTACAGGTGGACCAAGAACTCCCGGAGGAGGAAGGAAAGTGGTCCAGGGCGGATGGCACCCGTCTCACCAACACTGAGAGTCTGGCAAACATCAAGGACAAGCTGTCACATCTGGAAGGGCAACAGAGAGCGGACCTGACGGACCTACTGAGAAAGAATGCCTCCCTCTTCACCGACGTGCCCCGACGACACCGGAGTGTGACGCACGAGGTGGAGGTGAGGGACGCCAGGCCCGTCAAACAGAGCGCGTACAGGGTGAGCCCAGAGAAGCGAGAGCTGATGAGAAAGGAGGTGGAGTACCTCCTTGAGAACGACCTTGCGGAGCCCAGCAAAAGTGAGTGGAGTTCCCCGTGCCTGTTGGTGAGGAAAAGCGACGGAACATACCGCTTTTGTACAGATTACAGGAGGGTGAACTCCATCACTGTGGCGGATTCTCACCCCATGCCAAGAGTGAGTGACTGCATTGACCAGGTGGGCAGTGCACGGTATGTATCCAAGGTCGATCTTCTCAAGGGGTACTACCAGATCTCCTTGACTCCTGAGGCCAGGAAGATATCAGCTTTCGCGACTCCTGATGGGCTGTACCAGTACAAGGTGTTGCCCTTCGGCATGAAAAACAGCGGCAGCTGCTTCCAGCGAATGATGAACGAGCTGTTAAGGGGTGCAGCAGGATGCACGGTTTACATCGATGACATCGTCGTGTACGCCGACGATTGGGAGACGCATCTGGAGAGACTTGGGGAATTATTCAGAAGGTTAGAGGAGGCTAACCTGACTGTAAATTTGGCCAAGAGTGAGTTTGGGAAAGCTCACTTAGAGTACCTCGGTTTTGTCATCGGCCAAGGTGAAGTCACTCCAGTTGATAACAAAGTAGCAGCCATAAAGGAATACCCCGTGCCCAAGACGCGCAAGGAGTTGCTCAGGTACCTCGGAATGATAGGGTACTATCGTGGGTTCTGCCGGAATTTCTCCACGGTAGCGCATCCCCTAACCGAGCTACTCTCCAAGAATATAAGATGGAGATGGGGAGAGGCCTGCCAAGAGTCTTTTGAAAAGACCAAGAAATTGTTGACGGAGGCCCCAGTATTGATATCTCCAGATTTTTCAGCCGGTTTTATCCTGTACGTGGACGCCAGCGACGTTGGAATAGGGGCCATGTTGGCTCAAGAACGGAGTGAAGTGCATAGGCCAGTAGCCTTCTACTCGAAGAAGTTCGTAAAATACCAGCGGGCCTACAGCACCGTTGAGAAGGAGGCATTGGCGCTAGTTATGGCCCTGAAGCACTTTGATGTATACGTGGGAGGAGGGGCGAGACCTGTCCTAGTATTCACCGATCACAACCCTCTCACATTTTTATACAAGATGAAGAATTCCAACCAACGTCTAACTAGGTGGGCGTTGTTACTGCAAGAATACCGGCTGGAGATCAAACACATCAAGGGGAAGGAAAACGTAGTAGCGGACGCCCTATCCCGCATACACTAACGAGACATGACTCTTATTTTAAGGGGAGGGGTATGTGACGGAGTTCCCCCCCTTATAATTCTCCCACGCCTGCAGTAAGAGTCATGTCTACTTTCCCCAAGCGTTCTCTACGTTGCAGGCTACAATTTGATATATGGGAGAGAGTGAAGTGTTCTCGGAGAGCCGAGAAATTTGTGAAATAGTAATATTTTGGCCTGTGGTTTAGGCCCTTTAGGGAGCCAAGATGGCGCTGGCCTCTCTGATCTCCCGCCAAAATCGTGTGACGTCAGTGGCACCGGATTGGTCACCGACAGCAATGTGGCACCGGGAGCCAATGAAAACTTCCCTTAGCGAAAGTGACGTCACGAAGGAAGGGGGTCCGGCCAGTGCGCCGGGCTGGCGCCAGCAGTCAGACACGACACGTCATAGAGGTCGGACGTGCGACGAGTGGTCCTGTCTGTCGGACAGCTGTTTCCCACTACCGTGGATTTACGCGTCACCTGAAGTCCGCCAGTACTCTGAGAAGTCTTCCCTAGTTCATGTGTTGAACCAGAAGAGGGAATTGACGGTTATTTGAGCAACAAGTGCTCCAGTCAGGTACTGTGCCAGTAGCAGTGAAGCCGTGCAGTGACGTATGTTGACGTCTGTGGCAATTCACCAGTTCGTGACAGCGTAGTGGCTGACAGAGCCACTGGGTAGCTGAGGAAGAGAGGACTATTTGGGGAAACCGAACGACTGTAGCTGAGACGTAGGCGACAGCCGTTGCTGGGAGAAGACGATGGCCAGGAGACCGACTCCAACCTTCAAGAAGTCAAGGAGGAGGACGGACCTGCAGTGAGGAGGCACGGAGACGACGCGCTAAACGGTGGGACGACGAGAGGCTCTGGTAGGACACGACGACGTGTAGTGTGGGGGCGTTCCCGACACGAGGACCAGGAGCTACATCTCGACTCTCATCGGAGGATAGGGTGAAGTAGGTGGTTCTAGTTCCCTCCCCATTCCCCTTTAGTTAGCTATATTATTTGGCTATATTATCTAGCCTGAAGATTTTATATGTCGTGAGCAAGTCTCACCCATGTCACGGTAAAGCACCAGTGTGCTAGACAGTACTATCAAGAGTACTTGTAATATTCATGTTGATTATTGGTGTGTACAGGCACCAGGAACCAGTGATAAATTTACTGTGTTGTGTATATCTTTCTATAGATTTTGATATGAACATATAGTGGTGAATTATATATATAAGATTATGCCAGTATTTGGAGGTTAGGCTATGTGCCCAGAAACTATTTATTTTCCATGTATTGATGATTGATTTATATACCATATATATGTCTATGTTCATTCAGTGAATAATCATTTGTGAGTACAGTGAATCATTGCGTTATCGCCAACGAGAGAAAGTACTGAAAACTCCAGTGTTAATAGTTCATAATATATTGTTGAGTGAAGAACAATGTAAAGCCATTACAGTGAATCATTATAGCATTGATTGTAGAAAAGACTGTTTGAGCCTGAGTACAGTGTAACTAAGTAATTCGGTTTATTTGTGCCAATATCGAGTGTGCGAGTTTCTAGTAATATTGGAGAATTTAAAGAAACCGCGCGCGTGAATCTAGTAAACAAGCAAATTTCACGCGGAGAGTCCATTGCGATCAGCTGTTCTTGACACTTGATGAGGAGGGGGGAGTGTTGCCCTCTAGCGGTCGCATAATATCCGTGGGAATTACCGGCCGAGTCAGGATCAGTTGATTTATCGATTATTGTGTGGCCTTGTGACATCTTTCATACATTTTAAGTAAAATACAAAACTCTCTTTGTGTTTTTATCATCCCCTCCATTGATCTTGTGGCTATACTATACCTGTAAGCATAGAGTGATAACAATAAGTACCTGCCTGATTCCTGATCTTTGAGTGTGACCTTGCCAAGGCTACCACTGAATACACCAGTCCACTGATGGTGTTATTGGCCACCTTAAACACCAATTGGCGACCTTGTGTTTAACCGTAGAGCCCTATTGTTGGGGAGGGCACACGACAGTCGATGTGATCGAGTCGTGTTCTCACTCTTTCTTATTGGGAGGCCGTTAAGATTGACTGGGAGACTCTCCTGGCGTGCAGTGGCGCCGTGAGGATCGAGGGAAGACCCGCAGGGCTACGGTGAGTTACCTTGAGCGTAACTATTGCTCACCCCAGACTAGAGAGAATAATAGAGAGGCGAAACCCCCAACACTAAGCAATAGGAAGCAGAGAGTTACGGTGAGGGGTGAGACCTCCGATTGGCGTGAAGTCACCAGTGGAGTCCCACAGGGCTCTGTACTCGGTCCTATCTTGTTTCTGATATATGTAAATGATCTCCCGGAGGGTATCGATTCATTTCTCTCAATGTTTGCGGACGATGCTAAAATTATGAGAAGGATTAAAACAGAAGAGGACTGTTTGAGGCTTCAAGAAGACCTAGACAAGCTGAAGGAATGGTCGAACAAATGGTTGTTAGAGTTTAACCCAACCAAATGTAATGTAATGAAGATAGGTGTAGGGAGCAGGAGGCCAGATACAAGGTATCATCTGGGAGAGGAAATTCTTCAGGAGTCAGAGAAGGAAAAAGACTTGGGGGTTGATATCACGCCAGACCTGTCTCCTGCAGCACATATCAAGCGGATAACATCAGCGGCATATGCCAGGCTGGCCAACATACGAACGGCATTCAGAAACTTGTGTAAAGAATCATTCAGAACTTTGTATACCACATATGTCAGGCCAATCCTGGAGTATGCAGCCCCAGCATGGAGTCCATATCTAGTCAAGGATAAGACTAAACTGGAAAAGGTTCAAAGGTTTGCTACCAGACTAGTACCCGAGCTGAGAGGTATGAGCTACGAGGAGAGACTACGGGAATTAAACCTCACTTCGCTGGAAGACAGAAGAGTTAGGGGGGACATGATCACCACATTCAAGATTCTGAAGGGGATTGATAGGGTAGATAAAGACAGTCTATTTAACACAAGGGGAACACGCACAAGGGGACACAGGTGGAAACTGAGTGCCCAAATGAGCCACAGAGATATTAGAAAGAACTTTTTTAGTGTCAGAGTGGTTGACAAATGGAATGCATTAGGAAGTGATGTGGTGGAGGCTCACTCCATACACAGTTTCAAGTGTAGATATGACAGAGCCCGATAGGCTCAGGAATCTGTACACCTGTTGATTGACGGTTGAGAGGCGGGACCAAAGAGTCAGAGCTCAACCCCCGCAAACACAACTAGGTGAGTACAACTAGGTGAGTACACACACACACACACACACACACACACACACACACACACACACACACACACACACACACACACACAGTGTCCTTGACTTGTATACCATGCAAGGTGATGGAGAAGATCGTGAGAAAAAACCTGGTTTCACATGTGGAGAGAAAGGACTTTGTGACAAATCGCCAACATGGGTTCAGGGAGGGTAAATCTTGCCTGACTGGTTTAATAGAATTCTACGACCAGGTGACAAAGATTAAGCAAGAAAGAGAGGGCTGGGCGGTCTGCATTTTCTTGGATTGTCGGAAAGCCTTTGACACAGTACCGCATAAGAGGCTGGTACATAAGCTGGAGAGACAGGCAGGTGTAGCGGGTAAGGTGCTCCAGTGGATTAGGGAGTACCTAAGCAATAGGAAGCAGAGAATTACGGTAAGGGGTGAGACCTCCGATTGGCGTGAAGTCACCAGTGGAGTCCCACAGGGCTCTGTACTCGGTCCTATCGTGTTTCTGATATATATGTAAATGATCTCCCGGAGGGTATAGATTCATTTCTCTCAATGTTTGCGGACGATGCTAAAATTATGAGAAGGATTAAGACAGAAGAGGACTGTTTGAGGCTTCAAGAAGACCTAGACAATCTGAAGGAATAGTCTAATGGATGTTAGAGTTTAACCCAACCAAATGTAATGTAATGAAGATAGGTGTAGGGAGCAGGAGGCCAGATACAAGGTATCATCTGGGAGAGGAAATTCTTCAGGAGTCAGAAAAAGAAAAAGACTTGGGGGTTGATATCTCGCCAGACCTGTCTCCTGCAGCACATATCAAGAGGATAACATCAGCGGCATATGCCAGGCTGGCCAACATACGAACGGCATTCAGAAACTTGTGTAAAGAATCATTCAGAACTTTGTATACCACATATGTCAGGCCAATCCTGGAGTATGCAGCCCCAGCATGGAGTCTATATCTAGTCAAGGATAAGACTAAATTGGAAAAGGTTCAAAGGTTTGCCATCAGACTAGTACCCGAGCTGAGAGGTATGAGCTACGAGGAGAGACTTCAGGAATTAAACCTCACTTCACTGGAAGACAGAAGAGTTAGGGGGGGACATTATCACCACATTCAAGATTCTCAAGGGAATTGATAGGGTAGATAAAGACAGGCTATTTAACACAAGGGGCACACCCACAAGGGGACACAGGTGGAAACTGAGTGCCCAAATGAGCCACAGAGACATTAGAAAGAACTTTTTTAGTGTCAGAGTGGTTGACAAATGGAATGCATTAGGAAGTGATGTGGTGGAGGCTGACTCCATACACAGTTTCAAGTGTAGATACGATAGAGCCCAATAGGCTCAGGAATCTGTACACCTGTTGATTGACGGTTGAGAGGCGGGACCAAAGAGCCAGAGCTCAACCCCCGCAAACACAATTAGGTGAGTACAACTAGGTGAGTACAGCAGTTGCAACATTAAGATTATGGCTGTTTAAGGATCATTAAGGATTATAAAGGATCAGCATTATGGATCTGCTGGTTGGTACAAGAATTCACCCAACTATGAACCACTTATTTTGATGAACGGGAGCAATAGCACAACAGAGGAACAAATACATCACATCAGGCTTGGATACCCATGTGCATAGGAAATAGACTTACAGGTTTCAGATGATGAGAGGAAATGTCAGCACTGTGGAGAAATGCCCAACAGACTACTGGAACATTATTTAACACAGTGCACAGTTACAAATCCAATAGGATTTCAACTTAGATTGAACAGAGCAGAAGTTGTTGTTCATGGGGCAAAATCTTTCTGAAGCAACCTTATGAGTTATAAATACTCATACTCCGCCTAAGTAAAAACAGAAACAAGTAACACTTAGTGGGCCAGCCAGAGGCTTAGGGCCCGCGCACGAATGTCCCTGCAAAAAAAACACAGAGTCAGTAATCGTTTACTTTATGCAAACAGGCATGTGTCAGCACACCGCTGGTCCCTTACCTAGTCAAGAATGCACGTTGAATACTGATCTTCCCTGGTAATCTCCACTAGGCACTCACAACTGGAGTTTGCTGCTTGTTTCGGGTCTACTGCTGACTGTAATCATCTATGTGGCAGAACTGTAGCTTGGATTTCGCACTGATCCTGCTCGTTGATGACAAATGGTGACCAGGATTGCACAGAAGGGAAGGAGAGGGATCTATCAGAGCGCCAAACGATTACAACTATATAGCACTGGGATGGGATTAAGATAATGATTTCAGATGAAAAGGGAGGAAGGAATTATGCCGATCTCGACGGACTGACGTTTTTAAGGTGACGATTGCAGGTTGTATATCCACGATGCACGCCTGGGGGTGCATCCTGCATGTTGTCGGATGTCCTATCCCCTAATTGTGGCTCCATGGTGGGTATGGGGACTAAATCGTGTATGAAATTGTATTCATATTCGTTTTATGCCAATTTCTGACCCCCTTATTTAACTTCTCAGACTCGTGGAGTGAGCGACCAGGTCCCCGAGTTGGACTGTGATAGAAGGCTGGGCTCTGTTGCCCCTGCTATATTGGGCCCAGACCAAGCTGCTTCTCTGACTCTCCCCGCTCCCCTCCCACCTCTGTGGCGGGGATGATCCCCCAAGCCCCCAATGGGGACCACCTCATCACCTAGTGTGGGTCCATCTCTCGTTATGAAAACTGCGCCTTTTATCCCTTCTCTTGCTGTGGGTGCTCGACGCGGTCACCTACACACTCGCACGATTCCTTCTTGATCAAACACATTCCAGGATTTGTTTGGGCCTGCTACGTGGACTAAGTATTTTGATCTCATTCATGTTGATCCTATGCATCCTGATGATTTTTTTATCCATAAACTTCTAGTTGATTCAGTGAATACCTTTGTCATTTTTATCTCCATCTTTGTTGATGTATCCCTGGTTAGGATCTCCAAAAATACCCGGTTAAATGCCAGCATTAGCACAGTTATTCTCCCACAGAATGTTGCAACTGGTGATAGGGAACACAAAGACAGCTATTAGGATATTAAATATATCCTTGAGGTCCAAGGCCATTCTATTTTCCAGATTGATACATTCCCTCGACCCCGTTGTGGTTGTTGTCATCAGCCTCTTTGCGTAGTAAAAATCACTTCTGAGAGTAGGTCCCTTCCATCTTCTGTAATTCTTGCAGGTCCCAAATGCTCTGTTCAGGAGTACATACCCTCCCCTTACCTCTGTAACAGGTGCTGGAGATTTTGACATGGTCCCCTCCAAGTGCACACAAGTGAGATGTCTCTATGCCCCTTGCATGGAGTCTCGGGTCTTTCCAAGATGGAGTGCTTTTCTCCACAAGCTCACTGCATCATTTGCGGTGACGCCCACCCTACCGTCTCCCGAACATGTGTGCACTACAAATCTGAGGAAGCCATCCTTAATTTAAAACATTTTGATCGTTTATCTTTCCCTGGGGCAAGATGCTAGGTTCGCCATCTCCTCTCTTTCCCCAACATGTCTTATGTTCGTGCGTTGCATTCCACTTCTCCTCGCCCTCTCCCACCTTCTAAGTTCCGCAACCGTTTCCAGGCCTTAAATCCCTCCACCTCCACCACCTCCCTGTCTTCTGCTTCTTTGCATTCCGGAACTGAGGGTCTTCCCAATAGTTCCCCATCTGGTGTTTCCTAATTCCAGGAAGACCAGGAAGACCTACTTTCCTGGCCTTCAATCTCCTGTGCCCTGCTTCCCTTCTTGACCCAATATTCTTGTCAGCCCTCCCCCTCTCTCTTTTGATTCTCAACAACACCTGTCCATCCAGACCGATGGCCATCCTCCTCCCAACCGTTGTCCTGTTGATCCCTCCTGTTCTCCCTCTCCTGCTGAGGCTGTGGAGGCTGTCGCCCAGTAGAGTGCTGCTAATACAGCCCATCCTCCTGTTTTGGTAGTACTTATAGGAAAGATGAGGACCATAGTATATATATACCGACGTACAACGAAATTAGAAAGTATAAATCACTATTGCGCTATTGAGTTAGACAAACCAGAAAACTATTTTCTACTTATGTTGCAAAGGCAAACTAATCTAACCTAACCTAACCTTCCTAGGCCTAATACACGATATCTGAGGCCTAATATAGTTCATATGTGTGCTATAATCGACCTAGGATTATATAAGTTTGTTTTTTAGTTTCATTTTTCGGACTCTATAAAGTGAATAGTACAAATTTCTACTATCTGATTGCTTGGAACGGCAATCTTTGTACTATTGTGCCCATAGTTACAAAAACTACTATCTATACAGGAGAATGGATTGGCTAATATGTCAGTCTCTCTAAGTCAGAAACATAAACCTGGCTTCACTCCTTCCTTCCCAGCGGTTAAGAAGTCATCATACTGCCTCTACCTCTATCCGTGTGTCTCCTCCCATTTTTGTGGCGGAGTCGCCTGTCCCAGCTAAGGAGATTTCCTTGGGCCCTGATTCTCTCTCAGATGCTGTTCTTACTCAAGTACACTCTCCTGTTTCTGTCCTTCTTCCCCCTAATTCCCTTAACTGTCCCTCTCCGATGCCTCCTATTCTGGATTCTGTCTGCCTATAGCCCATTCTTTCGCCCCCTTTACTCAATCATCTTTGATAGATTTTCCTCTGCCCCTCAACCCTGATTTCACTGACCCTGGTCCGTCTTTTACTTGTTACCTGTTTGTTCTATCTATTTTTGAGAATGTATATTCTGCTCATTTTCTCTTTATTTAGAGTTCACATAACGGGTTCTTGATGACCTCCTTAACAGTGACCATTTTCCCATCCATGTAACCTTCTTGTCTTTTCACTCTCCCCTCTCCTTCCGTAGATGGCAGGTTGCCAAGGCTGACTGGAATCTATTCACACTTCACGATACTCTTTCCAACCTCTCTGATCTACCTCTCCCTCGAGCCCTCCTACTTTTTCATGACACCGTATTCGACGTTGGCCTCCACTCTGTTCCTTGCTCTATCTCCAGTGGCACCCGGAAGTGCATTCCGTGGCGGAATTCAGACTGTACTCGCACTGTTTGCTGTAAGCGTGCAGCCTGGAAGAAGCACCGGCGCCGATAACTCCCGATTCTTTAATTTTGTTATGGAGGGTGAGTGCGTTGACCCATAAGGACCATCTGTACGGCTGAACGAGAAAGTTGGAAATCATATGTCTGCATCATTATGGTTGACATTCCTCTCCTTCAGGTCTGGAAGAAAATCCGTAAGTTAGCAGCTATGTTTGTTCCAGATGCCTCGCCAGTTCTTTACCTCCTAGTTTCTTTTGAAGCAGTTCCAGTGCCGGTCGCATCCGAACTTGGTTTACAGTTTTCGACTGTAAGGTCCGGTTCTCATCTTCCTCCTCCTTTCCTTACTCGTAAGGCCCTTCTTGATTCTTGTTCCTTAGATTTTCGAACACATCTCCAGCTTCCCTATAACGATCCCTTCCCTCTCCCGGAACTCCATTCTGCCCTAACTCTCAGTAGTTCCACGGCAGTGGGCTCAGATAATATTCATTATGAGATGCTTCCCCATCTCCCTGAATGCACATTTCAGTTTTTACTGAATATTTATAACCGTATCTGAGAGTCGTCGTCAGTCTCCGAGGACTGGCATGAGGCGGTTATTCTTCCTATTTAGAAACCAGGGTCTCTAGGGACATCCTCTAAGGACTTCCACCCCATTGCCCTAACAAGTTGCATCTACAAATTTTTGGAACATATGTTCAATGTCCGTTTGATGTGGTTCTTAGAACACTATCGTGCCTCTTCCCTTCACAATTTGGCTTTCTCAAGTATAGTAGCACGACTGATGTCTTAGTGAACTTGGAGGTCTATATTCGTATTGCCTTTGCTGCGAAGATCTCTGTTGCTGATGTTCTTTTTGACCTGGAGAAGGCGTATGACACCACATGGAGATACCATATTCTGTCCCAACTCCATTGTTTTGGTCTTCGTGGTAATCTCCCTCTCTTCCTACGAAACTTCTTCTCTAATCGTTCCTATAGAGTGAGGCTTGATAACACTCTGCCTTTTTTAGGTAATACGAAGTTCTATTACCCTTCGGTAATACCCGAAGGACGAGTTCTAAGCACTACTCTTTTCGTGGTTGCCCTCAATGGTATTCTTTCCTTCCTTCCTTCCCTCAGTAATTTTCTCTGCTCTCTATGATAACGATCTTACGCTTTGTTGTCGAGGTGATGACTAGAGATTTCTTCAACAACGGATTCAACTTGCAATTGATGCTGTGTCATCCTGGGCCACCAATCATGGCTTCATGTTCCCTACAACTTAAACTTGTGCTATGACTTTTACTCAGAAGCAGGTCATTCTTCGTCCCCATAGATCGCGCTGTGGTAATCCTCTTTTGTATAAAGATTCTTCTAAACTCTTTGGATTAATTTTTGACAATCGTTTGTCTTAGTCGCCCCATATCTCTTATCTTGTAGTTGAGTGCACTAAGACCCTTAACGTTCTTATGGTCTTGTCCCATACTTCCTGGGGAGCTCATCTCTTTACATTCCTCTCTTGTGCTCTCTAAACTGAAATATGATTGTCCCGCCTACTCGTCTGCCTCTCCTTCCACTCCTCATCGTCTGATGCTTTGCACCTTACTATGTCATGCCTCAGCTCTGGTGCCTTTTGTTCGTTCCCTACCCTGAGCCTATATGTTGAAACCGGCATCCTGTCTCTACAGAATCGTTGTGATCGCTACTGTCTTCCCTACCTTGTGCGGTCTCTACAACATCTTCACACTGGCTTATGTCGTGCTTTGACCATTGCCCCTCCAGTGGGGTCCAGTTTTCTTTCATCAACTCCCTTTTTCTGTACAAGTGGTTCGCTTGCAAGATTCTCTCTCTCTACATGTTAGCAATATTTCTTTGCCATGTTTCCAATACATGGCAAAGGCTTTAACCCCTTTCACAGTTCTGAAACGTCTTTTCCTTGAACACTTTTCTACAATGAAATACAATGAAATACTTCATTGTATTTCCTAACCACACCTACGTGTGTTGGCTGCCCTCGGAGACTAGCATCTTCACGGCAGAACTTTATGCCATTTTGTCTGCTCTTCGTCAGCTGTTTTCTCGCTGTCAGCATTCCTTTGTCATTGTAGTACACTGTCGCAGTGTCCTCTTGACTCTGGAGTCCTTTAATCCAGTCCATCCTGTGGTAGTCGAAATTCAACATTAGCTGTTTCTTATCTCCAGCTAATTTAAGACAGTCGAGTTTTGCTGCGTTCCCAGCCATATTGATGTTTCCATAAATGAGTGTGCGCATGCTACCGCTAAGGAGGCTATCCACACTTGTCCTATTTCCCAATAAGGTGTTCCTTATTCCGAGTTCTACCTGGTTATTCATTCTTCAATCCTTGCTCGGATGCAGGGTCGTTGGTCTTCTGTTGCTGGTAACAAACTGCTTGCTCTTAAGGGTTGCGTGTCTCCATGGTCCTCCTACCACCGTAACCGGCGGTGGGAAACAGCTCTAGCGAGGTTACGTCTTGGTCATACACGTTTACTTCACGGACACTTAATGGAGCACCACCCTGATCCATATTGTCTGAACTGCATTGTCCCGCTTACAGTCGCACATGACCTTGTTAAATGTCGGACTTTCAGAACGTGCATATGTCTTCCTTCCTGACTGTCCCTCGCGGTCACCTGTTCCTCGATAGAATCCTTGGTGAACCAGATACCTTTTATATCGCTCACCTTAAGCACTTTTGTTCTTGTACTGGTATCCCCGGTGATATCTAGCACCTTTTGAACATCATACAATTTTGATGGTGCTACATAGTTTCCACGATTTGGTTCCTTCTATTGTTAATTACTTTACAGTTTAAATGATACAAGAGAGAGATGTGAAAAGGGCAAGTGTTTAGGTTATTTCAGATTTTGCTGGTGAGTGGTAAGGAGAGTAAGAGACGAGAGAGCGGGTGGGACACAGCACACAAGGGAAAAGGGAGGAGGGTAGAGGAAAAGAGGAGGGGGAGGGGACAGAAGGGAAGGGAATTTCCCCAAATTGCTTGCAGTCATAATACTTGCACATTACTTGCAGGTGTAAAATACATTAGGGAAGGCTAGAATTGCCTGTGTTTTTTAAATTATTAACAGTGAAATACTTAGGGAATTAAAGAGATCAATTAAAAAGAAATTAAAGAGAAGGATAAGAACTGGAGCCCCAGAAGTAAATTTTCTTCTTTGTCTTAGTCCCCCGTTAAATTTAATTTATATTGGAAATATACTTACAAAACTACATGTGAGAACTATGGCTTAAAACAAGAGGCGAAGCCCAAGAACTAATGCTCGTCTCTTGAATCCGTCTAAAATACTAATGTTTAAAATTTCATTTAAATCGGTTGTATACTTACGAAATTATGACTGACAACATGTCAGTCGTAATTTCTTTGAGAACTAATGTCCGACCTTAGTCTCAAGATGGAACCATTTACGTCTGAAGCTGCAATGGGAACGCTGCTTTAACATGGAGGGACCCTAAAAAGGGATGTCGCCAAATCCAGACATTTGACTGGACATTAGATACACTTCTAAAGATCTAAAGCGGTAAGTATGCCTGTTGCCCCAGGTTTCAGGCCTAAAAAGACCTAAAACAGCCTGAAGCCAAATCTGGATTTTTGCCCAAAACCAAAAAGCCGTATTTGGCTTCATTCCCTCTCCTTGTGTGTACTCACTTAGTTGTACTCACCTAGTTTTGCTTTCGGGGGTTAAGCTTATGCTCATTGGTCCTGCCTCTCAACTGGTGTACAGGTTCCGGTGTCTATTGGGCTCTCTCATATCTACATTTGAAACTGTGTAAGGAGTCTGCCTTTACCACATCACTGCCTTATACATTCCATTTGTTAACTACTGTGACCAGGGTAGTATGTGTGTGTACTCAACTATTTGTACTCACATATTTGTGCCTGCAGGATCGAGCGTTGACTCTTGGATCCCGCCTTTTTAGCTGTCGGTTGTTTAAAGCAATGACTCCCGTCCTTCTTCTCTATCATACCTAGTTTTAAGGCTATGCATAGTGTTTGCTTCCACAACGTGCTCCTGAACTTCATTCCATTTCCCCAATACTCTCACGCTAAATGAAAACTTTCTGATACCTCTATGACTCATCTGGGTTTCCAGCTTCCACCCATGTCCCTTTGTTCTGTTATTATTATCGGTGAATATTTTGTCTATTTCCACCCTAGCAATCCCCGTAATTATTTTGAATGCTACTATCATATCTCCCCAGCTCCCTCTTTTTTCTAACGTTATCAGGTTTAATTTCTTCAGTCGCTCTTCATATCCATCCCTTGCAACTCTTGGACTAGCCTCGTCGCAAATTTCTGAACCTTTTCCAGTTTCCTAATGTGTTTATTTAGGTAGGGTGTCCGTACTCTAAGACTGGTCTCACGTAGGCAGTGTGTGTGTGTGTGTGTGTGTGTGTGTGTGTGTGTGTGTGTGTGTGTGTGTGTGTGTGTGTGTGTGTGTGTGTGTGTGTGTGTGTGTGTGTGTACTCACCTAGTTGTGCTTGCGGGGGTTGAGCTCTGGCTCTTTGGTCCCGCCTCTCAACCGTCAATCAACAGGTGTACAGGTTCCTGAGCCTATTGGGCTCTATCATATCTACACTTGAAACTGTGTATGGAGTCAGCCACCACCACATTGCTTCCTAATGCATTCCATTTGTCAACCACTCTCACACTAAAAAAGTTCTTTCTAATATCTCCGTGGCTCATTTGGGCACTCAGTTTCCACCTGTGTCCCCTAGTGCGTGTGCCCCTTGTGTTAAATAGCCTATCTTTATCAACCCTGTCGATTCCCTTGAGAATCTTGAATGTGGTGATCATGTCCCCCCTAACTCTTCTGTCTTCCAACGAAGTGAGGTTCAATTCTCGTAGTCTCTCCTCGTAGCTCATACCTCTCAGCTCGGGTACTAGTCTGGTGGCAAACCTTTGAACCTTTTCCAGTTTAGTCTTATGCTTGACTAGATATGGACTCCATGCTGGAGCCGCATACTCCAGGATTGGTCTGACATATGTGGTATATAATGTTCTGAAAGATTCCTTACACAAGTTTCTAAAGGCCGTTCTTGGTTAGGCCGTTTTCTAATATGCCGCAGACGTTATTCTTTTGTGTGTGCGTGTGCGTGTGCGTGTGCGTGTGCGTGTGCGTGTGTGTGTGTGTGTGTGTGTGTGTTTACTAGTTGTGTTTTTGCGGGGGTTGAGCTTTGCTCTTTCGGCCCGCCTCTCAACTGTCAATCAACTGTTTACTAACTACTTTTTTTTTCCACACTACACACACACCAGGAAGCAGCCCGTGACAGCTGACTAACTCCCAGGTACCTATTTACTGCTAGGTAACAGGGGCACTTAGGGTGAAAGAAACTTTGCCCATTTGTTTCTGCCTCGTGCGGGAATCGAACCCGCGCCACAGAATTACGAGTCCTGCGCGCTATCCACCAGGCTACGAGGCCCCTATCCACCAGACTACGAGGCCCCTGTGTGTGTGTGTGTGTGTGTGTGTGTGTGTGTGTGTGTGTGTGTGTGTGTGTGTGTGTGTGTGTGTGTGTGTGTGTGTGTGTGTGTGTGTGTGTGTGTGTGTGTGTGTGTGTGTGTGTAATTACCTAAGTGTAATTACCTAAGTGCAGTTACAGGATGAGAGCTACGCTCGTGGTGTCCCGTCTTCCCATCACTCTTTGTCATATAACGCTTTGAAACTACTGACGGTCTTGGCCTCCACCACCTTCTCACCTAACTTGTTCCAACCGCCTACCACTCTGTTTGCGAAAGTGAATTTTCTTATATTTCTTCGGCATCTGTGTTTAGCTAGTTTAAATTTATGACCTCTTGTTCTTACAGTTCCAGGTCTCAGGAAATCTTCCCTATCGATTTTATCAATTCGTTACTATTTTGTATGTAGTGATCATATCACCTTTTTTTCTTCTGTCTTCTAGTTTTGGCATATTTAATGCCTCTAACCTCTCCTCGCAGCTCTTGCCCTTCAGTTCTGGGAGCCACTTAGTAGCAGGTCTTTGCACCTTTTCCAGTTTGTTGATGTGCTTCTTAAGATATGGGCACCACACAATCGCTGCATATTCTTGCTTTGGCCTAACAAAAGTCGTGAACAATTTTTGTAGTATATCGCCATCCATGTATTTAAAAGCAATTCTAAAGTTAGAAAGCGTGGCATAGGCTCCTCGCACAATATTCTTTATGTGGTCCTCAGGTGATAGTTTTCTGTCTAGAACCACCCCTAGATCTCTCTCTTTATCAGAATTCTTTAAAGATTTCTCACATAATATATAGGTTGTCTATATATGTGTGGGGTCTATATTCTCCTATTCCACATTCCATAACATGGCATTTATTAACATTAAATTCCATTTGCCAAGTGGTGCTCCATATACTTATTTTGTCCAGGTCATTTTGAAGGGCATGCCAATCATCTAAGTTTCTTATCCTTCCTATTATCTTAGCATCATCAGCAAATATGTTCATATAATTCTGTATACCAACTGGTAGATCATTTATGTAGACAAAAATCATCACTGGTGCAAGAACTGAACCCTGTGGTACTCCACTTGTGACATTTCTCCAATCCGATACATTGCCTCTGATCACTGCCTTCATTTTTCTGTCAGTCAGAAAATTTTTCATCCATGTTAGAAGCTTACCTGTCACCCCTCCAATATTTTCCAGTTTCCAGAACAACCTCTTATGTGGAACTCTGTCGAAAGCCTTTTTTAGGTATAGATAGATGCAGTCAACCCAGTGTGTGTGTGTGTGTGTGTGTATACACACGCGTGTGTGTACTCACCTAGTTGTACTCACCTAGTTGTGTTTGCGGGGGTTGAGCTCTGGCTCTTTGGTCCCGCCTCTCAACCGTCAATCAAAAGGTGTACAGATTCCTGAGCCTATTGGGCTCTATCATATCTACACTTGAAACTGTGTATGAAGTCAACCTCCACCACATTACTTCCTAATGCATTCCATTTGTCAAGCACTCTGACACTAAAAAAGTTCTTTCTAATATCTCTTTGGCTCATTTGGGCACTCAGTTTCCACCTGTGTCCCCTAGTGCGTGTGCCCCTTGTGTTAAATAGCCTGTCTTTATCAACCCTGTCGACTCCCTTGAGAATCTTGAATGTGGTGATCATGTCCCCCTAACTCTTCTGTCTTCCAACGAAGTGAGGTTTAATTCCCGTAGTCTCTCCTCGTAGCTCATACCTCTCAGCTCGGGTACTAGTCTGGTGGCAAACCTTTGAACCTTTTCCAGTTTAGTCTTATGCTTGACTAGATATGGACTCCATGCTGGAGCCGCATACTCCAGGATTAGTCTGACATATGTGGTATATAATGTTCTGAATGATTATTACACAAGTTTCTAAAGGCCGTTCTTATGTTAGCCAACCTGGCATATGCTGCTGATGTTATCCTCTCGATTTGAGCTTCAGGGGACAGGTCTGGCGTGATTTCAACCCCCAGATCTTTCTCTCTCTCTGACTTTTGAAGTATTTCATCTCCCAAATGATACCTTGTATCTGGTCTCCTGCTTCCTACCCCTATCTTCATTACATTACATTTGCTTGGGTTAAACTCTAATAGCCATTTGTTCGACCATTCCTGCAGCTTGTCCAGGTCTTCTTGAAGCCTCAAGCTGTCCTCCTCTGTCTTAATCCTTCTCATGTGTGTGTGTGTGTGTGTGTGTGTGTGTGTGTGTGTGTGTGTGTGTATGTGTGTGTGTGTGTGTATGTGTGTGTGTGTGTATGTGTGTGTGTGTGTGTGTGTGTGTGTGTGTGTGTGTGTGTGTGTGTGTGTGTGTGTGTGTGTGTGTGTGTGTGTGTGTGTGTGTGTGTGTGTGTGTGTGTGTGTGTGTGTGTGTGTGTGTGTGTGTGTGTGTGTTTGTGTGTATACGCACGCATGTGTGTGTGTATACGCACGCGTGTGTGTGTGTATACGCACGCGCACGTGTGTGTGTGTATACGCACGCGCGTGTGTGTGTGTGTATACGCACGCGTGTGTGTGTGTGTGTGTATACGCACGCGTGTGTGTGTGTGTATACGCACGCGCACGTGTGAACAACTCCTCCATGACTCACAAAACACATTTTCTTCCTTCACTTTCCTCAAGGGGTTAAAATTCTTATCGCTGCTCGGCGTGTGACACTTCGTCATGGCGGCGTCTTTGAGAACCTCGAGTCAATTTCCTTATCGCGAGCGACGAAATTGACTCCGCTGGCAAAGCCCGGCGACTTGTGTCGTAGGAAACGCTTATATTAACAACATTATAGTCAGAAGATGAGATGCAGAGGCGGGTGTGGGCCTCCTGCTTATACTCAAGCAACTTTATTATTATTGAACTCTAAGGTATATGACTGCTGCTCTCAGTATTATGTTGAAATATGTGTGTGAGTATTATTTATGTTCAGTACCAACCCAAGTGTGCTTGTAGGGTCGGCAACTTGTGTGGCACTTTTACGCATCGGTGGCTACAAGGGAGTTATAATTTAACTTTCCTGCCGTTCGAATTCTTGGTTGAATTTGGTGTTAAAGTTTTGGATGAAGATGGCTTCCATAATTTCTTTTTAATTACATTCCACTTGTTGACCTGTCTACAGGGAACAAATATTTATTTACCTTTGTAGACTCTTTTGCGTTTCTAGCTTCCATTTAGATATGTCCTCGACTACTAGTTTTTTCTCACATTGAAAAATTTGTTTCTGTCAACATTTCCTTTTCGCCTTCAGTATTTTGTATATTGTGATCATATCGTCACTGTTTCTCATCTCCTCTAGGTTTGCGAAATTTAGTTGTCTTAACCTATTCTCGTAACTTAATCCTCATAATTCTGGCATTAATCTTTTTGCCAACCTCTGTTCATTTTAAATTTTTGTTTAGTGATTCACGCAATGCAGACTCCAGGCAGGAGCGGCATTACTGGTCTGAAATAAACTGTTTAGATTGGCTTAAAAGCTTCCATATTTAGGTTTTTTCAATGACTTTCTAATGTTTGCATGTTTTCCATATGCCATCGACGTTAGCTTGTTGGAATTAATTCCACTCCCAAGTCGTTTTATCATTACGATACCTGTAGATGTCTTCCCCTAGGGCGTAGATGATTTCTTGTCTCCTCCCCCCTTTCTCATTCTCATTACCATACTCTTACTGGGACTGAATTCTAGCTGCTGTTTGTCTGTCCACTCCTGGAGCTTGTCAAGGTCATCTAGTAACTTTCTGTAATCCTCAGGTTCCACATTTCTCATCAGGTTTGGGTCATCTGCACACATTGAGATGTGCGAGAAAGACCCCAAGACAGAACCTTCAGTGGGGGGAGGGGGGAACACCCCCACTGGTCACATCTCTTAAGTTGGTTTTGTACGGCTTTATCACATGACCAATTGCATCTCGGTGCATTTTTTTGTCTCGTACAATCTTATATATAAAACGTAAAGAATAATCATATCTTAGCCTGTGTTGAAACATAGACGGATAGGTTTCCAGGTTCAGTGTTATTGAATCTGTGCAAGTGTACGGAGAGTCTGCAGGATTCAGGATAGTCTGGATCAAAGAGTGCAGAGTTCCGTCTATTATGACGGTGCTCTACTTGATAATAATCCGGGTAGGACTAGAACGTCGTCAATTGTTTTAACACTAGGGGGTTGGGTGTCTAGGTTCAAGCCCCGTCATTGTGGCTTATTGTCTACCCTTATTTTGCCTTATTAGATGTTTAACTTTGTCGTCTATTTGGGGTCGTTGCGTTTCGTCTGTTATAGTTATTGTATTTTCAAAGTATATATGTATTGCATATGTTCTTCATTTGCTGAAGGATAGTCCACCAGGTTCTGGTCCGCTGTTGGGGTGGTGTTAACTTCCCTGACCAAGTAGTTTGTTTGAGCTCGTCTAAACTGTTTGTTACAGTCATTTCTCTACTCGGAGACTCTGACACATTATCTCCACGCTCCCAGCACACACACGTATCCTTCCCATCTCCACCCTCCCAACACATAAACACTCATTCTCTTTGTCGCCCCTCTCACAACACACACACACACACACACACACACACACACACACACACACACACACACACACACACACACACACACACACACACACACACACACACACACACACACACACACACACACACATACATACACACACACACACACACACAGGGGCCTCGTAGCCTGGTGGATAGCGCGCAGGACTCGTAATTCTGTGGCGCGGGTTCGATTCCCGCACGAGGCAGAAACAAATGGGCAAAGTTTCTTTCACCCCAAGTGCCCCTGTTACCTAGCAGTAAATAGGTACCTGGGAGTTAGTCAGCTGTCACGGGCTGCTTCCTGGGGTGTGTGTGTGTGTGTGTGGTGTGGGAAGAAAAAAAAAAGTAGTTACTAAGTTAGTAGTTAGTAAACAGTTGATTGACAGTTGAGAGGCGGGCCGAAAGAGCAAAGCTCAACCCCCGCAAAAACACAACTAGTAAACACAACTAGTAAACACACACACACACACACAGACACACTCACACACACACATACACACACACACACACACACACACACACACACACACACACACACACACACACACACACACACACACACACACACACACACACACACACACACACACACACACACACACACACACACACACACACACACATCAACAACCATTTGTTCGACCATTCCAGCAGCTTGTCCAGGTCTTCTTGAAGCCTCAAGCTGTCCTCCTTTGTCTTAATCCTTCTCATAATTTTGACGTCGTCAGAAAACATTGAGAGGAATGAGTCTATACCCTCTGTGAGATAATTTACGTATAACAGAAACAGGATAGGTCCGAGTACAGAGCCCTGTGGGACTCCACTGGTGACTTCATGCCCATCTGAAGTCTCACCCCTCACTGTAACTCTCTGCTTCCTATTGCTTAGGTACTCCCTTATCCACTGGAGCGCCCTACCAGTTACTCCTGCCTGTTTCTCCAGCTTATGCATCAACCTTTTATGGGGTACTGAGTCAAAGGCTTTTCGACAGTCTAAAAAAATGCAGTCCGCCCATCCTTCTCTTTCTTGCTTAATCTTTGTCACCTGATTGTAGTATTCTATTAAGCCTGTAAGGCAAGATTTACCCTCCCTGAACCCATGTTGATGGGTTGTCACGAAGTCTCTTCGCTCCAGATGTGTTACTTGGTTTTTTCTCACGATCTTCTCCATCACCTTGCATGGTATACAAGTTAAGACCACTGGCCTCTATTTCAGTGCCTCTGGCCTGTCACCCGTTTTGTATATTGGGACTACATTTGCCGTCTTCTATATTTCTGGTAGGTCTCCCGTTTCCAGTGACCTACTATACACTATAGAGAGTGGCAAGCAAAGTGCTCCTGCACACTCTTTCAATACCCATGGTGAGATTCCCTAAGGCCCAACAGCCTTTCTCATGTCCAGCTCCAATAGGTGCCTCTTGACCTCATCTCTTGTAATTTCGAACCCTTCCAAGGTCATCTGGTTTGCTGCCACATCTCCTAGCTCCGAGACCTCTCCTTGTTCTATTGTAAAGACCTCCTGGAACCTTTTGTTGAGTTCTTCACTCACCTCTTTGTCTTTCTTTGTGTACCTGTCCTCACCCGTTCTAAGTTTCATCATCTGTTCCTTCACTGTTGTTTTCCTCCTAATATGACTGTGTAGTAGACCAAGTGGTTTGGTCTTGGTTTTATTAGCTATATCATTTTCATACCTTAACCCAGCTGCTCTTCTCACACTGACATACTCGTTCCTGGTTCTCTGGTATCTCTCTCTACTTTCTGGTGTTCTGTTATTACGGAAGTTCCTCCATGCTCTTTTGTTCAGCTCCTTTGCTTTCATACATTCCCTATTAAACCACGGATTCTTCTTTTGCTTCTCTGTTTTTTCCTGTCGGGCTGGGACAAACCTGCTTACAGGTACATGACACTTTTGGGTGACATAGTCCATCATGTCTTGTACGGACTTGGTTCTGAGTTCTGTGTCCCAATGTATATCCCTTAGGAATTTATTCATCTCCTCATAGTTTCCTTTTCGGTACGCCAGCCCTTTGTTTCCCAGTCCTTTTTTGGGGGTGATAATTCCTAGCTCAACCAGGTACTCAAAGCTCAGTATACTATGATCACTCATTCCCAAGGGGGCTTCCAACTTAACTTCCCTTATATCTGACTCATTAAGGGTAAATATCAGATCAAGCAAGGCTGGTTCATCCCCTCCTCTCATTCTTGTCGGTCCCTTGACGTGTTGACTTAGAAAGTTTCTTGTTGTCACATCCAGCAGCTTAGTTCTCCATGTGTCTGTTCCTCCATGTTGGTCACTGTTCCCCCAATCTATCTTCCCATGGTTGAAGTCTCCCATGATTAGTAGTCTGGATCCGTTCCTGCTAGCCACAGAAGCTGCTCTCTCTATTATATTGATGGTGGCCAAGTTGTTTCTATCATATACCTGTCTGGGTCTTCTGTCGTTCGGTGGGAGGTTATATATGACTACTACTATAGTTTTCTGTCCTCCAGTTGCTATGGTGCCTGATATGTAGTCTCTGAAACCTTCACAGTTCTGAATTACCATCTCTTCGAAACTCCAACCTTCTCTTATTAGCAAAGCTGCACCACTTCCTCCTCTCCCTTCTCTTTCTTTTCTCACTACATAGTAGCCCTGTGGAAACACTGCGCTTGTTATGGTTTTCGTTAGCTTTGTTTCTGTGAGTGCTATTATGTCTGGGTTTTCTTCTAGTGCCCATTCTCTGAGTTCACTTGTTTTATTTGTAATCCCATCTATGTTAGTGTACATTGCCTTGAAGCTCACTTTCTTCTGTTCATTTTCTTGTCCCCTTCTTGGCGAGCATTCTGCTGGTGTGGGAAGCTGTTCCGCGGGTGAAAAGATCTGTGAGGTGGTTTGCAGGGTCTCAGAAGATTTTGGGGTGGGTGGTGGGGGTTTCATTGAAGGAGGGACAGGTAGGGTGTGGGTTAAGGAGATAGGGGAAACATGGAGGATAAGGGGTGAGGGGGGAGGAGGGATAGGGAGGGTATTGGATGAAGGGGGAGGGGGGACAGGGGGGGATAGGTGGGAGGGGGGACATGATGGGAATGGGGAAGAATGGGGAAGCTCTTCAGGGAAGAACTAGGCTGATCCTCAATCAGTTCATGCTACTCCAAATAAAATATTCATTAATCCTGCAGAGTTTAATGAAGCATCTGGCCTTCACACGTGGACAAAAAGACAGACATTCTCTTTAATAAACACATGGATGGGTGCTGGGTGGTAGTTGGGATAGTTTGTCTCTCCGCACGGCCCCCCTCTTCCCTCATTTTCCTTCCCACTCCCACTTTATCCCTCTTCTCCCACTTTCCTACCCATCCTCTCTCCTTCCTTGCCCACACTTTTCCCCATTTTCCCATACTCTCTCCCCACAAACACCCCCATCTCCCTACCCTTCCCAATATCTCCTCTTTTCCCCCTTCTCTTGGTACTTTCCTGAGTGGCCTCCAGCCTGAAGCATAAAATATTTAGGCTTGTATATATATATATTGGATGTTTCTATTGACAATTGTTAAAGTCAATAGAAATATATATAAATCTCGGGAGTTTTTACTGAATTTTTAAATAGTACTTATGTTTGTATATACTTATGTGGGCTGGCTGATTGTTATGCATAAATATTACTTACTGACTGGAAAAATTAATGGAACAAAATGCAGTTCAATGGTTTAATAGTTTGTTGGGATGAATAAGACCTCAGTTGCAAAGCTGTTGGGATATTGAAATCTAGCACCTGGTTACTAATGGCTCAGGGTATTGTTGAGACATGTTTGGGTGGCGGAGAGTTTAAAACAAAGTAAGACTACGGATGTATGAATGTCTCTTTGTTGCTCTGTTTGCTGTACTGACGATCGTTGGCATGGGAAGAGGGTACTAATTTGTGAAGCAGATTAAGTTTTTTGTGAATGTGTATCATTTTCGACGTTTGGGAACGACGAGCCTCAGAACCGAGAAGTGAGTATCAAGACAGCTAACCTCTTGCGTTGCCAAATGTACCATAACTACCTGTGAGATTATGGCACGACATTTGGCCAACTATTTTGTTTGAACTCGGCCACAAGGCTACATATCTGATTTTGTTGGGTCACGTGCTGGTCCAATCTGCTTGCTTGGAGATCTTAATGAGTAATTTACTGACTTGTATAATCTCTGCTGCTGCTTTGATTAGAACACATATATGAATGGAATTAGGGCGGATATCGACAGGCGGATACGGCTAATAGGCTGAATGCCTATTAGACCTACGGGTTAATAGGCATTCAGCGGTTTTACCTAACTAATATAGGATGGATATTAATAGAATATTCTGTTGTGTATGGGCCAATTAACTATCAGCCGTTTCAAACATGAAAATTTAAAATTCCTTTCTTCACCAAAAGCTCAAGTTCAATATTCACCAGATATGTTGTACCGAAGTCTTATAGCTAAAATTGTTTGTTTAGTCTATTGGTTTACTGAATAGGCAGCAATACTGAATAGTTTGTAAACGTTTATTTCATCAGGACTTCTGCTCATACGTTGGGATTTTGTGTAAGGTGAAGTTTTGTGCAAAACGCAGCGTAGGTGCTGTCTTAGGACTTACACCTTTCGGAAGTCGGGGGAGGTTGGAATTTGCTTCTATTTCGTATTTGCAGTAAATTTATATCTATGCTAATCTGAATTTTGCGCTATGTTGAAATGTGAGTTAGGTTGGTATTTTTGCCATGATGGGATCTGATCCTCGCTTGCTTTCCCCTTAACATTTTCCATAAATTTTGTCTGTAATCTTTTTTTCCATACAATAAATTGGCAGTGGCTCCCTATTTCTTTAAATGTTTTATTTTACCCTTTGACATCTGACCGAACTGAGCATCCTTTAACAGAACTGTGTTTTCTTTGTGTGAGTGATGTGTCCTGAGTCCGGGTGGGGTGTGTGTCCTGTGTCCGGGTGGTGTGTTCTGTGTCCGGGTGATGTGTGTCCTGTGTCCGGGTGGTGTGTCCTGTGTCCGGGTGGTGTGTGTCCTGTGTCCGGGTGGTGTGTGTCCTGTGTCCGGGTGGTGTGTTCTGTGTCCGGGTGATGTGTCCTGTGTCCGGGTGGTGTGTCCTGTGTCCGGGTGATGTGTGTCCTGTGTCCGGGTGGTGTGTCCTGTGTCCGGGTGGTGTGTGATGTGTCCTGTGTCCGGGTGGTGTGTCCTGTGTCCGGGTGGTGTGTCCTGTGTCCGGGTGGTGTGTCCTGTGTCCGGGTGATGTGTCCTGTGTCCGGGTGATGTGTCCTGTGTCCGGGTGGTGTGTCCTGAGTCCGGGTGGTGTGTTCTGTGTCCAGGTTGTGTGTCCTGTGACCGGGTGATGTGTCCTGAGTCCGGGTGGTGTGTCCTGAGTCCGGGTGGTGTGTCCTGAGTCCGAGTGGTGTGTCCTGAGTCCGGGTGGAGTGTGTCCTGAGTCCGGGTGGTGTGTTCTGTGTCCAGGTTGTGTGTGTCCTGTGTCCGGGTGGTGTGTCCTGTGTCCGGGTGGTGTGTCCTGAGTCCGGGTGGTGTGTCCTGTGTCCAGATTGTGTGTCCTGTGACCGAGTGATGTGTCCTGAGTCCGGGTGGTGTGTCCTGAGTCCGGGTGGTGTGTCCTGAGTCCGGGTGGTGTGTCCTGAGTCCGGGTGGTGTGTCCTGAGTCCGGGTGAAGTGTCCTGAGTCCGGTTGGAGTGTGTCCTGAGTCCGGGTGGAGTGTGTCCTGAGTCCGGGTGGAGTGTGTCCTGAGTCCGGGTGGAGTGTGTCCTGAGTCCGGGTGGAGTGTGTCCTGAGTACGGGTGGAGTGTGTCCTGAGTCCGGGTGGAGTGTGTCCTGAGTACGGGTGGAGTGTGTCCTGAGTCCGGGTGGAGTGTGTCCTGAGTCCGGGTGGAGTGTGTCCTGAGTCCGGGTGGAGTGTGTCCTGAGTTCGGGTGGAGTGTGTCCTGAGTCCGGGTGGAGTGTGTCCTGAGTACGGGTGGAGTGTGTCCTGAGTCCGGGTGGTGTGTCCTGAGTCCGGGTGGAGTGTGTCCTGAGTCCGGGTGGAGTGTGTCCTGAGTACGGGTGGAGTGTGTCCTGAGTCCGGGAGGAGTGTGTCCTGAGTCCGGGTGGAGTGTGTCCTGTGTCCGGGTGGTGTGTCCTGAGTCCGGGTGGAGTGTGTCCTGTGTCCGGGTGGTGTGTCCTGAGTCCGGGTGGAGTGTGTCCTGAGTCCGGGTGATGAGTGTTCTGAGTCCGGGTGGGGTGTGTCCTGTGTCCGGGTGATTTGTCCTGAGTCCGGGTGGTGTGTCCTGAGTCCGGGTGGAGTGTGTCCTGTGACCGGGTGATGTGTCCTGAGTCCGGGTGGTGTGTCCTGAGTCCGGGTGGAGTGTGTTCTGTGTCCGGGTGGTGTGTCCTGAGTCCGGGTGGAGTGTGTCCTGTGTCCGGGTGGTGTGTCCTGAGTCCGGGTGGTGTGTCCTGAGTCCGGGTGGTGTGTGTCCTGTGTCCGGGTGGTGTGTCCTGAGTCCGGGTGGTGTGTCCTGTGTCCGGGTGGTGTGTCCTGAGTCCGGGTGGTGTGTGTCCTGTGTCCTGGTGATGTGTCCTGAGTCCGGGTGGAGTGTGTCCTGTGTCCGGGTGGTGTGTGTCCTGAGTCCGGGTGGTGTGTGTCCTGTGTCCTGGTGATGTGTCCTGAGTCCGGGTGGAGTGTGTCCTGTGTCCGGGTGGTGTGTCCTAAGTCCGGGTGCAGTGTGTCCTGTGTCCGGGTGGTGTGTGTGTCCTGTGTCCAGGTGGAGTGTGTCCTGTGTCCAGGTGGAGTGTGTCCTGTGTCCGGGTGGTGTGTCCTGTGTCCGGGTGATGTGTGTCCTGTGTCCGGGTGGTGTGTCCTGTGTCCGGGTGGTATGTGTCCTGTGTCCGGGTGGTGTGTCCTGTGTCCGGGTGATGTGTCCTGTGTCCGGGTGGTGTGTCCTGTGTCCGGGTGGTGTGTGTCCTGTGTCCGGGTGGTGTGTCCTGTGTCCGGGTGATGTGTCCTGTGTCCGGGTGATGTGTTCTGTGTCCGGGTGGTGTGTCCTGAGTCCGGGTGGTGTGTTCTGTGTCCAGGTTGTGTGTCCTGTGACCGGGTGATGTGTCCTGAGTCCGGGTGGTGTGTCCTGAGTCCGGGTGGTGTGTCCTGAGTCCGAGTGGTGTGTCCTGAGTCTGGGTGGAGTGTGTCCTGAGTCCGGGTGGTGTGTTCTGTGTCCAGGTTGTGTGTGTCCTGTGTCCGGGTGGTGTGTCCTGTGTCCGGGTGGTGTGTCCTGAGTCCGGGTGGTGTGTCCTGTGTCCAGGTTGTGTGTCCTGTGACCGGGTGATGTGTCCTGAGTCCGGGTGGTGTGTCCTGAGTCCGGGTGGTGTGTCCTGAGTCCGGGTGGTGTGTCCTGAGTCCGGGTGGTGTGTCCTGAGTCCGGGTGGAGTGTCCTGAGTCCGGGTGGAGTGTGTCCTAAGTCCGGGTGGAGTGTGTCCTGAGTCCGGGTGGAGTGTGTCCTGAGTCCGGGTGGAGTGTGTCCTGAGTACGGGTGGAGTGTGTCCTGAGTCCGGGTGGAGTGTGTCCTGAGTACGGGTGGAGTGTGTCCTGAGTCCGGGTGGAGTGTGTCCTGAGTCCGGGTGGAGTGTGTCCTGAGTCCGGGTGGAGTGTGTCTTGAGTTCGGGTGGAGTGTGTCCTGAGTCCGGGTGGAGTGTGTCCTGAGTACGGGTGGAGTGTGTCCTGAGTCCGGGTGGTGTGTCCTGAGTCCGGGTGGAGTGTGTCCTGAGTCCGGGTGGAGTGTGTCCTGAGTACGGGTGGAGTGTGTCCTGAGTCCGGGAGGAGTGTGTCCTGAGTCCGGGTGGAGTGTGTCCTGTGTCCGGGTGGTGTGTCCTGAGTCCGGGTGGAGTGTGTCCTGTGTCCGGGTGGTGTGTCCTGAGTCCGGGTGGAGTGTGTCCTGAGCCCGGGTGATGAGTGTCCTGAGTTCGGGTGGGGTGTGTCCTGTGTCCGGGTGGTGTGTCCTGAGTCCGGGTGGAGTGTGTCCTGTGACCGGGTGATGTGTCCAGAGTCCGGGTGGTGTGTCCTGAGTCCGGGTGGAGTGTGTCCTGTGTCCGGGTCGTGTGTCCTGAGTCCGGGTGGAGTGTGTCCTGTGTCCGGGTGGTGTGTCCTGAGTCCGGGTGGAGTGTGTCCTGTGTCCGGGTGGTGTGTCCTGAGTCCGGGTGGTGTGTCCTGTGTCCTGGTGGTGTGTCCTGAGTCCGGGTGGTGTGTCCTGAGTCCGGGTGGTATGTGTCCTGTGTCCGGGTGGTGTGTCCTGAGTCCGGGTGGTGTGTCCTGTGTCCGGGTGGTGTGTCCTGAGTCCGGGTGGTGTGTGTCCTGTGTCCTGGTGATGTGTCCTGAGTCCGGGTGGAGTGTGTCCTGTGTCCGGGTGGTGTGTCCTGAGTCCGGGTGGAGTGTGTCCTGTGTCCGGGTGGTGTGTGTGTCCTGTGTCCAGGTGGAGTGTGTCCTGTGTCCAGGTGGAGTGTGTCCTGTGTCCGGGTGGTGTGTCCTGTGTCCGGGTGATGTGTGTCCTGTGTCCGGGTGGTGTGTCCTGTGTCCAGGTGGAGTGTGTCCTGTGTCCGGGTGGTGTGTCCTGAGTCCGAGTTATCTTCTTGAGGTTATCTTTAGATGATTTCGGGGCCTTAGTGTCCCCGCGGCCCGGTCATCGACCAGGCCTCCACACCCAGGAAGCAGCCCATGACAGCTGACTAACTCCCAGGTACCTGTTTACTGCTAGGTAACAGGAGCATCAGGGTGAAAGAAACTCTGCCCATCGTTTCTCGCCGGTGCCCGGAATCGAACCCGGGACCACAGGATCACGCGTACAGTGTTCTGTCCGCTCAGCCACCGGCTCCCATGATGGTGGTGTGTGTCCTGTGTCCGGGAGGTGTGTCCTATGTCCGGGTGCTGTGTCCTGTGTCCGGATGGTGTGTCCTGTGTCCGGATGGTGTGTCCTGTGTCCGGATGGTGTGTCCTGTGTCCGGATGGTGTGTCCTGTGTCCGGGTGGCACCTGTGAATTAGTGTGGTGCTGGCCATAAGGCCAGATAACCACGAGAGGGTCATTAAAGACACCACAAGGGCTTACTGGCCAACTATGCCGCTCACTTTAGCCCTGAACACAGTACAGGTCTCGGGTAAACACTGAGTGTGAAGAGACTTGGGAGGCTCTACAGGCAGTCTCTACAGCTCTTCTCTGCCCCTTCCTCTACGAGGAGGAGGCAGCGGATCGACGGATCACCTGCCTGCTCCTTGGTAAGTATATCTATACCTTTCAGTTTCTTCTTTCTTATCCTCAACACAAATGTTACTCACTCTCTCTCTCCCCATTTTACACACGTATTCCTTGCCCCTCCTCCCCACCCACCCCCTTCCTCCCCTCCCCGATTCTCAACCCCAAACCCTACCTCTCCCCAGTCCTCCCCACCGCCTCCCTCAGAACGACAGCAACACGGACAACGACTCAGTGGGAAGGCAAATAAACTAGACCAGTGTTTACAATCCTTCTGTGTGTGGGAAATATAAGAGAGGCTGTAGGTGGTGGTTCTCCAGGCAGCGGCTGGCAAGACAGGCTGTGGGTGGTGGTTCTCCAGGCAGTGGGCTGGCAAGACAGGCTGTGGGTGGTGGTTCTCCAGGCAGTGGGCTGGCAAGACAGGCTGTGGGTGGTGGTTCTCCAGGCAGTGGGCTGGCAAGACAGGCTGTGGGTGGTGGTTCTCCAGGCAGTGGGCTGGCAAGACAGGCTGTGGGTGGTGGTTCTCCAGGCAGCGGCTGGCAAGACAGGCTGTGGGTGGTGGTTCTCCAGGCAGTGGGCTGGCAAGACAGGCTGTGGGTGGTGGTTCTCCAGGCAGTGGGCTGGCAAGACAGGCTGTGGGTGGTGGTTCTCCAGGCAGCGGCTGGCAAGACAGGCTGTGGGTGGTGGTTCTCCAGGCAGTGGGCTGGCAAGACAGGCTGTGGGTGGTGGTTCTCCAGGCAGTGGGCTGGCAAGACAGGCTGTGGGTGGTGGTTCTCCAGGCAGTGGGCTGGCAAGACAGGCTGTGGGTGGTGGTTCTCCAGGCAGTGGCTGGCAAGTTGGTGCCCTCTAGAAACCATATGCAATGTATACATAACACAACACTCACTAGGAACATGCTAGTGGAAAATACAACAATCCTGGCATCTGCCACTGACCAGAAAAGACTGCAAATACTGGAAGCTATACTCATAAAAAACAAAGAGATCCGCCAAAAATATACAGAGTAACGACTTCAATAACTTGCCTACGCTCAGACCCAGACCTCATCATGCAGCACCTTGCCTATCCTCAGACCCAGACCTCACCATGCAACACCTCTCCTACCCTCAGACCCAGACCTCACCATGCAGCCCCTTGCCTACCCTCAGACTCAGACCTCACCATGCAGCCCCTTGCCTACCCTCAGACTCAGACCTCACCATGTAGCCCCTTGCCTACCCTCAGACTCAGACCTCACCATGCAGCCCCTTGCCTACCCTCAGACTCAGACCTCACCATGCAACACCTCTCCTACCCTCAGACCCAGACCTCACCATGCAGCCCCTTGCCTACCCTCAGACCCAGACCTCACCATGCAGCCCCTTGCCTACCCTCAGACTCAGACCTCACCATGCAGCCCCTTGCCTACCCTCAGACCCAGACCTCACCATGCAGCCCCTTGCCTACCCTCAGACTCAGACCTCACCATGCAGCCCCTTGCCTACCCTCAGACTCAGACCTCACCATGCAACACCTTGCATATGCTCAGACTCAGAACTCACCATACACCACCTTCCTAGCAAGCACAAAACGTTGTTGCAACCTCCACAAACGTTTCCAAAGGGTTGTGGGAATGACACGTAGTTAAAATGGTGCAGAAAGCATTTGACCAACGGTTAATCCAAAAATTGTACATATATATAAATATATATATATATATATATATATATATATATATATATATATATATATATATATATATATATATATATATATATATATATATATGTATATATATATATATATATATATATATATATATATATATATATATATATATATATATATATATATATATATTGGTGTATACTGGCAGCAGGTTTTCTTTCAAACATGTTTCATTGAATATGACCGCATATTCTGTATTTATTATTTTCTGGTTTAGGGCTTCTATCCCTCTAACTATTTTCTTAGCATCAGGGCTTAATTGAAATAGGAGTTCTCCAAAACTCATTTTCGTACTTTTAAGGTGAAGAAAAGAAGTGATTTACTATAGAGTGTATTACACTTATTTGTATAATTTGCACGACGTTTCGAACCTCCATGGTTCATTCTCAAGTGAACAGATCTTACAATACTAGTTAATTTTATACCCGCATTAGGTCAGGTGATAATACAATGAAGGTGAAAACATGGGGGGATACATAAGGGATAAACATAGGGGCTGCAGAAGGCTTATTGGCCCATACGAGGCATCTCCTATCTAAACACAAAGATTAATCCAGTGTAATTGGCCTGTTATGTTGGACATTGTCTTCTGTGTTGGCATCGATATGTTCTTGTCTTGTCCTTACTCTCATGGTGGGTAGAGTAAATAGTTCCGTGATTTGGGTGTTCATGGTAGGTCGCTCTATTCTTATGTGAATTGCCTCAAGAATTTGTAATCTTCTTGAATCTTGGGTTTTGTCTATTATGCAAGTATTCTTGTTCAACATTTCTCTTGTTAGAGTAATGTCATGGGCTTGTCTCATGTGATTCCTAGGGGCACCAGATTGAAGATGGCATGTCAAACGCCTCGTCAGCTTGGTCGACGTCATACCTATGTACTTACATTGAAGGTTACATCCTTCGTGGGGGCAAGTGTACATGTATACAACGCTTGACTGCTGTAGAGGGTTCTCCGTCGGCTTCGGGCTGTTTTTTTGATAAGGAGTTCGGAAGTCTTCTTGGTTTTGTAGAATATTATCAGGTTTATGTTTTGGTTAGGAGTAGTGCTTTTTACTCCTTTACGGATTATTTCTTTCATTATTCTTTCCTCTTTTATATGTTCACTGTGCATGGTTGATTTGTAATATAATTTTATTGGGGGTGTTGTGGTTTCTGTTCTAGGTTCTGAATTATACCAACGGTCCAAGCGTCTTCTTATAGCAGCGTTTATTTCCGCGTTGCTATATCCGTTGTTCACCAATACCTGAGTTACTCTTTCAAACTCTCTACTCACGTTGCTCCATTCAGAGCAGTGGGTAAGCGCTCGACGAATATAAGCATTGAGAACACTGGCTTTGTATCTTTGGGGGCACTCACTTCTACCGTTCAGGCATAATCCTATGTTGGTGGGCTTGGTATATACGTTGGTGCTTAAAGAGGTTCCTGTTTTTGTTATTAGTACATCCAAGAATGGCAGACTGTTATTTTCACTATTTTCATGTGTAAATCGGAGTACTGACTCTCTCTCTAGGTGTCTTTTTAGGTCAATTAGTTCATCTGAGTCTTTTACTATTACGAATATGTCATCTACATAACGGCAGTATACAGTTGGTTTTTGTCTGCTACTGAAGACCCTATCTTCGATGGTTCCCATATAAAAATTAGCAAATAAAACTCCTAAGGGGGAGCCCATTGCTACTCCGTCTATTTGTAAATACATGTCTCCTTGTGGACTGATGAAAGGGGCTTCCTTTGTACATGCTTCGAGAAGACTTTTCAAGTGTGGCTCAGGTATGTCTAATTTGGGGGTGCTCTCGTCTCTGTATACTCTGTCCAGTATCATTCCTATGGTTGTGTCGACTGGGACGTTGGTAAAAAGGGATTCAACGTCCAGGGAAGCGATGATTCCATCGGGCTGGGTAGATTTGATCAATTCTAGGAAATCTGCTGATGATTGTAGACTAAACTTACTTGGAGTGTATGGAGTTAGGAGTTCATTGAGTTTCTTTGCCAGGTGATAAGTTGGGGTTGGTATTTGGCTGATTATAGGGCGTAGTGGGTTACCTGGTTTATGCGTCTTAACATTGCCGTAGGCATATCCTAAGCCATAGTCGCCTTGAAGTTTATTGAAATGCACACTACCTTTCTTTGCGTTGATTGCTGTAATTGTTTTGTTTACTTTCCGCTTAAGGTCTTCTACGGGGTTCCTCGTGATTCGTTGAAATTTGGAGTCGTCACTTAGGATGTCGCTAATTTTGTTCATGTATTCATGGGTAGGAATCAATACATATGCTGCTGTTTTGTCGGCTTTTCTTATTGTTACGTCTTTCAGATTTTTTAGTTGTTTCGCTGCTTCTTTGAGTCGTGGGGTTAAGATTGTAGATGAATATGTTCCTCGTTTTTTCCCTGCTTCTGCAAGTAGTTCAGCTTGAAGTGTGTCAGTGGTGATGACTTTTTTGTTGTCTTCTAGCTTATGGATATCGTCCAGAAGCATTTCGATTTCCAGGCGTTTTTGATGCATCTTTGGTTTAGATAAGAATTGACAATTTAGACCAAGATTTAAGAGGTCTCGTTGGTCCTGGGTAAGATCATAAGAAGTCAGGTTAAAGTAGCCATCTTTAGGACGAGGGATTTTTAGCTGTCCACCGTTTAGGGCTGTTAACTTACGGAGTGTCTTTGTTTCTACAAGAGTTTTATGTTGTTGTTTCAGGTTAAATAGTTCACTGTTGATGGTTTGCTTGAGTTGGATAGGGATGTCGTACTGGGTCCATTTGTTTAACAGATGCTCCGCCTGCTCTATAAAGGTTTGGAGGGCTTCCTTCTTCTTGTTTAGTTGATGCCGAATGAGCTCTTGCCTATACCTATAGGTAAACTCTGTATTGCGGACTGCTGGGTCATGTGGGTTTATATTGGTGTATACTGGCAGCAGGTTTTCTTTCAAACATGTTTCATTGAATATGACCGCATATTCTGTATTTATTATTTTCTGGTTTAGGGCTTCTATCCCTCTAACTATTTTCTTAGCATCAGGGCTTAATTGAAATAGGAGTTCTCCAAAACTCATTTTCGTACTTTTAAGGTGAAGAAAAGAAGTGATTTACTATAGAGTGTATTACTCTTATTTGTATAATTTGCACGACGTTTCGAACCTCCATGGTTCATTCTCAAGTGAACAGATCTTACAATACTAGTTAATTTTATACCCGCATTAGGTCAGGTGATAATACAATGAAGGTGAAAACATGGGGGGATACATAAGGGATAAACATAGGGGCTGCAGAAGGCTTATTGGCCCATACGAGGCATCTCCTATCTAAACACAAAGATTAATCCAGTGTAATTGGCCTGTTATGTTGGACATTGTCTTCTGTGTTGGCATCGATATGTTCTTGTCTTGTCCTTACTCTCATGGTGGGTAGAGTAAATAGTTCCGTGATTTGGGTGTTCATGGTAGGTCGCTCTATTCTTATGTGAATTGCCTCAAGAATTTGTAATCTTCTTGAATCTTGGGTTTTGTCTATTATGCAAGTATTCTTGTTCAACCTTTCTCTTGTTAGAGTAATGTCATGGGCTTGTCTCATGTGATTCCTAGGGGCACCAGATTGAAGATGGCATGTCAAACGCCTCGTCAGCTTGGTCGACGTCATACCTATGTACTTACATTGAAGGTTACATCCTTCGTGGGGGCAAGTGTACATGTATACAACGCTTGACTGCTGTAGAGGGTTCTCCGTCGGCTTCGGGCTGTTTTTTTGATAAGGAGTTCGGAAGTCTTCTTGGTTTTGTAGAATATTATCAGGTTTATGTTTTGGTTAGGAGTAGTGCTTTTTACTCCTTTACGGATTATTTCTTTCATTATTCTTTCCTCTTTTATATGTTCACTGTGCATGGTTGATTTGTAATATAATTTTATTGGGGGTGTTGTGGTTTCTGTTCTAGGTTCTGAATTATACCAACGGTCCAAGTGTCTTCTTATAGCAGCGTTTATTTCCGCGTTGCTATATCCGTTGTTCACCATTACCTGAGTTACTCTTTCAAACTCTCTACTCACGTTGCTCCATTCAGAGCAGTGGGTAAGCGCTCGACGAATATAAGCATTGAGAACACTGGCTTTGTATCTTTGGGGGCACTCACTTCTACCGTTCAGGCATAATCCTATGTTGGTGGGCTTGGTATATACGTTGGTGCTTAAAGAGGTTCCTGTTTTTGTTATTAGTACATCCAAGAATGGCAGACTGTTATTTTCACTATTTTCATGTGTAAATCGGAGTACTGACTCTCTCTCTAGGTGTCTTTTTAGGTCAATTAGTTCATCTGAGTCTTTTACTATTACGAATATGTCATCTACATAACGGCAGTATACAGTTGGTTTTTGTCTGCTACTGAAGACCCTATCTTCGATGGTTCCCATATAAAAATTAGCAAATAAAACTCCTAAGGGGGAGCCCATTGCTACTCCGTCTATTTGTAAATACATGTCTCCTTGTGGACTGATGAAAGGGGCTTCCTTTGTACATGCTTCGAGAAGACTTTTCAAGTGTGGCTCAGGTATGTCTAATTTGGGGGTGCTCTCGTCTCTGTATACTCTGTCCAGTATCATTCCTATGGTTGTGTCGACTGGGACGTTGGTAAAAAGGGATTCAACGTCCAGGGAAGCGATGATTCCATCGGGCTGGGTACATTTGATCAATTCTAGGAAATCTGCTGATGATTGTAGACTAAACTTACTTGGAGTGTATGGAGTTAGGAGTTCATTGAGTTTCTTTGCCAGGTGATAAGTTGGGGTTGGTATTTGGCTGATTATAGGGCGTAGTGGGTTACCTGGTTTATGCGTCTTAACATTGCCGTAGGCATATCCTAAGCCATAGTTTCCTAGAATTGATCAAATCTACCCAGCCCGATGGAATCATCGCTTCCCTGGACGTTGAATCCCTTTTTACCAACGTCCCAGTCGACACAACCATAGGAATGATACTGGACAGAGTATACAGAGACGAGAGCACCCCCAAATTAGACATACCTGAGCCACACTTGAAAAGTCTTCTCGAAGCATGTACAAAGGAAGCCCCTTTCATCAGTCCACAAGGAGACATGTATTTACAAATAGACGGAGTAGCAATGGGCTCCCCCTTAGGAGTTTTATTTGCTAATTTTTATATGGGAACCATCGAAGATAGGGTCTTCAGTAGCAGACAAAAACCAACTGTATACTGCCGTTATGTAGATGACATATTCGTAATAGTAAAAGACTCAGATGAACTAATTGACCTAAAAAGACACCTAGAGAGAGAGTCAGTACTCCGATTTACACATGAAAATAGTGAAAATAACAGTCTGCCATTCTTGGATGTACTAATAACAAAAACAGGAACCTCTTTAAGCACCAACGTATATACCAAGCCCACCAACATAGGATTATGCCTGAACGGTAGAAGTGAGTGCCCCCAAAGATACAAAGCCAGTGTTCTCAATGCTTATATTCGTCGAGCGCTTACCCACTGCTCTGAATGGAGCAACGTGAGTAGAGAGTTTGAAAGAGTAACTCAGGTATTGGTGAACAACGGATATAGCAACGCGGAAATAAACGCTGCTATAAGAAGACACTTGGACCGTTGGTATAATTCAGAACCTAGAACAGAAACCACAACACCCCCAATAAAATTATATTACAAATCAACCATGCACAGTGAACATATAAAAGAGGAAAGAATAATGAAAGAAATAATCCGTAAAGGAGTAAAAAGCACTACTCCTAACCAAAACATAAACCTGATAATATTCTACAAAACCAAGAAGACTTCCGAACTCCTTATCAAAAACAGCCCGAAGCCGACGGAGAACCCTCTACAGCAGTCAAGCGTTGTATACATGTACACTTGCCCCCACGAAGGATGTAACCTTCAATGTAAGTACATAGGTATGACGTCGACCAAGCTGACGAGGCGTTTGACATGCCATCTTCAATCTGGTGCCCCTAGGAATCACATGAGACAAGCCCATGACATTACTCTAACAAGAGAAATGTTGAACAAGAATACTTGCATAATAGACAAAACCCAAGATTCAAGAAGATTACAAATTCTTGAGGCAATTCACATAAGAATAGAGCGACCTACCATGAACACCCAAATCACGGAACTATTTACTCTACCCACCATGAGAGTAAGGACAAGACAAGAACATATCGATGCCAACACAGAAGACAATGTCCAACATAACAGGCCAATTACACTGGATTAATCTTTGTGTTTAGATAGGAGATGCCTCGTATGGGCCAATAAGCCTTCTGCAGCCCCTATGTTTATCCATTATGTATCCCCCCATGTTTTCACCTTCATTGTATTATCACCTGACCTAATGCGGGTATAAAATTAACTAGTATTGTAAGATCTGTTCACTTGAGAATGAACCATGGAGGTTCGAAACGTCGTGCAAATTATACAAATAAGTGTAATACACTCTATAGTAAATCACTTCTTTTCTTCACCTTAAAAGTACGAAAATGAGTTTTGGAGAACTCCTATTTCAATTAAGCCCTGATGCTAAGAAAATAGTTAGAGGGATAGAAGCCCTAAACCAGAAAATAATAAATACAGAATATGCGGTCATATTCAATGAAACATATATATATATATATATATATATATATATATGTATATATATATATATATATATTATATATATGCGAACCAGCCTGAATGGTCCCCAGGACTATATGCAACTGAAAACTCACACCCCAGAAGTGACTTGAACCCATACTGCCAAGAGCAATGCAACTGGTATGTACAGGACGCCTTAATCTGCTTGACCATCAGGACCGGACATAAGGAAGTGATAGGCAAAGCTATTTGAACCACTTCCTCACCGGCACTCGGATGGTAATCTTGGCCATAGCATTTTATCAAATCACCTCATTCATTGGGGCACACGTGAGGAACACAAATGCGAACAAGCCTGAATGGTCCCCAGGACTATATGCATCTGAAAACTCACACCCCAGTAGTGATTTGAACCCATACTGCCAGGAGCAATGCAACTGGTATGTACAGGACGCCTTAATCCGCTTGACCATCACGACCAGACATAACAAAGTGATAGCCGAAGCTATTTGAACCACTTCCATGCCGGCACTCGGAGGGTAATCTTGGGCATAGCATTTTATCAAATCACCTAATTCTTTGGGGCACACGTGAGGAACACAAATGCGAACAAGCCTGAATGGTCCCCAGAAATATATGCAACTGAAAACTCACACCCCAGAAGTGACTCGAATCCATACTGCCAGGAGCAACGCAACTGGTATGTACAGGACGCCTTAATCCGCTTGACCATCATGACCAGACATAAGGAAGTGATAGCTGAAGCTATTTGAACCACTTCCCCGCCGGCACTCGGATGGTAATCTTGGGCATAGCATTTTATCAATTCACCTAATTCTTTCGGGCACACGTGAGGAACACAAATCCGAACAAGCCTGAATGGTCCCCAAGACTATTTGCAACTGAAAACTCACACCCCAGAATTGACGTGAACCCATACTGCCAGGAGCAACGCAACTGGTATGTACAGGACGCCTTAATCTGCTTGACCATCACGACCGGACGTGATAGCCGAAGCTATTTGAACCACTTCCCCGCCGGCACTCGGATGGTAATCTTGGCCATAGCATTTTATCAAATCACCTCATTTTTTGGGGCACACGTGAGGAACACAAATGCAAACAAGCCTGAATGATCCCCAGGACTATATGCAACTGTAAACTAACACCCCAGAAGAGACTCGAACCCATACTGCCAGGAGCAATACAACTGGTATGTACAGGATGCCTTAATGCGGCGGGGAAGTGGTTCAAATAGCTTCGGCTATCACTTCCTTATATCCGGTTGTGATGGTCAAGCAGATTAAGGCATCTTGTTCATACCAGTTGCATTGCTCCTGGCAGTATGGGTTCGAGTCACTTATGGGTGTGAGTTTTCAGTTGCATATAGTCCTGGGGACCATTCAGGCATGTTCGCATTTGTGTTCCTCACGTGTGCCCCAAAGAATGAGGTGATTTGGTGAAATGCTATGCCCAAAATTACTATATATATATATATATATATATATATATATATATATATATATATATATATATATATATATATATATATATATATATATATATGTCGTAGCCAGAACGCACTTCTCAGCCTACTATGCAAGGCCCGATTTGCCTAATAAGCCAAGTTTTCCTGAATAAATATATTTTCTCAATTTTTTTTCTTATGAAATGATAAAGCTACCCATTTCATTATGTATGAGGTCAATTTTTTTTATTGGAGTTAAAATTAACGTAGATATATGACCGAACCTAACCAACCCTACCTAACCTAACCTAACCTATAAAGGAACCTAACCAACCCTACCTAACCTAACCTAACCTATAAAGGAACCTAACCAACCCTACCTAACCTATCTTTATAGGTTAGGTTAGGTTAGGTAGCCGAAAAAGTTAGGTTAGGTTAGGTAGTCGAAAAAACATTAATTAATGAAAACTTGGCTTATTAGGCAAATCGGGCCCTGCATACTAGGCTGAGAAGTTCGTTCTGGCTACTAGGTACGACATATATATATATATATATATATATATATATATATATATATATATATATATATATATATATATATATATATATACATATATATATATATATATATATTTATGATCGATGTTCCCTTCGGGAATCTTAATTTTAAGATGAATAGGAAAACCAGGGATATACTGAACATCTTGTTTCAGATTCTTTACTTTAAAATGGATAACGTTTCGAATACTTCTCGAATTCATCATCAGATATAAAAGAAAAAACAGAAATCACAATCAAATAACTGGTAAACAAAGAACTCATACTGAATATAATTGCCTATCAAAGAAAGGAAAATGCTTAAAAAACAAAACACTTAAGCGCACTTAAAGTGATCAATACAAATAAAACTTATTAACTGTCACATATATTAAAGCTAATTTAAAAATCCATTAAACTACAAGATGAATTTTATAACTACTAAAACAAACCATTCTATTAAACTTAGGTGAAGTGATCAGAAGTGAAACTTGATACCAACACATAGATACTAAACACTATAACAAATATTTATATAATGACTACAAATCTACAAAAAATGTATATAAAATACAAACAGAATAAACGACAATTATAAAGTACTAACCAAAATCTTATAAAAATCTCAAATATTAAATAAAATTAAATACCAAAAGATGTATTATGTATCCTAAATAAAAGATTATATTAATGTACAATGTCAAGACTTGAAATAAGTAAGAAAGGGCAAAAACATGGTAAACTAAACAAAATTATAATAAAATTAAACTACCATAATGAACTATAAATCAAATTACAGGGCCTACTGTGCACTATACAGTGTACAATTGAACAGCTGAAAGGTTGCTATTTAACAGAGGCCGCAGCTCCTTTATATATAAGGATTCCATTACTCTCAAATCTGACTGGCCATTCATACAAGTGTCCAGAATTTTAAAATCAGATTCCAGCAGAGGATGATCAAACTCATAACAATGGTTTCTAATCTCCGAAAATGCTGGTTTAGACAATGGTAATCCAGTCCTAAAAGATAATCCCCGGTGCTCAAGTATCCTAATCTTAAAGTTCCGAATGGAATTTCCGATATATCCAGCATTACAGCTGGAACAATTATACATATATACGACATTAGAGCACAGGGGAGTAGGCACTTTATCTTTAAATTTAAAATAAGAGCCTATGGTATTTGTGTTGACAAAAATAAATCTAATGTCTACTTGAGGATAACAATGCTGCAACAGTCTCCTCAAACGACTCCTTACAGAAAAGCTAATAGTGCCATAAAATGGTAATTTAATATATTTAAGATCCCTTTCCACTGTAGTAATCCTACACGATGGGTGAAACTTCTTATTTAAGAAATTCCTTATAAAGGTATAAACCATATGCAAATGATAACCATTATTTGAAAAAAATTTCACAAGAAAATTAATTTCTTGATCAAAGTTATTCCAATTTGAACATAACACAAAGGCCCTATTCAGTAGAGTGTTAATTGCGTTTTTCTTAAAAATATCAGGAACAAAAGAATTAAAATTTAAACCTAAACCAGAAAAAGTTGGTTTCCTAAAAACATTAGTAAATATATATATATATATATATATATATATATATATATATATATATATATATATATTGTTACGGCCAAAATGGGTCGCAACCGGGTTCTTTGATGGTAGAACCGATAGCTTGGTCGACGTCATACCAATGTACTTAGATTGAAGGTTACATCCTTCGTGGTGGCATGTACATGCATACATGTATACAACGCTTGAGTGCTGTAGAGGGTTCTCCGTCGGCTTCGGGCTGTTTTTGATAAGGAGTTCGGAAGTCTTCTTGGTTTTGTAGAATATGATCAGGTCTATGTTTTGGTTAGGAGTAATGCTTTTTACTCCTTTACGGCTTATTTCTTTCATTATTATTATTATTTTTTTTTTGTGATATATACAAGAGTTGTTACATTCTTGTACAGCCACTAGTACGCGTAGCGTTTCGGGCAGGTCCCTGGAATACGATCCCCCTGCCGCGAAGAATCGTTTTTTCATCCAAGTACACATTTTACTGTTGCGTTAAACAGAGGCAACATTTAAGGAATTGCGCCCAGTAAATCCTCCCCGGCCAGGATACGAACCCATGACATAGCGCTCGCGGAACGCCAGGCGAGTGTCCTACCACTACACCACGAAGACTGTAATTTCTTTAAAGAAACTTTCCTCTTTTTTATGTTCACTGTGCATGGTTGATTTGTAATATAACTTTTATTATAATACAAATCAACCATGCACAGAACATAAAAAAGAGGAAAGAAATAATCCGTAATGGAATAAAAAGCATTATTCCTAAACAAAACCTAATCATATTCTACAAAAACCAAGAAGACTTCCGAACTCCTTATCAAAAACAGCCCGAAGCCGACGGAGAACCCTCTACAGCAGTCAAGCGTTGTATACATGTACACTTGCCCCCACGAAGGATGTAACCTTCAATGTAAGTACATAGGTATGACGTCGACCAAGCTGACGAGGCGGTTGACATGTCATCTTCAATTTGGTGCCCCCAGGAATCACATGAGACAAGCCTATGACATCACTCTAACAAGAGAAATATTGAACAAAAATACATGTATAATAGACAAAACCCAAGATGCAAGAAGATTACGAATTCTTGAAGTAATTCACATAAGAGTAGAACAACCTACCATGAACACCCAAATCACGGAACTATTTACTCTACCCACCATGAGAGTAAGGACAAGACCAGAGCATAACGATGCCAACACAGAAGATACTGTTCAACATAACAGGCCAATTACACCTAATTAATCTTTGGGATAGGAGCTGCCTGGTATGGGCCAATAGGCCTTCTATAGTTACCTTTATTCTTATTTTCTTAAGTCCCCCATTTATCCCCTATGTATCCCCCTTGTTTTTCCCTTTATTGCACTTATCACCTGACCCCGTACGGGCATAAATCAACGAATTCTGTCATTTCCTTTCACTTGAGAATGAATCATGGAGGTTCGAAACGTTGTGCAAATTGTATAAATATGTGTAATACATTCTTTAGTAATTTACTTTTTTCTTCACCTTGAAATAACGAAAATGAGTTGTGGAGAACTCCTCTTTCAGCTAAGCCCTAATGCTAGGAAAATAGTTAGAGGGATAGAAGCCCTTAATCAGAAGATAGTAAATACTGAATATGCGGTCATATTCAATGAGACATGTTTAAAAGAAAACCTGCTGCCAGTATACACCTCTATCTATCTATCCATCTATCTATCTATCTATCTATCTATCTATCTATCTATCTATCTATCTATCTATCTATCTATCTATCTATCTATCTATCCATCCATCTATCTATCTATCTATCTATCTATCTATCTATCTATCTATCTATCTATCTATCTATCTATCTATCTATCTATCTATCTATCTATCTATATATATATATATATATTTATATATATATATATATATATATATATATATATATATATATATATATATATATATATATATATATATATATATATATATGTCGTACCTAGTAGCCAGAACGCACTTCTCAGCCTACTATGCAAGGCCCGATTTGCCTAATAAGCCAAGTTTTCATGAATTATTTGTTTTTCGACTACCTAACCTACCTAACCTAACCTAACCTAACTTTTTCGGCTACCTAACCAAACCTAACCTATAAAGATAGGTTAGGTTAGGTAGGGTTGGTTAGGTTCGGTCATATATCTACGTTAATTTTAACTCCAATAAAAAAAAATTGACCTCATACATAATGAAATGGGTAGCTTTATCATTTCATAAGAAAAAAATTGGAAAAAATATATTAATTCAGGAAAACTTGGCTTATTAGGCAAATCGGGCCTTGAATAGTAGGCCAAAAAGTGAGTTCTGGCTACTAGGTACGACATATATATATATATATATATATATGAATGAAAACTCACACCCCAGAAGTGACTCGAACCCATACTCCCAGAAGCAACGCAACTGGTAACTACAGGGCGCCTTAATCCGCTTGACCATCACGGCCGTCAAAAGGAAGTGATAGCCGAGGCTATTTGAGCCACTTCCCTGACGGCAACTCGGATGGTAATCTTGGGCATAGCATTTCACCAAATCACCTCATTCTTTGGGGCACACGTGAGGAACACAAATGCGAACAAGCCTGAATGGTCCCCAGGACTATATGCGAATCAAAACTCACACCCCAGAAGTGACTCGAACCCATACTCCCAGAAGCAACGCAACTGGTAACTACAGGGCGCCTTAATCCGCTTGACCATCACGGCCGTCAAAAGGAAGTGATAGCCGAGGCTATTTGAGCCACTTCCCCGACGGCAACTCGGATGGTAATCTTGGGCATAGCATTTCACCAAATCACCTCATTCTTTGGGGCACACGTGAGGAACACAAATGCGAACAAGCCTGAATGGTCCCCAGGACTATATGCGAATGAAAACTCACACCCCAGAAGTGACTCGAACCCATACTCCCAGAAGCAACGCAACTGGTAACTACAGGGCGCCTTAATCCGCTTGACCATCACGGCCGTCAAAAGGAAGTGATAGCCGAGGCTATTTGAGCCACTTCCCCGACGGCAACTCGGATGGTAATCTTGGGCATAGCATTTCACCAAATCACCTCATTCTTTGGGGCACACGTGAGGAACACAAATGCGAACAAGCCTGAATGGTCCCCAGGACTATATGCGAATGAAAACTCACACCCCAGAAGTGACTCGAACCCATACTCCCAGAAGCAACGCAACTGGTAACTACAGGGCGCCTTAATCCGCTTGACCATCACGGCCGTCAAAAGGAAGTGATAGCCGAGGCTATTTGAGCCACTTCCCCGACGGCAACTCGGATGGTAATCTTGGGCATAGCATTTCACCAAATCACCTCATTCTTTGGGGCACACGTGAGGAACACAAATGCGAACAAGCCTGAATGGTCCCCAGGACTATATGCGAATGAAAACTCACACCCCAGAAGTGACTCGAACCCATACTCCCCATAGGTGATTTGGTGACTCCCCATAGGTGATTTGGTGAAATGCTATGCCCAAGATTACCATCCGAGTTGCCGTCGGGGAAGTGGCTGAAATAGCCTCGGCTATCACTTCCTTTTGACGGCCGTGATGGTCAAGCGGATTAAGGCGCCCTGTAGTTACCAGTTGCGTTGCTTCTGGGAGTATGGGTTCGAGTCACTTCTGGGGTGTGAGTTTTCATTCGCATATAGTCCTGGGGACCATTCAGGCTTGTTCGCATTTGTGTTCCTCACGTGTGCCCCAAAGAATGAGGTGATTTGGTGAAATGCTATGCCCAAGATTACCATCCGAGTTGCCGTCGGGGAAGTGGCTCAAATAGCCTCGGCTATCACTTCCTTTTGACGGCCGTGATGGTCAAGCGGATTAAGGCGCCCTGTAGTTACCAGTTGCGTTGCTTCTGGGAGTATGGGTTCGAGTCACTTCTGGGGTGTGAGTTTTCATTCGCATATAGTCCTGGGGACCATTCAGGCTTGTTCGCATTTGTGTTCCTCACGTGTGCCCCAAAGAATGAGGTGATTTGGTGAAATGCTATGCCCAAGATTACCATCCGAGTTGCCGTCGGGGAAGTGGCTCAAATAGCCTCGGCTATCACTTCCTTTTGACGGCCGTGATGGTCAAGCGGATTAAGGCGCCCTGTAGTTACCAGTTGCGTTGCTTCTGGGAGTATGGGTTCGAGTCACTTCTGGGGTGTGAGTTTTCATTCGCATATAGTCCTGGGGACCATTCAGGCTTGTTCGCATTTGTGTTCCTCACGTGTGCCCCAAAGAATGAGGTGATTTGGTGAAATGCTATGCCCAAGATTACCATCCGAGTTGCCGTCGGGGAAGTGGCTCAAATAGCCTCGGCTATCACTTCCTTTTGACGGCCGTGATGGTCAAGCGGATTAAGGCGCCCTGTAGTTACCAGTTGCGTTGCTTCTGGGAGTATGGGTTCGAGTCACTTCTGGGGTGTGAGTTTTCATTCGCATATAGTCCTGGGGACCATTCAGGCTTGTTCGCATATATATATATATATATATATATATATATATATATATATATATATATATATATATATATATATATATATATATATATATATATATATATATATTATATATATATATATTATATATATATATATATATATATATATATATATATATATATATATTATATATATATATATATATATATATATATATATATATATATATATATATATATATATATATATATATATATATATATATAATACACCAAAATATATAAAATGTAAAATATATATGTGTTTAAATAAGCTGTTAAACCATTAAATAAATGTTATAGTTTGGTACTGAGTCAACAAGGAGAAAAATTTAACAAGCTCCATTCTAGCTGTGACAATACAGCGAAAATTTAAATATGATCCAAGAGAGAACGAGGCAAGAGCTGCTGTTATTCCCGGCGAATTTTAGAAAACCATTTACTCTACAAAAATAAATAAGGTATATACAAATTGTGTATTATCCACGGTCTGAAAACATTACATTAGTATGTGTCAGATTAAAGTGTGGATCCTCACTTCCTCACTATACCTATGGCCAAAATATATATGTTCACTCCCACACAAATATTCCAAGTGGCACATTGAGTGCGGTGGAGGCATTGAACATAAGGTTATAGTGGGCGGGAGAGGGGTCGGGGCGTCGTAGAGCGGGCGGACGAGAGGTCGGGGTGTCGTGGGGCGGGCGGGAGAGAGGTCGGGGCGTCGTAGAGCGGGCGGGCGAGAGGTCGGGTTGTCGTAGAGCGGGCGAGCGAGTGGTTGGGGCGTCTTAGAGCGGGCGAGCGAGTGGTCGGGGCGTCGCAGAGCGGGCGGGGGCGTGGTCGGGGAGTCTTAGAGCGGGCGGGCGAGAGGTCGGGGCGGCGTAGAGCGGGCGGGCGAGAGGTCGGGGTGCCGTGGAGTGGGCGGGCTAGAGGTCGGGGCGGCGTAGAGCGGGCGGGCGAGAGGTCGGGGCGTCGTGGAGCGGGCGGGCTAGAGGTCGGGGCGTCGTGGAGCGGGCGGGCTAGAGGTCGGGGCGTCGTGGAGCGGGCGGGCTAGAGGTCGGGGCGTCGTGGAGCGGGCGGGCTAGAGGTCGGGGCGTCGTGGAGCGGGCGGGCTAGAGGTCGGGGCGTCGTGGAGTGGGCGGGCGAGTGGTCGGCGCATCATAGAGCGGGCGGGCGAGAGGTCGGGGCGTTGTGGAGCGGGCGGGCTAGAGGTCGGGGCGTCGTGGAGTGGGCGGGCGAGAGGTCGGGGCGTCGTAGAGCGAGCGGGCGAGTGGTCGGGGCGTCTTACAGCAGGCGGACGAGAGGTCGGAGAGTCTTAGAGCGAGCGGGCGAGTGGTCGGGGCGTCGTATAGCGGGCGGCGAGAGGTCGGGACGTCATAGAGCGGGCGGGCGAGAGGTCGGGGTGTCGTAGAGCGGGCGAGCTAGTGGTCGGGGCGTCTTAGAGCGAGTGGGTGAGAGGTCGAGGCGTCGTAGAGCGGGCGAGCGAGTGGTCGGGGAGTCGTAGAGCAGACGGGCGAATGGTCGGGGCGTCGTAGAGCGGGCGGGCGAGAGGTCGGGGCGTCGTGGAGCGGGCGGGCGAGAGGTCAGGGCGTCGTGGAGTGGGCGGGCAAGAGGTCGGGGCGTCGTAGAGTGGGGGGGAGTCGTGGAGCTGGCGGGCGAATGGTCGGGGCGTCGTGGAGCGGGCGAATGGTCGGAGCGTCATGGAGTGGGCGAGCGAGTGATCGGGGCGTCGTGGAGTGGGCGAGCGAGTGATCGGGGCGTTGTGGAGTGGGTGGGCGAGTGGTTGGGGCATCGTGGAGCGGCAAATGTCGCCGGGTTGTGACAGTGAGTGCTCTCAGGAAGGCGAAACAGGAGCTGATAAGAGAAATGTCCCACGTGAGTTAGAATACGTATGAGTTAAGAAAATACGTGTAATAAGCGAGAGTGGCAGAGACGACTCCACAGCGTCAGAGATAAGATATCTGTGTCGAGGCCGGGCACACGTGGAAGACACGACTCTGGCAATGTTCCGACAAGCAACAACACTGGGAAATCCTGCATTATTTATATATTTCTTGTTTTTTTATAGTGAAAATTATAAATTTCCAGTGAACTTTTATGTCATTATTTCAATATATTTTACATATATTTAACAACTGTTCCACGTCACCTAGCACTCGTTCTCGCACTCAACATCAGAACATAAGAAATGAACATTACTGAAGGTCTATTTAAACCGATGGATATGCGTGATGGTGTTTCCTTGGCAGATCGTTCCATTGGTCTATAAAAAGAATTCCCAAAGCAATGTTTTCTTATAGTAGTTTTATATATAATTTGCCTAATATGAATCCTTATTACGAGCTCTTTCTTGCATTAATGGTTGCAAAACCTTGTTTATTTCCTCATTATTAATCAATAAGGAAATCTCTTCCTACACCGTTCAAGAAAATGTAACCTCACTGCTCTTAATGTGTATTTTTTAAAAGAAGTGATGATGCTAGCAAGTAACTGTCATTCTCCGTCTTGTGTATTCAGAAGACTATGAGAAAAGTCTTACGGCACAATCCTAGTGATGTTTCACTAGGACAAGATGCGCTTTTAGAACCGGTATATAATTCCTAATGTTGACATTTTATGAGACAAAGTTTCCTGTTTACCACGTTGAGTACAATTTGTTCATGACTGTCGAGGTTTCAATGCTCCTACCATTACTCCAACCCATCTTTAGCAAAATTATTTGCGTTACTTTTTTTTACGCTCATGTGTAACACTGTTTTTCCCCAAAGTAAATTTTTTCGTTAGTCTAAACTAAATTGAAGCCGCTATTGTCAGGAATGGATTTGGAGTTTAATAAGATTCTTTTGTAATTGAAGAAAGTCACCGTCCGATACACAAAAGATACCAACACACTACTGTGTGTTGTGTTATGAACCCAAGTAGTCTAGTGAGGCAGGTCTGCCATGTTAGTTATTCCACACCTGGCTGGATGTAGGAGTCAGTGGGAAGGAATCAGACTAAGCAAACGTCAGTAAATTATGACCGATGAGAAGGCAAGCAGAGGGCAAGAATCTTAAGGAAACAAGGTAAGATCAGATGTCGACCACGTCACGAGACGTGACGTGGTCATAAATGGTCCCCTGATTCGGGAGAGTCGTCGAGGACGGACGTATGTTGTTACCTCCTGTGAAAATTGAAAGTTATAGTTAAAGATTAAGAGTTTGAGCGAAGATTACGTGTTCAAATGGAGAGGAAGCTCTCCGAGGACGACTTACAACGTATCTCTCTTATCGTGATAACGATTTAGGGGTGAGTAAGTAAGTAAATTTCAGGGGGAAAGCACCAAGTAATTATGACTATATAGCACTGGGAAGGGGTCAGGATAAGGATTTGGGAAGGGAAGGGGGGAAGGAATGGTGCCCAACCACTTGGACGGTCGGGAATTGAACGCCACCTGCATGAAGCGAAACCGTCGCACTCCCTTCCAGCCCAAGTGGTTGGACATCAGCCCAAGTGGTTAGGGGTGCACAGAAGCATATATGGTGATCGAACCGGTGTGGACCCTACTGCCAGACTGGAAGAAGCATCCAGAAGCTTTCAGTCTCAAGTCGGGACTGGAAGAAGCATTTAATGGCAGCCCAAGAAGATTTGTGGACGATAAAGTATAGCGCCATATTTGGGGCGACGTAGACACACGCCGTTGCACCTCCTTTCTGCAGTTTTTGTATGGGGAAGTTGTTGTATGAGCTTCGTGTCTGGAGAAGATTATATTATATGGTGAATTATATTATATGGTGAATTATATTATATGGTGAATTATATGGTAATAGATTATATGGTGAATCTCCAAGTGTAGAGCAGAACTTCAAGTGTTTAGTGGAACTTCCAGTGTAGTGGAACTTCCTAGTGTAGTGGAACTTTCAGTGTAGTGGAACTACACGTTTATGGTGAAACCGTGTAGAGGAACTTCACATGAACAAAGTGGGACTTTATGTAGCAGCAAATATTGAAGAGAATGCAGGAGTACCTGCTTGATTTGACGACCCATTGACGGATTGTCTTAGTGATGGGCCCTCGGGACATAATATAGAGAATTATAAGGACATCATTGTTGTTTGAGGGAGTGCATGAATTCATATGTTATGAATGACGCAGTACAAGGCGAGAGAGTTAATATTTTTCGTCTGAGATAATTTATATGCAAGTTGCTTTGTCCAGAAAGAAAGAGGGCAAGAGGCTGGTGACGAGGATTTATCGCAGCATCCTCATGTACTGTATTGTTGCAGCCCAGGTATTGTATAAGCGCAGATGTTATACCTGATGATAATATGCTATTGTTTTTTATTCCTTGTATTTTTGTCGATAAATGTTTGTATATAGACAACTTGTCTTTGCACTTGTCCTGATGAGCAATTTCTAGAAAAAGAGAGAGAGAGAGAGAGAGAGAGAGAGAGAGAGAGAGAGAGAGAGAGAGAGAGAGAGAGAGAGAGAGAGAGAGAGAGAGAGAGAGAGAGAGAGAGAGAGAGAGAGAGAGAGAGAGAGAGAGAGAGAGAGAGAGAGAGAGAGAGAGAGAGAGAGAGAGAGAGAGAGAGAGAGAGAGACAGACAGACAGACAGACAGACAGACAGACAGACAGACAGACAGACAGACAGACAGACAGACAGACAGACATACAGACAGACAGAGACAGAGACAGAGACAGACAGAGACAGAGACAGAGACAGAGACAGAGACAGAGACAGAGACAGACAGAGACAGACAGACAGAGACAGAGACAGAGACAGCTACAGACAGATCGACAGCAGATATAATAATTATAAAGGGGAACCGGTAGGAGATCATCCCAACTAAGAAGAGAGTGGGTAAGCCACGGTGGCTCAGCGGGGTGTGTACTCATAACAAATAGGCCAGGTTTGAGCCGATTTCCCAAATTAGGTAACGTTGAGCCCTTTCTCCATGCGTAATATAAATACAGGGAGACTCTCCAGTGTGCAATCCATATTCCTTTGCAGTAAGCAATACGTAGTGCCATTATCGTTATTATTAGTTATAATATTATTTTATCATGGGAGGTTCTGATTTTGCATACTTTGAGAGAGATAATGGAAGGGAGACTGAATTGGAGGGAGAGAGGGACAGAAAACAGGATTTTTGAATTGAGAATGAAAGGGAGGGAGGGAGAGAGAACAGGAAGGGGAATGGAAATGAGAGAGAATGGGAAGGAAGAAGAACAAGAGGATGGGAGGGAGAGAGACAGACAAACGGGCAGAGCCAAAAAGAAATGATAAACATATAGTGATCCAGATATTGCCGGGTACCCCATCTATATTCATAGAAAAGAATGACTGTCTGCCTGTCTAATTATCTGTCCAAGGATAGAGGCCAGACTTTAGAAGTTAGCCTCACTCAACTGTCCATGGTAAATTGTGATTGTATGGCTTGTGTCATAGTGTAGTTGGAATTGACCCCCATGCCCCCCCCCACCCCCCTCTAAGTCAGATTGACTCCTCTCATGACAATCAAAGATTCCCGTAACGATTGTTCATCATGTGTTAACTCCTGTGGAGGTAAGGTGTGTAACTTCATAATAAGTTGTTTATTAATACATAAGAATGGATTAGAGAATGTATTTGAGAGAAATCTGCAGCTGTCTACTAGGAGGGCACGATATTAACCACCGCTAAGTAGTACCTTTTGAGCTGGAGATTGCTCAAGAAGAATGTGTATTGGTACAGCAAAACTATGTTAAGGAAAAATGAACTCATTCAAAAAACCTGTGTGGGAAATATGGTAAATGAAGTCAGGAAGGGGTTTGATTGGAAATGTTGAAGAATAGAGTATTAAGAGGCGTTGGCGCACCCTGGGGGGGAACGGACGCCATCTTGACCTACCTCGAGGAGGAACAGTGACGACCAGTCTGCCATACTCGAAGATAAGCCACAGGATTGTATTAACAGGGTTGCCAAAAAATGGGTAGAGAATACTGACAGTTTACTCAGCCGTTTCTGGGAGGGACAGTCCAGGTTTCCTTGGGATTTATATATGTGTGACACCAGCTGACTGGTGTGGTGGCTGTGTGCACAGTTTCAGTTTTGGAATAAGAGCCATAGTGTGTGTGATAAGATACCAAGTTTTCCTTCATAATAACCTTGAT